>NW_026652281.1:28097684-28276570 GCF_009828535.3 Hylobates moloch
ATAATGCACAAACAGGGAATAACTGTGAAGTGACATAAGCAAATCCCAGATAGTGGGGTAACGATTATAAACATAAGGAGCACAGATACCAAGTTGGGTAAAACATTGTGATAATGTCAAAATTGTCTGGGATGGTCTCTGTGTTACTCACTAAAGGAAAGACAGAGATAAGGCCAAATCGGAAAGACGAGACCACTGGATGTCAGGCTGGAAGGCTGGGTTTGGTCATTTGACATTTTAAGTAATAGGAGATAGTGTGGATCTTTTAAGCAGGGGACTGGCCCAAAGAAAGCAGTACATTAGATTAATCTGGCAGTGTTTAGAGAATGAACTGGCACAGGAGAACAAAAGGCAGATAAATTAGCTCTAGGGCTATTAAAACACCATCCATGAAATTAACAGCACAGGGATTAGAGAGGTGGCAGTGGGAAAGAAAGCAGCTAATCAAAATCCTCTTCTCAGCAAGAATCAACAAGACTTATCAATGATTTTATGCTCTTGCTGCATCATGTACTTTTCTTTTATAACCCTTAATACTCTTCCATAAATATTATTTATATTATTATTTGAACAAAGTCTCTCTACTAAAATATAAGTTCCAAGATGGCAGGGGCTACTTATGTTTTGCTATTTTATCTATATGGACTAGTCCAGTACCCTGCATACAGTAGGCAATAAAATAAATATTTTTCCGGGTTTATTTTTATTTTTATTTTTTGAGGCAGAGTCTTTCTCTGTCACCCAGGCTTGAATGCAGTAGCATGGTCACAGTTCACTGGAACCTTGAACTCCTGGACTCAAGCGATCCTCCCAGCTCAGGCTCCAGAGTAGCTGGGACTATATGCACATACCACAGCACCCAGCTTATTTTTCATTTCCTATAGAAACAGGGTCTTGCTCTGTTGCCCAAGCTGGTCTTGAACTCCTGGCCTCAAGCAATCCTCCTGCCTCTGCCTCTCAAAGTGTCAAAAAAAATTTTAATGAGTAAATAAGATACAGATTTCAAAGAAGTGGATAAGGAAGCAAAAGGCAGAAAAACATAAGAAAAAAAGTAAGACAGAAAGTAGAGGAGAAAGGAGAAAAACAAGATAGGAAAAAGAGACATGATTTAAAGAAGGTGGAGGATGAAAAAAAGTAAAAAGAAATTATGTTGGAGTTAGAAGACCGAAAAATAGCACAGCAACTGTGTGGCTGCCAGGAATTGGGAAGCAGGTCATGGACGTCGGCTTAAAGGGGGAAATATCAGGACTTCAACTCCAACATTTGCTCTTAGTTAACCTCTCTGTCTATGCTTCTTCACCTATAGAATAATTATAGGTACCTCAAAGGGTGGCTATGAGGATTAAGTGAGTTAACTCACAATAGTCCCTGGTACATAGTGAGAATTTAACAGTTGTCAGTCATCTATATCGTCATCATCGTCATCATCATCATCATCTATAATTTGTCCCCTACTAGACACAGTGAAACCATTCTAAACCCTCTTCTGTCTACAGAAATGAAAACGGCAGAAGCAGCATAAGACTAATTGATGGATGAGACAAAAGTCCTTCCACTAGTCAAGGTTGCCTCTGATCTCACTCACAAACTAACTGGCAAGAAGACAAGCAGCTCAGCCTCGACTGCTCCCTTCATTCCTTCTGAGTTCTTCCTTTTTTTCTCCCAAATCCTAAAACACACATATTTACCCAAATCCCTTAAAAATTACCAATTTAACTTTTATTTCATTGTGAAAAGAAAATGTAAGTGGTGGATGGAAATTGGAAGGCATATTTTTAAAGTAGGTTGAATTAAGGAAAAAAGAATGTGGTAAATGTAAAGAAAAATACAGATAATGGTTTTTTTAAAAAAAAAAAAGATAGCAAATACAAGACATAAAAGAGACATGAAGTCTCAATGCTTGATGGATAAGCATAAAGAAAGAAAAAGGTAGGTAACAAAAACAATATTAAGTAATATGAAATAAGATGGAAGAGCAAGAGTAGTAGTTCTCAAAGTAGTCCTTTGGGTTCCTAGTTCTACTATTGCAAAGTATAAAGAGGACATTTGGCATCATCTAGAAATATTTTCCATTGTCACATTAACATTTTTGGTTGCTACTGGCATCAGTTGTAGATGCTGCCAACCATCCTACAATGCACAGGACAATCCCCCCAACAAAGAATTATCCACTCGGCCGGGCGCAGTGGCTCACGCTTGTAATCCCAGCACTTTGGGAGGCGGAGGCGGGCGGATCACGAGGTCAGGAGATCGAGACCACGGTGAAACCTCGTCTCTACTAAAAATACAAAAACATTAGCCGGGCATGGTGGCGGGCGCCTGTAGTCCCAGCTACTCGGAGAGGCTGAGGCTGGAGAATGGCGTGAACCCGGGAGGCGGAGCTTGCAGTGAGACGTGATTGCGCCACTGCACTTCAGCCTGGGCGACAGAGCGAGACTCCGCCTCAAAAAAAAAAAAAAAAAAAAAAAAAGAATTATCCACTCAATATGTCAATAGTACAGAGTTTGAGAAACCCTGAGCCAGGGACTAAAGGTAAAAAGATGGAAGTATAGCAGATTTAGTCACCTGTCTGCTCAAAAGTCCCATTTTACTCTAAGGAAGAATCAAAATCCTTAGACATGTCCCCCATATCTATCTGGCCTTATCACTGCTACTCTTGCCCTGCTCCTCCACTCCTGCCACCCTGGGCCCTTGTTCTGCTGCACATGCATGGGAAATTTGCCCACTAGAAGGCCCTTGGGCTACTATTCCCTACTTGGGAAAATGCTCCTCTAGATTTCCTTACTGCTTGCTCCTTCACCTTCAAGCATTTCCCCCAATGCCACCATGCTACTTTCTCAGTGAGGCTTATTCTGGACAATCCTATTTAAAATTGCACTTCCTCCTCATCACTATTCATCCCATTATAATCTTCTATTACTTCATAAGATCAATCACCTTCTAATATTTGATGTAAACTGGTGTTTATTTTACTGAGCTATCTTCCCCCTACCCTCCCCATCCACTATGTAAACTCCATGAAGGAATTTTGTCTGTTTTGTTCCCCACTACATCCCTAGAAACTAGAACAGTGCCTGGTGTACAGTAGATGTTAAACACTACTTGTTGAATAAATGGATAAAGGTGCTCAGACAAATTCAAATAATAACAATAATGACAGATACACATACAATGCTTGCTTAACGCATGGGAACCATTCTAAATATTCTACAAAGAACTCATTTAATCTTCATAACCAACCTATATGGCATGTAACATTGTCACTATCACCACACTATGGAGAAAATGAAAACAGAGAGAAATTAAATAATGTGCTCAATATTGCACAGCAGGGCAATTTGAAAAAAAGCAGACTGGCTTCAGAATTTGTGCTCTCACCCTTCTATACTATGCCACCTTACTGAGCAACACAGACTAAAAATTCTCCTATTCTTTAAAACAAATGATAACCCCAAACATTTATCAAAAACATTGATCTATGCAATAAGGAGACAATCAAATTTATACTTTATTCTATATATAATTGAATAAACATAAATATATCTCTGATATTTGGGCTTTAAAATTACAAAATTATGTCAATTCATAATAGCCTACAGTGTTATCACTGTCATCAAAAGTAAACAGAAAATAGTTACTTCAAGGGCAGATCACTAAGCTTATTCATATTTGCATCTTTTACTTTCTTCAGCATAGTGACTTACACATATCAAGAATTCAATATGTCTTTCATAATTCATATTAATATCACATAAGAAAATAATAAAACAAAAATGCTGTTCTGGAATCAGTTTTAAGAAGAGAATACGCTTAATTTACAATGAGTTCTGAAAACTTTTTGTCCATCTATTTACTGATATACTATGGCACACATCATAAGAAACAACAAAATAAAAGAGTTAACCTTTAGACACACAAGCATTCTACAGCTTTTGCAAAGTAGCGAAATATAAATATACCACCTATTTTCACACTGACATCACATTGTAAAAGAAATAAACTGTTGATATGCCACTCATTTTTTTCTCCTACATAAAAAACATCAAACCACAGTCATCAGCATTTCTTTTTTTTCTTTTTGTAGAGCCAGGACTTTTAATTCTGAAAATTATGTAGCCAAACCTCAAACAATTAGCTAAAATTTCTAAAAAACAAAATGGCAATCAACCACTTGTTTTGTCTCTTTACCTGAGTCATTCCCACCCACCCAAGATTCTCTGAACATGTGCAAGAACCACGTTTGTGTGAGTTTTTGTTCCAGAAGAAATAATCCCAACTTTTTTCCTTCTTTCAGAGGGGTTTGTGATATGGGGGGAGGGGGAATATTAAAAACCACTGATGCTAGAAGGCAATTGATTTGACTGATATTGTTTAACCCAGTATTTTTCTCTCATATAAACATACAGTTTGAAATCTTGAGATAAGGTGATATTATGAAAGGGGAAAATGCACACCAATATATCTGTTACCATTTGTGTGGTACTAGAGAACGAATCTGTCAGAAATCATCAAATTTGCTTTTTCCAGACAAGGATGACATATGTTATCTGTAGTTGAAAATCTATTTATAGTGTCCCAAACATCATGATAAGTGTCTCATTGAGCCTAAGTATGTAATTTGCCTAACTTCAATTATTCTACAAGTAAACATTTATCTCAAACACCAATTTGAAGTAGCATTTGCAAAGTAGAAACAGAGAAAACAAAGATGACTAATATAAATTCAGTCCTAACAATGTTAATACTTCTTGCCTGAAAGTGGGGTCTGGGAGTTTAAATCCTTTGGAATCCTCATGTTTTTCCATTATAAATAAATAAATAGCTTATCCCATGTAAGCAAGACAACATTTGTCCTGAGTTGACAGACTACCTTGTGAGTCTACTTTGATTTGGATGTTAGATATGTCTTTATTTTCTCATTTCAGTTAATGCTACTTTCTGGTTCTTGTTTTAAGATGAATTACTGCTGACTTTGGGTTCCCAGTTCCTACAGGAAATTTAATTCAGAGTAATTATCCTAATAAACTAACTTTTAATACAATAAAAACATTTCTATTCACAATATACTGGAAAAGAAAACAAACAATTTTAGAATAAGGCCATTTCTTATACCCCTTATATGTGGGAGAGAGGAGGTGGTTTACAATCGATAGCACTAAAGTTAATACAAGAAATCGAATTATAATATATACATATGACATCATTAGCCAGTTCAATAATGTTGTTCCTAGTAAAGAATTCAACAAGGTTCTCTAATTCATCAGTCATAGCAGAAAGCAAGAGAACTGTCAAACCTCAAACATCTGAGAAAACTTAAGAATAATGCCTCTCTTCTAAGGTAATTTGATAGCAACGAAAGAGAATAATATATTCGAAATTATTTGTATTCTTTGAAACAATTATATACAACGCTAGGTATGAACAAGCTTCCATATTAGTTGTTCCTCTATTTTCTCAGCCAGAATATTAAAAAGCTATGCAATATTCTTATCAACATTTTTGTTGAATAAGTTAAAGGTAATTAATCACAGCACCTCTTTATTTGCAAATTTTAAATTGCAAGGTCTAATTTACTCACTATTAATTTTGTCTCAGTACTGTTTTCCGCAGCCTACAAAAACAATGACTGTTACCATGAAGATAATAAACTACACAGCAAGCCTTAATGAAATAATGAAATGGCTTATTAGCTTCACTCCCAATTTAAGAAACAATGTCCACACATATACTGCTGCTGCAAGCAAAAATTTGTGAAAACTCCCTGGAAGACACTTCGGCAACATGAATTGAGAATTTTAAAGCTTCTAGATCCTTGACTTCTAAAAAAATGTTAAAAAAAAAAAATTAGGAAACATGATAGAGCTTGCTGGTTAATGCTGTTCTCTGACACCAAGCTATGTGGCAATGAAGCTTCACTTCTCCACTTAAAAGCCAAGTGAGTTGGGCAAATGACTTAGTATCTCGGACCTCAGATTTCTTACCTGTAAAATGGGCAATATCAGTAACTTCCTCATCTATCTGTTTTGAGAATTAGATAATTTAATATAAATAAATGCACTGAGAAGAGTACCTAGCAGAGAGTAAAACCTCTGTTAGCTATTCATCTCACCAAAACTGCTCTTTCTAGTGATGTTTAATAACCGTGAAAAGCTGGAAATAAATAGCATATTCAACATTAAGGGAAGTATGAAGTAACTTATAGCAAATCTGTGTAATAGTTATGATCTACATTATTCAAGAAAGAAAATGTCATTGCTTATAATTTATAACTTTGTATAACTTCATCTATGTTAAAATATGCATTCAAAAAGACTAAAAGAAAATACAACGAAATGTTCAGTATATCTATTTTTATGTGGTACTAAAGATGATTTTTGTTTTCTCCTTTATATTTCTTTAGATTTTTGCAAACTTTCTATAATATTCATGTACTGCTCCTAACATCAGAAAAAATAAATTTGATTTTTTTTAATAGTGCCCTTTGTTGTTTGTTAACTTTGTATTTGCAGCTTGATGTCAGTTATGTGTATTTCAATCAGAGTTGAATCAGCGACCTACTGGAATTTTATTACTCTAATTCTCAAAAATTGCCCCTGAAATTTTTCATGAACTATCTTTACGGAAGAAAAGTTCTATAGTTTGGGAAAATATGTTTTGCGCAAACTTGCATTTCTATCTTTTTTCCTACATTTAGATTTAAGTACCTGAGATCCTCAGAGAAGCAAGGATGAAAATAACATAATCCAGGTAATAATGAAACCTATTACACTGGCTTTATTATCTATTACTTCACTATTGCCTGAAACACACTATCTCTTACTTTAAGGCTGCTTGAATTTCTTATCAGCTAATTCTCTAAGTGTTGAATGTCTTAATTCATTGGAAATAGAAACTGATGGATGATTATTGGCTACCTCTATGTTCTCAAAATTATTTTTGGTAACATGCTAGGCCACCATGCCTAAGTAAAGAAAAATTTTAGAGCATTTTAGCATTTGGTAGATATACCACAGTTTGGGGAGGTAGACTGTGGTATAAAGTAGTAAAAGTATGACTATTGCTACAATTAAAACAACTATTAAATTCTATTTATACACAACTTTAGAACTTGGAAAATACTTCGAGCCAGACATGGTAGCTCATGCCTATAATTCCAGCACTTTGGGAGGCCTAAGCAGGAGGATGACTTGAAGACAGGTGTTCAAGACCAGCCTGGGGAATATGGCAAGATACCATCTCTACCAAAAAATAAAAAAAAAAAAATTTAAAATTAGCCAGGTATGGTGGCGCATGCCTCTAGTCCCAGCTACTCAGAAGGCTGAGGTGGTAAGACTCCTTCAGTCTAAGAGATGGAGGCTGCAGTGAGCCAAGATCTCTATCACTGCACTACAACCTAAGTGACAGGGCAAGACACTGTCTCAAACAAAAAGAAAATAGTTCTGAGATTATTCTCTGTAATTTTTTTTTGCAATGAATTTCTTATGCATGGGCTCATTAACCAAAAAATACTCAGTAGGACTTTCCAGAACAATAAACTATAGAACATCAAGTGGTTAAGACATCAAAAGAGGGAACATTTAAAAGTGAAAATATTTTTCAGATAATTGTTAATTCGGTTTTCATCAGTTCAAATCAGACTGTTTCCTATGGGTTTCAAATTTTTCAAAATTCAACTTAAATTTGTTTCAGTTTATGCTATTATAAGACAAATTATGGGTGCTTTCCAGTCCATGGCAACAATGCTGACATACTTCTCACCAATGGAGATCCAGTCACTGAGTGATTCTAAGGCAACAACAAAACAACTTTATTTTAATTTGTTTCTCTGTTAGAGTCATGTCTACTCAGAAAGCCTCTCAAGAAATTATTTACATAAATGTTTTTCAACTCATATAGTAGCCTTGTTACTTGAAATCATAAAAATAAACACTACAAGAAAAGCTTAAGGTTATAACAAGTCTAAACTAAAAGAGAATCCAGCTAAAGCTGCAATTAATTTTGTTTCCAGATAAAAAGGCTGATTATTAGAGATTCCAGTGTCACTCTGACCAATAAGATATGTGATCCCATATTAATAACAGCATTTAATGCAAAATAGTTTACCAGTGAGATCTTCATAAAAGAACAGCCATATTGATACTCAAAGGCATTAGATTATTTGAGAACTATTTTAAAAAGCAATTGCTTTGTTTCTACATTTCTTAGTGAAAAAGTACTTTCACTCACACCTACTCTACCAGTTATGGTTAATTTTATCCCTAAAACTCTAGAGTTTCGCCACTATTTTCTTTTTATTTTTTTTCAATGTGTAGAAAAATGAAACATGGATTACTCTTGTAGTCCAAACCTATTTCCTTTTACCTCTGACTACCTCTTGAAACCCTATTTACATTAAGAAAAAGAAGAATTCAAAATCGTCCTTTTTAACTCTCCATTTCTCCAAAAGACTTAGCTTTCATGGAAATCTTCAGTATTTAGTTACAACATTTGAATATGTAATCTCCTGTATATGGTATTGATCCATTTATGTTAATCATAACAATCTAAATCAACTGTAAATTTCTTAAAATTCATATATTTTCATCTTTTTAAGCTTATTTCTTCATCAAAGACTTGCCATACTACTAAGTATGCAGCACGCATCATTTTATAAATCAACATATACTAATTCTTATTCTCAATTCTTGATTTCCCCAAGCCTGCAGTGAGAGTGGCCACTAAAGGCCACAATGTCTTTTCATACTGCTGATGTTGAAAGACAGGATAAATATATCCCTAACTAACCTTTGGAGCTCACTGAGACCAGAAACTATGCCTTATTCATCTTGGTAGCAATTTAAAAGGTAGTATAGTACTTTGAACATGGTAGGTGCTCAGTAAGTATACTGAATTATATTTAAGGCTTTTCCAATATATTAATAGCATAGAAAACCAAAGGACCCATATTATTTCTGAAAAGTCAAATTATTTGAGATTTTACTAAATTCTGAGAGTAGAATAAGGCTGCTCTTTGACTTTCTAGAAAGCCTGTTCGTCTGCTTCTAATATATAATCCAAATATAACTGATTAAGTAATTATAACGAAATAATCATAAAACAGATATCCAAAATAACAACTCTTCTTGCTGAGCAGACTAGAGTTTTGTCACTGCTTATTAAAGTGTTTCAAGCAATTATTATTATGTTTGATTCTATCCTACTACCTGAGTTTTCAGATGACTTAAGCCCAGAAAATTTCTACGAAGAAAAGCAATTTCAGAGTAACCTCAAACCAAAGTTTAATATTGTTGGTGCAGAAATTATGCAAAAACAAAGAACAGAATTAAAGAAGATTGCATTTTACCTAGACATTTTTTAAAAGCAGAAAGAAAAAAATAAATACTATATGATGACTGACATAGTGATATAGTCATAACTACTTTTTTATTTTTAATTTCTGTTCCAAGTTAAGAAGAGCTCGGCGATAATTTATATTAAAATATATTATGGTCTAAAAGCATAGCATTGCCAATAAAGGAATTAAAATTCTAAATATAGCAGTTTATATTTAACACGTACTAATTTTAAACTGCCAGAATATTGAATATGATGAATAGCAACATTCATGTGCAGGAACCAACAAGCTTCGTAATGTACAAAGTTTTGTTATTTCTTTATCCAAAACTACACCAAAGACATGTTCACTCACATACGCAGGATTATCCTAAAAAGATACATGCTGGACAACTGCAAGATGTCATAGGTTAAACATGCCCTATAAATACTTTGTTCTCAAAATACTTTCATTCATATTATATGAATAGCCGATGTTTTGGGATTTGGCCACTGTAGGTACACTTTCTTGTGCAAATCTAGGATGATGATACCCACACAAAAGTAATTAACAATCACATCACATTATTTATCAGTCATAAATTTCAGTTTCATGGTGAGGTTTTTACTCAAACGGATCCTTAAGACAAACAAATCTTCCAAAATGTTGAGTCAAAATTGTATCCCTAGACCTGTCAGATAGTTTCATCTACTGGGTTGTACATTATCTCTGCTTTTTATTCCTCTTATAAACAACCTTTTTTTTTTTTTTACCTTAAAAAATCTTCAGTAATGAAGACACAGAAAGTGGTATCAACAGATTTCCTGATTTACATTTTTGTGATTCTAACCAATAACCACAGGGAGGTTGAAGATTTCACTACTTAATCTCTAAATGTCCATAAATAATGATGCAAAGCAAAACCAGGACCGTGTGTAGTTTCTTGTCATTTATTCTGTGCAAAAAAAGTGAGTGGACTGACATTAAAAGATAAGGAAGTATGGCTCACAGATGCAGAATTCTGTTTAACTACCTTTCTTTTAGTCTCAGCCTCATGAAAACAGTAAATACGTTTCTGTGCCGCTGTAGGTTTTCCACATCCCCCATGGAAACCTCACCAACTATTAAGCAAAATTCTGCCGAAAGGAACATGCCCAATTTCATTTTTTAAAACGCCATGTTTCAGATGAAAACAGTCTGCCAAAGATGTCATATAAAAGAATAACAAAAACCGGGACAGCATTTTTAGAATTGAATTTCAATGAATAACCCCACCATCTGTCAACCAGTTGTGAAGCAATAATCCTAGAGAAACCCTGAAAACACGAACAAGTTTTATCCCTGAATCTATCTATACTAACAGCCTCTCTCAGGACCTCAGTACTAATTATGTTCTGTCTGTGGAGTAACCTACAGGAACGACATTTGCCATTGGCAAACTTAACCCTGGTGACGAATGGCCCATTTTAACAGACTTGTATTAGGTAACAAATGCGGAGTTCAGTTCATAGAGGTAATGGAGGAAGGGAAGGAAGACGAGGGAGCTCTTGAAATTTGGTTTGGAAATTAAATACAGGAGGTTAATCTCTAGAGGCCAGTCATCCAAACAACCCTCAGTCTCCGCCCCCTTGGCTTCAGAAACAGGATTACAATTTTGGACCTAGACTACGCCCCATCTCTTCTTTTCCCGCTGCAGCCACCACCCCCTTCGAAGTTCCAGTCTTAGCTCTCACGCAAGCGGAGCTGCGGACTCCCTCACCGAGAACCGCACCAGGACCCCATTCAGTAGTGAGCGGCGCACTGGGACTCTGCCACCAGCTCCGCGACGCCGCCGGCAGCCAGCCTGGCTCGGGAGACCCCACCCCTCCCAGCCCGGCCCCCGCCCCCGCCCGGAGCCGCCGCCTGAGTTACGCAGCCTCAGCCCTGACACCTCTGCTTCTTTCCATCTGGATCACCTGGGGCTAGGGGCGGGCGGGTGTAGGGCTGAACAGAAGTGGGATAGGAAAAGCGGGGAAGAACCGAAGCAGTCCCAGTTGCAGAGAGCCAGGACGCCAACGGCGAGACCCCGGCCACACACACACTCTCCTGCGCGTCCTGCTCCTCGGGTTCAATGCCAAGTGGCGACAGGGTGGAAGGAAGGAAGGAAGGAGAGGTAGGGTGGCGGGAAGGCCCAGAGTTACTGCGAAAGACGTTCGGAGGAGAGCAGGGGTTGCTTCAGAAACTGAGAAAGCGAGAAAGTCCCAGACCCCCTCCTTAGCCCCAAGGCTGCCAGCAGCCCGGGTCGCCTTCCCTGCAGCGAGGCTCGGGAGACAGGGAGGGGAGTCTGAGCCAAGCTTCCCCCAGGCTGCGCTCCCTGATCTGGCCCAGGGCCCAGAACCCGGCCCCTCTTCAGCCCCGACTTGGGGAGGCTGCCAGATAGGCAGCGGACTTGCCAAAGGACTCTGGGGAAGCAAGAGGGCAGGAGAGGAGCATCTTGCACGCTCCGGCCGGACTGCTCACGACTTCCTCTGCCGACACACCCCCAGCTAACCCTCTCCCCCGTCGTCACACACACAGATTCAGAGACAAGCGTGCGTTCATCCCGCCCACCAGCCCAGGTCCATCGATTAAAACACTAGTTGATTTCTTCCTGATTAAAAAAAAAAATTAAAAAGTGCAACAACAACTCCTCTCAGGAGTCCCGGAAGCAAAGAAAGTCCGTCTGCAGGCGCCTTTTCTGTAGTTTCCCAGGAGTTTGGAAATCTGGCGGTCCCTGCTGAAAATGGGAAGGGGGACCCCGGAGGTGTCGAAGGGTGCCGAACTCCCTCCCCACCCCCCGCGCCTCTCACCTCCTTAAGTTCCTTGGCCACGTCCTTCAGGTCGCCCAGGACTAATTCCAGATCCTCCACGATGATCTTGATCTGTTCCTTCACCTTGGTTTTGGAGGCTGCCGGCGGTCCCTCGGCTGGACAGGACGAGGAGGGGTTCCCCTTGGACTTGGCTGACATTCTTTGGGGGCAAGCGAGGCAGGTCAGGACAGGCGGGCGAGCGGAGGCTGCTGCGTGCCCCCGTCCCTGGCGCTGCTACGGCCGCTGCCGCCCCGGTCTCCCCACATCTTGGGCGCTCCCTGGGCAGCAGCGTGTGGCTGCGCTCCGCGCTCGGCCGGGCGGCCGCACAGTGGTGCTGCCATCAACTCCCGAGACGCGGCGCTCGGCGCGGGGCTGCAGACGGGCGAGCAGCGCGCCTGCGCCTCCTCCCGCCGCCGCCCGCCGCTCTCGCGCACACGCGCTCGCTCCCCGCCCGCAGAGAGGGGCGCCGGGCCGCCTCGCCCGGGTTGATGCTTGCAGTCACCTCGACGTTCCCCTTCCAGATATCTCCCAGACCACCTTGGCATCAAGGTGGGGGAGACAAGTCCATGTCCTGCCCGCCCCCTCCTCTTGGTTCTGAAATGTCTCCATCATCTCAGCCTGCTTGCTGTATGTCATCTCACAACTAGCCTGGATTCTTTCTGCTTCACTTGCTAGCAGGGACCTGGATCAATTCAGAAAGAACCACAGTGGGATCAGGAGTTGGAGACAGTCTGTAAAGTGGCCCTACAGATTTATCCAAACCCAAATGATGTCCAGAGGCCTTTAATCAATCTCTTGGTGACCTGCGAGTTAAACAGACTTAACTTCTGCGAGAATAAAAGGGGGGGGGGGGGAGGTGCATATAATAGCTAATGGTCATCTATTGAAACCATGAAATATAACCAGTGTTCTTGAAAGAGGTACCCTAATCCTGCTAATTCCACAAAGCTAATATCGGATTTATTAATTTGAAGTCCCCACACCCCAAATCCCCACTGATTGTCTCAGTCATCTTGGCTGTATGTCTTATCTGGCCCAACTCTTTTTTTTTTTTTTTTTAACTGTCCTTCCTCTTTTTGTGACCTATGCTGATTTACGTTTTGAGTGGAGTGGGGGAGACATCGTATTTGGACCTCGTGAAGGAGCTGAGTAAGAGATTGCCTCCAATTTCTCTTTCAACATTTTTTAAACCTCCATTTCAATTCTTTCGCTACTAAACAAATAAGAAACAACTTTACGACTGTTCTGTCAAAAAGACCCAAGAAGGGAAGTTAATAGGAAGCCTTCGGTTCACTCTCAGTAGGTGTCTACAATTCTCATTAGGTAGAGTTTTAATTTCCTTAGTTGCATACCCATGGGCTATTAGCTACTGACCCGGCAGTCTGGCTCTACTTTATTTTCTTCACTGCACACTCCTCCAGATCATTCTTTTAATAGGCTTCCCCTTTTCGTCATGCCTTAGCAAGGCTCTCTGTTTCTTGCTTCTCACACTCTGGGTAGCTCCACTGTGCTTCTACACATGAAGAAAAGCTTGTCAGCTCTCATCTTCCCAGTTCTGTAGGCTCTTAATCACTCTCTTCATCCTGGACAATTCATCTTTACAAAACCTTTGGAAGTCATATGTGGAATATAGAGGAAGAAAGAGAACAGAAGAAAAAATTGAAATTTGAAAGTGGTGTCAAAAGAAAACCATTGAAAACTGCATTGAAAAATCAAGGGAAGAAATGAGGAAAGGTGAAAAGCAGATGCTGCTGGAATGACTTAAGAAGAGATTATAAGAACAAGTCTGCAGCATGCAAACTGGAGAAAAGAAAAAGAGAAGAAATGATTAGAAGTGTGAAATAAGTAATATGCTTGAGTTCTCTGAGGTAGGGAGAATTAGATCTTTAAAACATCCTTTATCTCCTCAAATTCTTTATTTTATAAAAAATATGATATTAAAATGATTATATCAGGTTTACAAACTCCCCAAAAAGAGAAAGTACTATTCTTCTAGATTGGAATTATTTTTGACTCTTAATAGTAGGCAAGTGGGTAAGAAAGCCCCCAAACTCAAAGTTAAGTGACTTTAGACAAGGATATTGGAGAGGAGAAAAGGAAATTGTGTTTTCCTTCACAGTGACAAAATAATCCTCTCACAACATAAGAAGATGTCCATGCTACTCTGAATCTCATTCACTAAAGATTAAAAAAAAAAAAAAAAAAAAACAGGCCAGGCGCAGTGGCTCATGCCTGTAATCCCAGCACTCTGGGAGGCCAAGATGGGTGGATCACAAGGTCAGGAGTTCAAGACCACCCTGGCCAAGATGGCAAAACCCCGTCTCTATTAAGAATACAAAAATTAGCTGGGCATGGTGGCGGGCGCCTGTAATCCCAGCTATTCAGGAGGCTGAGGCAGAGAACTGCTTGAACCCAGGAGGTGGAGCTTGCAGTGAGCCGACATCGTGCCACTGCACTCCAGTCTGGGCGACAGAGCGAGATGCCGTCTCAAAAAAAAAAAAGAAAAAAAGAAAAGAAAGCTGTTCTCTTCTGATACTCTGATATCCACTGCTGCTACTGAAACAAATAATCAAATAATTCTGGCTTAAAATCAAATCATAATTATTGCTTAGAAACACACCACCACACCCATATCACAGTTCACTCTGAAATAATGACTATCATCTATCTATCTGTATCTTTATACAATATGGAGTTAACTGAATGGGGAAAAGTTAAAATTGGCTTCCAGGCCCAAACTGAGAAAGCTGGTAGGATTGCAGCAGTGGTGTCTGTCCCTATCTTCTAGTCATTAAGGATCACTTAAAGCAAATCTCCATAAAACATGTCTAAAGAAGAAACTTTTATAAAGGGAATTAAAAATATTGAGGAGAAGAAGACAGAATAAAAAGGGCCCATGAATATAAATCAAGTGTATTTACTTCTTATTTTTGTGTTACCCTATGGAAAAATCTTTCATTCCTTTGGGTAATCCTAGACTCTGTCAGAGATCAGTATATAGGATGTTTTAGACTCCAGTTATAGAGACCAAACAGCAAAAGTGACACCTAATAAAATTTCTGGTAAATCTTTCTGTAAGTTCATTAATGTACTAGTGCTAGCTGCAAATGTACACACCCAAACCACATTACTTATAAACTTAGACAGGATAATACATTTCTAAATAAAGGAGGGTCTTACTCATTTATAGAAGTGATTGTAAACCCAGGATTTTATTCTCCCTGTCTCTCCATTCATCGTTTTCTGAGTTTTGTAACCGGAAGAATTGGATAATTACAGGAGATCATCTAGTTTTTGTTTCTTCAGTTACAAGCCTTTATCAGTATTCTCATGTGTATGCATGTGTTTGTGTGTGTGTGTGTGTGTGTGTGTGTGTGTGTGTGTGTATGTTTAATCCGCTGCAGTTGATCCCTAGTAATTAACCCACAGGAAAAAACTCTGTGACACTGACATAATTTTAAAATCACAAAAAGCATAAGAATATTCCCAAAATATTTTGTCTCACAGTTCAGCATAGCTGGGGAGGCTTTAGGAATCTTACAATCACGGGGGAAGGTGAAGGGGAAGCAAGGCGCCTTCTTCACAAGGTGGCAGGAAGGAGAAGTTCAGAGTGAAGAGGGGAAAGCCCCCTATAAAACCATTAGATCTCATGAGAACTCACTCACTGTCATGAGAAGAGCATGGGGGAATCTGCCCTCATGATTCAATTACCTCCACCTGGTCTCTTCTTTGATGCATGGGGATTATGGGAATTACAAATCAAGATGAGATCTGGATGGGGACACTAAGCCTAACCATATCAGTGATATCGCTATGAAAAATTAGAAACATTTTCCATACATATATTTACTATTAAACATATTTTATATATGTCCAGGCAGTAGTTGAGAAAGTCTAGTACCCGTCAGAACTTCTTAAAAAAAAAAAAGATTGCTATACTCCCTGCCCCAGGGTTTGTAGTTCAGTATGTCTAGAGTGAGCTCTAAAATATGTATTTTAACAAACTTCTAGGATGCTGGTAGGGGACCACACTTTGAAAACCACCAATGTGACAGAATAAAATAAAAACTTTAAGTTTATTTTTACCTGGAATAAGCCTTAAAAATAATCTAGTTAAATTTCTGTTTTTTATAAGCTTTGAAGAGCATCTCGATAAATCTTAAATAAGTATAACTCTAAAGAGCATCTACTCAAATGTTAAGGCCTTAGTAGGCTAAATAGCATATCCAATATATCACATCTAGGGAACAATAAATTGAGAGCTAGAACTACTTGTTCACTCATACATTTTGTTGAATTGTCTCTATTGTTCTGGAGAATGTCTCCTTTTAATGTATCAACTGCTTTTGGCATGATGGCTATGTACTGTTGATGTATATAGGTTTAAAAAAGTGAGATCTGGGAGTTTAAATGCAAGTACTCAACACAATATCCTGAGTAATTAGAACTGTATCTATTGCAAAAAGGCTGATCAATAAATACTTAACAAAATGAATGAATGAGTAAACCATTGTCTCTGTGTGTTTTGAAATTAATTCAACAAATATTTTTAAATGCTTGAGCAAGAATCAGTGCTAAGAGTAGATGTGCCACTGGGTTTAATTAGACATAATCCCAGCAGGAACCATTAGATAATTCTCTACATGACTCTAATACAAAGTGGGATTACTCAGAGTATCTCTTCCTGCCCTCACTCTTAACTATAGTGAGTTCATTTTATTTGACCTCTGCTATGGTCTGACTCTCCCTCCAAAATTAATTTGAAATCTTATCTCCCAAGATAATGGTATTAGAAGATGGAGCCTTTGGGATTTATTAATTCATGAAGACAAAGCCCACATGAAGGGGATTAGTGTCCTCATAAAGGAGGTGCCAGGGAGCTTCCTCCCCATTTCCATCATGTGAGGCTACAGTGAGACCTGTCTCTAAGAGGAAGCAGAACCTCACCAGACACGAAATCCGTTAGTGCTTTGACCTTGGGCTTCACAGGCCCCAGAACTGTGAGACATGAATTTGTATTGTTTATAAGCCATCCAGTCTGTGGTACTTTATTATAGCAGCCCAAATGGAGTAAGAGAACATCCAGTGTATGTTAATTGGAAGACTTTTTAACCATGTGACAAAATCTGAACTTTTGCTCAACTCAACAGAGAAAATTGTCTCATAGTTGAACCATAGAAAAGTGAGGATAAAAATATCCTCAGGTAGAATTAGAGCCAGAAATTCTAGAATCATTTGGGTTATTTCTTTCTGACTCTATTTCCCACTCCCCTTTTGTGGATTGGCTTCTTGCCTGTAGACCATTTTCTCCACAAAGTTGAACCTTGATCACTGGTAAGTTCAGGCTCACATTTTCACAGCTTTACAACTAGAAAAGGATGGTCATCACTGCAAGCTCCCCAGAGAAAATTTTTATAAGATCTAGCTTAGATCATGGACACACACTACAGCTAATCACTGTAATTTGGATGGGGTTGTAGAGTACAAAGCTACTATTACACTTGTGCCATTCTTATAGAAAAGTCATAGGTGTGTATATTTATTACTATGATTTTCCAGCAGATGTCTGTAAAATGAGTTATTCTCTCAAAATATGTATATTATGATAATTTTCTGATAGCTGGAAAATTACGTATTTTTAGAAAGTGATTCTATTTTCAAAATTAATGCAAAGAAAGACAATATATGAATTAGCAGTCATCCTTCATTGGTCAGTAACTGGTAGTGAAGAAGTATAATGATTCACTCAACTTGGATAAAATTGCCTACCGTGTGGCCTATTTCTTCCCCCTCAAAAGGTGACATACCTCTGAAAAAATAAAAACTATACATATTATTTATATATATATATATCTACCATATAGTATTTATATTGGATTATTGTGGGCAGCAAGCCACCCAGGTGCCAAGGTAAGAGACCGAGGGCACAAGCTGTTCTAGTATCATAAAGAAAATATATAGAATAATGGTTATGCTAGAAATAGAATATAGATATGATTACATATGAATATTATTAAACACTAGTTTGTAGCATTACTCTTTATTCCAATATTATAATAACCTCTGTTCTACAATTATAACCTAGGAAAAATCAGACCATACAGAGATAGGAGCTGAAGGGACACGGTGAGAAGTGACCAGAAGGCAAGGGTATGAGCCCTCTGTCACGCCCAGACAGGGCCACTAGAGGGCTCCTTGGTCTAGCGATAACGCCAGTGCCTGGGGAGGTGCCCGTTGCCTAGCGGACCTTGGTCGAGCGGTAGCGCCAGTGCCTGGGAAGGCACCCCTTATTTAACAGATAGGGGAAGGGAGTCTCCCTTTCCCCGGGAGAGTTAGAGAAGACTCTGCTCCACCACTTCCTGTGGAAGGCCTGACATCAGTCAAGCCTGCCTGCAGCAATCTGGAGGCCTAAATGTCTCCCTGTGATGCTGTGCTTCAGCGGTCACACTCCTGTTTCACTTTCATGTTCTGCTCTATACACCTGGCTCCGCCTTCTAGATAGCAGTGGCAGAATTAGTGAAAGTATTAAAGTCTTTGATCTTTCTGAGAAGAGCGTAGAAGAAATAATGATGTAAGCTGTCCTCTCTCTCCCCACCTCGGCTACCTAAAAGGGAAAGGCCCCCTGTCCAGTGGACACATGACTCACGTGACCTTATCAATCATTAGAGATGACTCACACTACTTACCCTGCCCCCTTTGCCTTGTATACAATAAACAGCATTGCGGTCAGGCATTCGGGGCCACTACTGGTCTCTGTGCCTTGGTGGTAGTGGTCCCCCGGACCCACGTGTCTTTTCTTCTATCCCTTTGTCTTGTGTCTTTATTTCTACGATCCCTTGTCTCTGCACATGAAGAGAAAAACCCACAGGGCCTGTAGGGCTGGACCCTACAGATTATATACTTTACTTTTATCTCACAGATGGACATTTTTTAGTTGTTTTTGCTTCCCCAAATTAGCATCTATCAAGTCCTAGATTGGGCATTCAGTTTACCGATGCCAAGAGCCACCAACCCCCTCATCCTTTCCAATCTCAGGCTCAGGTCCCATCTATAAAGATCTCACCTCAAGCATCCCAGTGCTCTGCTGAACTGCCTAACAAATGAGCAAGCAATGCTCAAACGATTACTCCATTTCACTCAAGTTTTTAGGAATTACCACTTGTCCTGAAACCCTGAGGCCAGTGCCTGACAGGGTAGTCCCAAACTCGTTCTACCTCACGGCTTCAAATTGCTGGACTAAGCGGTAAGAGAACCTAGGACTTTACATACTCCAGGACACTCACAGCTGTGGCCAAGGAGGTGTTCCTAAAATTTGACCAATTGCCACTCTACACAGCTTAACAGCCCCTTTCCTTGGAAGGGGATTCAGCTAGAACAGAGGACACCTTAATCACTTAATAAACTCAATACACTGCATGCATCAAGATAATTGAAAGCCCTATTCAATCATTCAGATACCCAGATAATTTCGAAGGTACTTGGAGATTTCTGTCCTTATTAAATTTCAAGGTCCTTTCCCCACTCCAAATAAATGAGTAACTGTGATCAAGGATAAAATCACAGAGGACAAATAAGTTGTCAAAAGCTATACCCCCTGACCTTCAGATATAAAACCATACTCTGTTAGGTGTTAGGTGGTCACCAACACTGTGTGTGACCACATAGAGTATGCAGTTTTAGTTCTTCATCCAGGAACTGGAATGGAATGACTGACATAGATCTGCAGCCTGGCAAGTAAGTAAGGGCATTCTGTGTAAGGCTAAAGTGTAAGGCCTTAGACAGCATGCCAATCTGAACTGGTGGACCTTGATGAAATCATTTCGATCTACAATGATGCCACTAATCTATTTAATTGGCATGCTACTTCCACTTTCTACCCCCCTCTCTTACCACAAGTCCATGAGCTATGATTTATGCCTCAAGCCAGTCTTCAACTGTATAAAATGATATTGTTACAGATTTGATGTTTGTGTCTCCTCACCAAAATTCCTGGGCTGAGATAAGTCCATTGGGAAGCAATGAAGGTTGTATGAAGTCATGAGAGTGGGTCCTTTAAGCTAGGACTAATAACCTTATAAGAAGAATAAGACTTCTTCATTTTTTCAACAGTAAAGCATCAGGTTATAATGGAAACTCGATGGATTGGACATTTCACATTTGAGACATGTTCTGCCAACAGCTTTGTGATCTTAGACACTAAAACTCCAATAGCATTTGCTTCTTTATCTGCACATGTGGATATAATACTTACTTATCAAAAATGGGTGGAGAATCGAAGAGACAATTATGTGAGAATGTTTTATTATCTGTGAATTACTGAACAAACGTTAGACATGGTATTCTTTTTGGTGTTTACTTTGATTGATCTTCTGTGTGCACCAAGGAACTTGCTAACTTCACTGTTTAGGATTTGGCTGCTTTCCAGTATTACTTGATTAAGCAAATCCCTCTATAACAGCATTTTTCAAAGTATATTCCAGCAGTTTCAACTGACATAAAATTTTGGAAACTCTGCCTTCTCTATACCCCACTTTATGTAATGATGAGGTTAAATATCAGGATATTAAAGTTTGAAAAATCTTACCAGTTTAAATTTAGTCTCCAGATGTATTTTATTTGACAATGGAATCTCCCTTTTTTTGTCTCTCCCTCTCACCCTCCTTCCTTCCACACTTCCTTCCTTTAACCTAACACTTATAAATAGCCTGTTAAAAGAATTTCAATGAAATACATTTTGGTAAATATGGTAATAAAAGTTTAATTACTTTGATCATATTTTGCCTTCACAAATGATTGATTCCGTAAGCCTTGATTATTCTGTATAGAAAGGCTTTATTGGGAATCGTGTGTGTGTGTATGTATGTATGTGTGTGTGTGTATGTATGTGTGTGTGTGTGTCAATAGTATTTTTATGTCCATGTACATTTTCATATAACAATTTATTTCTGCTATTTTCATTTATGTTGTATTTGTATAGAACTTTACTATTTCCGTAGCATTTTCTAATGTCTTAAGAAAATCTCCCTTGATTCTCAGTATAATCCAATAAACTAGAGCAGGATACTGCTATTATCCTCAATTTTCAGATGAGGTTTCCAAAGCTAAAAGATTTACTTGGCATTGTGGGACAGAATTAAGAGCAGAACCCAGGTGTCTTTATTCTTACTCATTGAGCTTTCTCCTACAACACATGGCTTCTTAGACTCCTTGCCTCATATTCTGCACCTCCAATCTCTTTTCTGTCCTTGAGTGCCAAAAAGTAGTGTATTTTCCTCTTCAGTACAGAAATGTGAGGGTAGAATTTGACTGGGTATGGTGGCTCACACCTGTAATCCCAGCACCTTGGGATGTTGAGGCAGGGGGTTCACTTGAGGTCAGGAGTTTGACCAGCCTGACCAATATGGCAAGACCCTGTCTCCATTAAAAATGCGAAAATTAGCCAGATGTGGTGGCTCGTGTCTGTAGTCCCAGCTACTGGGGAGTCTGAGGTGGGGGAATCACTTGAACCTGGTAGGTGGAGGTTGCAGTGAGCAGAGATCATGCCACTGCACTCCAACCTGGGCAACAGAGAGACTCTGTCTCAAAAAAATTAAAAAGGGTAGAGTTTGCATGCTTAGTTTTAGCTGCCCGATTATTGAACTCCTATCTTTATTTGCTTCTGGATATTTAGAAATAGGAAAAGGAGGTTGGCCGGTAGATACTTGGTTTGAATTACTAAAGGAAAAGTCTCCTATTCTCAACTTCAGACTGAGAATTATTCAAGAAATTTCAAAGCCTGTGGCTATTTCCGATTTTTGAAACACGAGACTGAATCCTCAAGGGTTTGGGTTAATAATATTGTAGTAAAACAGGATGTACTACAACAATGGATATTTCCCTGTCACAATAGCGTGGCAATATTTTATAAAAAGAAAAGCACTTGTTCAAGTGGTGCCTATCTGGAGCCATAAAGGAGCTCAGAATACACTAATGTAATCAAGAAAACAAAAGGGAAAGCTTTCCACCATGTACTATCTACCATGCATTTGACATATTGGCAGCTCAGTAACATTCCTGACATTTCTGAGCTGTTCTGTAGAGCGGCACGTGAATAGAAAGTGTGACTTAGACTACATTGGCAAATAACCATGCTGCAGCACACGGTAAGATTTAGTCAGCTTTTCTTTAATAGGCTGAATGCCTGGTAATTTACAGCCAAGTGAATTAATGGTTGAAACTCTGTGAAAAAACATACTGTGTACCAAATTCTGCAATAATGTGACCATTGGATTCAATTTCCTCCTGACCCAGGAGTTTTTTTGATCTAGTAATTGCAGCATAAAAATCAGCGACTTATGCAATATTGTTTCTAATGGGGTACATACTGTTCCTTATCTAAGTGGCATCACATATGTTTCCAAGTTTAAAAATCACTGAAAGGTATAGTGTTTCACTAAATCTAGTGATAAATTGCATATTAGAAAATTAATTTTATTATTTGTATTTTGACATAGTATATACATTAAAAGTTTTCATTCAATTTTGTAAGGATAATCCTAATAAAGTTATAAAAATAAAATGGGAGTCATATGTCAGTTTCCAATGAAATTATTCTACTGTTATAAAATATTAACTGGAGGGCAGGTGGAAGGTAATAATGTGATGTATGTAGCCTGACTGGGGAGTTACCAGAGTGAGGACTTGAATTAATAAAACCAGATGTACTGTCTACTATTCTTTGCAATGATCTGTGCGCAGCTGACTTATCCGTATAGACTACGTCCGTGTGTTTTTTTGTTCTGTCTTCCAGACTGGATCAGGTAGTGGGGACTAGAGAAAGAATATTGATTTATCTTGCATATTTTCTGTAAGGCCGGCTGTACCCCTGAGTCACATACCTTGACAGGGACGTTTCTGGATTCTGGTTACCTTTATTCCCTTCAGACCTGAGCCTCTTCTGAGTTTCTGCATCACTGTTTGGTTTTACTACACCCTATGCAGACTTTTGTCAGCTGTGCCTTATTAAGCTCTTTTCAAATTACTCACTAGGAAAGTGCCATCTTTTACCTGACCGTGCCTAATATAGACATGTCTGCACATACCCAACCAGTTAGGTCCCTATTTACAAAAATATGAAAGAAATCCAAAGCCATTCAGTCTATGAGAAGAGAGACCTGGAGTCCCCAATCTTGGTCTAAAGGTCTTCCTCCCATCAACAATTTAGCTTATCCTAAAATGTGATGGCATTTGTAATCAGTTTATTTAATAAACCAGTTATATATTTAATAAACCAGTTATATAAACATAATACTGATGAGTTTATATGGTGCATACAAACATGTTTTTACAGGTGCACAAAATTTTATATTTTTCTTGTGATTTTTTTCTTCAGTTTTCACAAATTGTGCAAATAACTCTACCATCATAGACATCTAGTACAGATTATATTCCCAAGCAATTAGATATATTCAGAAACCATTACTGTGTGAAGTAGTGTCAATTGTTTCTTCCATAAGCAACATAAGGCAAATAAAATACATTGGACAACCTAATCATAGATGAAAAGAAATATTTTGAAGCGCACTTGGATTATTTTTAACTTCTGTGCTTATTTGTTTTCATAGAAGAATAGTCAGACTGCTGATGAACTTGAAAAGAACATATTAAAATTTATTTGTTAATTAGTTTAGAAAGTCTATTAGAGGTTCAAGTTTCTTTTCATGCTGTGCAGGCAAATCTTCTCATTTGAGTGTTCTCACCTAGATACTTTATAATGATACATGTATCTCTATATTGTATGGTTTCTCATATCATTCTAATTTTTAGAACAGTGTTGGCATGCTTTTGTATAGAGTTTTGTACCGTTGGACCCCTCCAATCTCCAACATATATCTATATAATAGAAGACTGGAGAAGACATGTTGAACAGATTCTCACTGGGGCATAAGGAGGGTGGGAATTTTGTTGACCATGTCCCTAGGGAATGTTCTCAGGGCATGTAGTGAGAGTGAATTTGTCTTTTTCCTTTGGGAAAATGTATCTAAAGTTAACACCATATGGAAAAATGTCAAAATGCAGTTTTAAAAATTTCTTGCTAGTATTGTTTGATTCTGCCCTCCCCCTCAATTTCCTTTTCAAATTTCTATAAAGACAAAGAAAAAAAGAAATTAGGTACCTGGCTACTAAAATGATATTAGGCAAAACCAGTCTCTCTATCTATTTGGCGGGACTTCTCTTAGTGTGATCAGAATACTTCTAATGTACACTTCTACAGCTCCACATCCATGCAGACATTGTGGCTGATAGATAACAACGGACCTGCTCTCTGAAGAGGAGACGTAGATTAAAATGCTGGTGGAAGGGTAGAGTCCTTGAGAATAAAATGAGCTAAATAATGAAAGGACCATGAGGTACCCCTGGATACTGGAGATTGTACTTATTAAAGTTGGAAATATAAGAAGACAGGCAGAGGATAAAATAAGACCATCTCTTAAAGCAGAAATACACCAAAGAAGTACCACTTACGCACCAAGAATTAGCCTGAAATCGCTTATCCCAACCTGCCTTATTGGTTATGTACTAAAGTTTCCAACAGCACCCAAGAAGAATGTGCAAAGAACAAGGAAACTGACATACCACGATTGCTGGCAAATTCTTAGGTAGAATCCATAGAGAGGAGAGCCAAAGAACCTGGGGACTATGATTAAGCACTGAAAAAAATAAGTAAAGAAAACTATTAAATTATGAAAAAACAGGAAGAAAATGATTGAAGAAATAATTTAATAAAGAAACCAGCCAAACAGTATTTTAAAAAACACCCCTTTAGTAATTTCAATGAGTAGCAATATGGCATCTATGTGATGGCATTGGTGGCCCTGGACGCAGCTGCTGCCATGATGCCAGCAGCAGTAGGGGAGGTGCAGCTTGGGCTTCATGTGTACCCAGCCGGTGGGAGCCAGGAACAGGAGGAAGCCCTACCCCCTTCCGAGCTGGCAGGATGGAGCCTCTCGATCCCTGGGCGCAGTTGCAGGCACCTAGTTGCCCCTGCAGACCCAGGCATCCCTCTGCTCTTGTGGGCAGACAGCAGGCAGGAGACCTGCCCTCCTGGGTGCAGCAGCAGCCGCCCAAGCTGTGGCTGTGGACCCAGGTACCTCTGCACTGTCAGTGGCCCTGGACATCAACAGAGTTGAAACACACCCCTTGCTTGCCACATTATTGGTGACAAGAAGGAGAGAAGAGCTGCAACCCTTCGGGAAGCCCAGATCTAGGAGTTCTCCAAGCCAGGGCTGTGACACCTTCTTTGGGGTTCTTTGGTTCCTGGCATCTCCAAGCTTCTGGGTGACAACGTGTTTCTCCGGTGCCAGCCATGGAAGCTGCTAGCGGTATGCCTGGTCCAGCCACAGCCTTGCAGGGAGCCAGTGCCCGTGCCAGTGCCTGGAGCTGCCCACCCCAACATAGCCCCCAAGGTACCTGGCTGTGTGCAGTGGCTGGACCCCATGCTTGCTCACATACCCCTCAGCACTCCACTCACCCTTGGCAGGCATGGGATCCAGGCCAGTAGCGCAAACCAAGCACAGTCCACCAGGTTGAGTGAGCCCAGTGGGCCTGAAGAAAACTCAGGCAAAGGCACCACTGTCCACAGTGGTTCCTGGCTGGTGAAGCAGAACCCCAAGGATCCCATAATATATGGAACAAGACTAGAAAAGTATAGTAAAAACCAGGTTGAGGAGTCAAGTAATATATTTTCTCTTTGAATATTTCTAGAATACTTATGAAATGTTTTAAGCTCCTAATACATTTTTCCTAAAGCAGGTATTATATGACATATTCTATGATCAGATTACCATAAATTCAGAAGATAATGTCAGAATAATTATGACATTAACAAAGGTATTTTTATAAACTACTATCATTTTTGATTAATAAAATACCTAGTAAATAACACTAGTGAGACCACAAGCCTCTGAGCCCTGTGAAACTGGGAAAATGTTTGTCTTGTTTGCCACTGCATGTTGAGTGTAGGCATGTCGGGCACTTGACACATACTCACTAAATAAGTGATAAACATCATTACTATCCTAAGTTGGGTTTTGTAGGAGCAGATCCTGAGATGGGAACTCTTGATTGAGAGAGTGCTCTCAGGAGAAGCATGTAAGGATGGGAAGAAAGCAGGACGGAATATGAAGAAACCATGCAAATGCGTTGTATTAGCTTGGGCTGCCATTACAATATACCATAGACTGTGTGGCTTAAATAACAAAAATTTATTTATCACAGTTCTGGAGGCTAGAAGTTCAACATCAAGTTTCCACCAAAGTAGGTTTTATTCTGAAGCCTGTTTGTTCTCTTCACTTGTAGGCAGTCAACATTTCCCTGTGTTCTCAGATAACCTCTTATTTGCATGCTGGGAGAGACAGAGAGAGCTCTCTGGTATTTCTTCTTACAAGGACATTAATTGCATCATGATGGCCTGAACTTCATGACCTCATCTAATCCTTATTACCTCCTAAGATCTCATGTCCAAATACTATCACTTTGGGGCTTAGGGCTTCAACATATGAGTTTTAGAGGCTTGAACACAATCAGTCCATAACGTGTAGTTTCAGACAAATCCCAGCCCTTTGTTGAGACTTAATCTTCTCCCACTAAGAACTCTAAAATATAAATTGCACCACTGATGTTTTATAGCTATATACAATCAATATTCCTGTTGGGTACCTCTGGCATATTATGCTTTATGTGTCATCTTCCGGGTCAGATATCAGATATTTCAGGGCTACCATTCTAACTTAGATGCCCATTATGATCATTACACCCACTTTACTTCTAATGGTTAAAGACTGCTCCCTGGCTGTTGCTATTCTGAGATTCTCTCACCCCCACTGTTAAGGGGAAGTGACAGAATCTCCCACTGTCAGCCCTGTCATACACAGGAGAACCATTACTAAGGCATTCAGGAATTCTGGTGCTTCTTTTGCCAGTGCATCCTTTATTGCTTTGGCGTATTCAGCTGGTATGTCTTTGAGTCTTACAAACATTCATTCTAGCACAGGCTCTTCTCTGAGACTTTTGATCCATTCCTGCATATTCTTCCACAGCAGTTCTGCTATTTCCAACCCAATGTAGGTCACTGCCTTTTCCAAGTTTCTAAGAGTCATCCAGGAAGTATATTAAAATCATCTCCAAAGGCCTGTGTGTGGGTCTTAATTCCTGGCATGGCGGATGAGCTCCAAATGGAAAACTCTTTCATGTTCATAATTATATTCTTGTGATTTCTGGTTCAGTACCGTCAATATATATTCCCAGTCATACCTACCAATTACTTTGGGTACGTATTATACATTTTAACCAGATCTGATAGTTCCTTTGGTATAAAATTCCTCTTCTCCTTTCACATGTGGAGCTCTTCCCCATTCAGCTTAGTCTCAGATATGACAAAATTATTGGTCTGGTGGAAGGAAGGGTAGATGAATGAAGCTTTTGAGTAGGTCAAGGTTGCTCTGTCAGGTACTTGTTACATTTAGGGCCTCTACAGAGTCTTCAAACAATGAGTATCATTACCTTCTCACAAGGCAGAGTAGACCAATCCACAGGCCTAGAGGTCTAAGGGGAATTTTGAAGCAATGTATTTCAGCCACTTCAGAACCTCTAACTGAAATGCTTTTCTTTCACTCACACAGCTACAAGATGCACTTCCTCACATTTTGGTAGTTTTTTGTTTGTTTGTTTGTTTGTTTGTTTGTTTGTTTAGACAGAGTCTTGCTCTGTTGCCCAGGCTAGAGTGCAGTGGTGCCATCTCGGCTCACTGCAACCTCTGCCTCCCAGGTTTAAGCTATTCTCCTGCCTCAGCCTCCCGATTAGCTGTGATTATAGGCGCCCACCACCACACCCAGCTAATTTGTTTGTTTTAGTAGAGACGGGGTTTCACCATGTTGGTCACAGTGGTTTGAACTCCTGACCTCACGTGATCCACCCGACTTGGCCTCTCAAAAGGCTGGGATTACAGGAGTGAACCACTGTGTCTCACCTTTGGTAGCCAGTTTTAAAATAGTATCTTTATAGTGATGCCTTCCTGCACCACACTACTTTTGCCTTTATGATGACTACTTATAATATTGATTATATTTTTTTCTAAATGAATGCTAAGAATTTGAAAAACCCATGACATGTTTGCCTTGACTTTGAGATAAATTATGCCTATCATGCCTGGCACAAATTCCAACTACATATTGTTTGACCCACTGTATTACAACAGAACTTCATGAAAACCAATCACATACAAATCATGTTACTAAACATGGCCTCCTTTTTTTTTTTTTTTTTTTTTGAGAGGGAGTCTCGCTCTTTCACCCAGGCTGGAGTGCAGTGGCGCGATCTCGGCTCACTGCAAGCTCCGTCCCCTGGGGTTCACGCCCTTCTCCTGCCTCAGCCTCCCGTGTAGCTGGGACTACAGGCGCTCGCCACTTCACCCGGCTAATTTTTTGTATTTTTAGTAGAGACGGGGTTTCACCGTGTTAGCCAGGATGGTCTCGATCTCCTGACCTCGTGATCCGCCTGCCTCGGCCTCCCAAAGTGCTGGGATTACAGGCGTGAGCCACCGCGCCCAGCCTATGACCTCCTTTTTTTTTTTTTGGCTTATTTTGTATTAGCAGTGTGGCAGAGAATTGCCCCAGACACTCATATCCACCCCTCAGTGCAGAAGCCACCTAGCATTGTCCCTACTGAAACTCCTCATTACCACATCTTTAATAAAGGCTTAATTTGCCCAAGTATTCTAAAGATTGCAGTGGCCAGTTTGCTCTTGGGTAGCCTGTTCATTATGGGTAATAGAAGCAATCAGGGTGGAAGAAATCAAGGCTGAATAAGAATACCATCATGATAGGGGGAAGACATTGGAATGAGTCATAAAGAAAATATTACAAGAGCATTTGAGTGACTGCTGCCTCCTTCTATAGGTCTCCATAGGGATATAGACCATATTTTCAACTTGAATGCTTAGCTAGTCAGTGCTTGATGGAAAGTCAGGGAGTGATGCAGAACAAGAATAGGATAACATCTGCTGTGTCCTTATGTACTCTGCTCAGTGCATTACATGCATTAGCTCATTTCGTCTTTACAAATATCCTATGAATTAGGTAATATATTTATCTTTATGTACAGATGAGAAAAGTGAGGCAAAAATAGTTTAATTGTGTATGATCACACAAGAGGAAGTAGCAGAGCTCTGAATTATTTCCCAGGTCTGATTGACTACAATGTCAGCTCTGGGACCAACTACAAGTGTTTGAGTCAATAAAAGGAACTCTTTTTTATCTGTTATGTATATAAAAACTGGAATATGTTTTGTTCTTTTTTGGTCTCATTTTTCATCTACACAATAAGGATATTTTACTTGATGATGTCTAAGAAATTTTCCACCTGCAAAACTTCAAATATTTATTTAATCATTTACCTACTGAGCTTGCATCAAGTGCCCAGATATTTTAAAATACAACACTAGATTTTCTTGGCAATATAAAGTCAAATTACTCATTTTTTTCTTGCATTCCTTTTTTTTTTTCATAGGAGATTGCACCAGGAGACAGAAATAAGATATCATTTGTGGTTTTACTTTCTTTTCTGGGTACCTTTGATGTCAATATTACAGATACACAAAAATGTAATTTGTTTCACCAAGAGTAGGCAACATCCTCTTTACCCTAATAATATTTTCTTTATTCTAGAGACAGAGCCTACTTGTTGAAAACCCTGCATATTTATGTAATTGACTATGTTTCTCTCATTTCCCTTTTAGCTCTTTAATGAAAACATGAAAATAAAAAGTCTGGAATATTTTCTCTGATGGTTGAAATTTATTACTTACACCATAAATCTGAGGTCCGAGAAACACAAGATTGTTCAGGATCTCACAGTTTTATATTCCAGAAGCTGTAAATGCTTCCCACTTACATAAAAGCAAATATTTTTCTCATTGTGAGTTTTGTGTTTCTAGCAGCCTTACATACTCTACATGCCAGAAATAATTACTCTCACCATGTTTCTTCTTTGTCTATGGGTATAATCCATTTCACTAATTACTCAAAACATGTTTTCCTATACATCATGCTAGTAACATCTTTTGAACAAGTGTAGATTTAATGCCTGCATAAGACTTTCATTTCTAAATAGAAATATTTTCTTCCACTCTCTTTCGAAATAATAATGCCAGAAAAGACATCTACTCTGAATTCTTCTATACCGAATTATTTTTGTGTTCCATTGGCTGCAGGCTAGCTCCCTCAGAAATCAGTCTACCAGGTAGCTTGCAGGATCCACTGTAGTGGGCATTTGTTAATGACTCTAGTAATCCTTTTCCTGCCCCTTTCTCCACTGTTCTACATCACAAGGAAGGCAATTTTCCTGCCAGCTAGCTTTTTTTTTTTTTTTTTTTTCACCAGTCAGCCTCTGAGCAAGTTTACTAATGGTGAAAACTGGAAAAGGGGAGTAAGAGAGAAACAAAAGTATTTCTTCATCTCTTAGGAGAGAGTTAGATACCATGGCAACATCTTTAGCAGTGGCTGTATCATCTCAGCTAGTAACAGAACAGCCCCTCTCTCTGGGATATGATGGTTCCTGGCCAGGAATCTAGCTTCCCTTATAGATTTGTTATCATCATTTCTTCCCTTTGTCCCTGCTCCAGGGTTGTCCTGCTTCCAGCTGCTGTTAATCTCTGGCTTGCCTCACCAACCCTTATTGACTCACCAGCTCTTCTATCACCCATGTAAACAATTCCATGAATTTTATTTCCTCTGTTTGAAACATTTAGTAGTTTCCATTTCTGGGCTGTTAATGTTTTTACACAGATTAACCCACACTTACTTATTTGACAGGCATTCACAACTACTGCATTATGAATCAAGCTTGTGTAAGGCATTGTAAGAAATCTATGGGTAAGGGTGTCCCTATGGATAAGTACACATTTTTCCTATCTCTTATGGAAATTATAGTCCAGTATGAAAGGGGGTATTTTATAATAAATTGAGGCTACAATTAATTATTGAAATAATATCTATTTCTCTTTACAATTAATGATCTGATATTATCACTTTTGGTTTATAAATGGAACATTCTAGCTGTGTCTTTATATGGTGGAAGGGGTAAGTGGTCTTTAATGCCTCGTTCATAAGGACATTAATCTCACTTCCCAAAGGGTCTGCCTCCTAATTCCACTACCTTAGAGATTAGCATACAATAAAATAACTCTGGGGAAAGGGAAGGAACACAAACATTCAGAACACAGCACTTACCATTCTTAGTTTTCATGTCACCAATGCTGAATTTTTATCAATACTGACCTATCTCAGTGTAAATAACAATGCCATTGTTCCTTTCCATGGGTAATTATTTTACCTTGGCTCTTCTTCACAGCTAGTTCTCTTAAATAAACCTGTCAAATGCTCCTCTTTCATTGTTCCACTATTTTCTTTTAATTTTCCCTGTCTATTGTTAATAAATATGTGATTGTTTCCACTTTATACAAAGAGCCACTGCTTAATTCCACCTGTGTATGTTTCTGTCTGCTTGATTCTAACTTTGTTTCTCTCTCATACAATGTAAACACATTCAAAGTAACAATTACACAAATTGCTATACTAACAAAGAACAAGGAATTAGTAGCTGTGGAGTCAGGAAAAGGTTTTTTAAGACTGAGGTCCTGCAAAATGCATAAGATATTTCTAGATTAGTGGTCCTCAAGCTTTTTGGTGTCAGAACAACTTTATGCTCTTAAAAGTAACTGAGGGAGCCAAAATTCTTCTGTTTACATGCATTATATTTACCTATATCTACTATATTGTAAATTAAAACCAAAATTTACAACATATTTTTATTAATTCACTAACAGATAACAATAAAAATCATTGCATGCTAACATTAAAACGTATTTTCTTTTATAAAAAGTTGCAATATTTTCAAATAAATCAGTGATATGAGTTTGAAGAATATAATTATTTTACAATTTTGTGAATCTTTTTAATGTCTGGTTAACACGGCTGGTTTCTCATATCTGCTCTGTATTATATCTGTTGCAGAATATTGTTTTGCTTGACATATGTAAAGAAAGTCCCACCTCATACAGGTGTATAATTGAACAATGGAAAATAATTCTAACAGTGTTTTCAGATAACTAAAAATAGTATTACACTAAAACTCAACTAGTAGTAAGTTCTTACACGTTCGTTGTAATGTGCATTCTGAAACTGTATCAGTAAACTTATTTTACCCTGCCCGTTTCATTAAAATCAATTGGTCTGTCTTGCACTTTGATAGTTTATCTTTAAACCATTATATACCGGTCATTTGAAAAATATTTGTTTGTGGAATTACGTAGAATTAGAATTTCAAAATTTTGACATATTTCATTATACACTATAAAAATCACATCCATTAATATCATTACCAGTATTTTCAGAAGAGTCTTTAAGTACTGAGAAACACTCAAGTTCACAGTGGAAAATAGAAGTTTTTCAATATTCAAATTTTCCTATGAAAGCTCAAATGTTATCCTTGGTTGTGTATAACATCAATAATTTGTTTTTTTGAAGTGATAAGGTCACTTTGTTCATTTTCCAGAAAATGTCTGCCAAACTCCCAATTCTGAATAACAATTTTCAGTTATTCCCTTGAGTAAAAATGATGTTCAGATCACAACTCAATTGCACAGTGTTTTGGGAACAACCACTGTTTTTTAATACCCAGCCTAAGTGATTTATTTGTATTTCCCCTTCTGTCATACAGAATATTTTTAAGTTGAATAATTGAGTCAAAATTTAATAAAATTTATAATCTTAATAGCCTAATTAAAGACATTCTTAAATAAAATTTTCTTTTTAAAAAAAGCTGTAAGTGCCTGGCATTACAGCATAAGGACCTCCATGGATCCACTTCCCAGTCAAACTGGCAAACATTATTTTTATAAAACAAACATTTAAGTTTCTAGGGATGTTCTAAGAGCATAGAACAAATGAAGAAATATTTATTAAAGAAAATATACTAAACTTCACTATGGCATTTGAATTAAGCCCCCACTCCTTTCATCGTCTCTCCCTGGTCTGGAAGAAGGAAACTCCACCCTAGGCTGGTGCAGCCAAGAACAGAGCCCTCTCCATGCAGCTCCCGGCTTATGTTCTAGGGAGGGGAAGGCCGTCATTCCTCATCCTTCCCCCAGATTTCTGATGCTGAGGATGTTTTAGGCAAGTACCGCCAAGGGATGGCAGTCTTCTGGGCTCCATTCTTCTGCAAAGCCCCACTGGAGGGATAAAGGCTCTACTTTGGGTATGCCACAGCTAAAACTACTGGACACTGATTGTCCTTCCCCTGGCTCATGTTATTTTTAAAATTAATTACACTATTATCAAAGCAATTACTATCAACTCCTTTAACTGTTGTTTATGGTATTCGCTGAAAAATATATTTAGATCAGTTAAATTTAACAAAGTTAATTTCAACAACAAAAAAAGATTCTAGAAGCAGGCTGCTTCCAACTGAAGATGGTTCAAAATGCCCGCGCCTGCAACATGAGCAGCAAACTGATGAGTACAATTTGGCCTTTGACTTATTTGGGCAAAATTTGGCAGCTTTCTGTTTGAGATCAGTGAGACTCAGCTGCCTAATTATAAGGGTATACTACTAGTTAGGTTACAACTTGTTTAACCATCAAGCTAAGGTACAGCTCATTGTGTATGGAGGCCACTTTGAGCCAAACTGAATTTAATGTATTTATATCTGCATTTCTAATTAATAGGCTTATACTGTTATTTCACGATTCATCAATATCACAGATGACTCCTTTAGTTCTGGCCATGACAGATGATGCTTTAACTTGTCAATACTCTCCCCAACCACATAATCTCTCCAACCTCCTCCTACATAGTTATAACTTGTGCTTTCTTTTTTTTAATAAACCACTAGTCACTGATTACATAACATGATTATGACTATGCAGGCATTGTTTACTGATAAAACAACTAAGTTATGAAATGTATTTTTCCATTCCTGTTTCTCCATTTTTTTCCTGGAATTGATGATTGCCAAATTGATTTATTCACCTTTTAAAAGAAGTCTATCATCTTTTCCAAATTGGAACATTTTTCACCGCATTTATTATTGCCATTTATATACTCAAGTACATTATTTCTATTTTTTCCTCCCTTGATTCTTCAAATCCAATTAAACTCATTTCTTTCTGCACTTGCTATGAATTTGTCCATTTGGGATGTTTCTTTTTCTTTGTCTTGGAAATTAGTTTTTTCAGTATCCTTTAATGAGTTGCCTTTTTCCTGGATCCTAAGTCTATCATTTTCTTAATTTAATGCTTCATTTGGCTACAGTACATCCTCTGGAAATGTCCTAAAAATGCGTGCATAGCAGACACATTTTTATTCCTTATACCGATGTCTTTATTTTGCTACAACAGGTGAATAAGAATTAACTTGGAATTCTAGCACGGAAATAATTTTTCCTCAGAATTTGGATGGCATTTATATGCTATCTTTTAGATTCTGAGGTTGAATACGTATTGCCAGTGTGTACGATATTGATATTTCTTGAAATATCTTAGTGAGTCTTTTTCTTTTTTTTAGTGTTTAACATTGTCTCTAACATATTGTATTTTATTTTTCAAAATTATATAATGTAAAAACAAGCAATAGTTTTTAAAATTAAGCCCCAAATAGATGACTTCAATCCCTTCTAGTTTATCCCAGAGTACCTTACAATTTTTTTTTGTTTGTTTGTTTTTTGAGATGGAGTCTTGCTCTGTCGCCCAGGCTGGAGTGCAGTGGCACGATCTTGGCTCACTGCGACCTCTGCCTCCTGGGTTCAAGTGATTCTTCTGCCTCAGCCTCCTGATTAGCTGAGATTACAGGCATCGACCACCACGCCTGGATAATTTTTGTATTTTTTTTATATATACCTTAAGTTCTGGGATACATGTGCAGAACGTGCAGGTTTGCTACATATGTACGTATGTGCCATGGTGGTTTGCTGCACCCATCAACCCATCATCTAAATTAGGTATTTCTCCTAATGCTGTTCCTCCCCTTGACCCCCACCCTGGGACAGGCCCTGGTGTGTGATGTTCCCCTCCCTGTGCCCATATGTCCTCATTGTTCAACTCCCACTTATGAATGAGAACATGTGGTGTTTGATTTTCTGTTCCTGTGTTAGTTTGCTGAGAATGATGGTTTCCAGCTTCATCCATGTCCCTGCAAAGGACATTAACTCATTCTGAAGACATATGTCTTTAGTTTCAATATTTTTTTTGTATAAGCTGTGTTAGTATTTTTCCATCCTTTTTTTCTGTTACTAAAAATTTCATATTTCATATGTTGGTTTTCTTGGATTGGTCCTGAACCACTTTCTTATTTTAAATATTTTGATGTATACTCAAATTTCTAGGCAATTTCTCTGATTTTATTTTCCGAAACTTCTATTGATATTTTTCTTATGTATTTAATTAATTTATTTATTATTTTGTTGTTATTGAGACAGGGTCTCACTCTGTCACCCAGACTGGAGTGCAGTGGCACAATCTTGGCTCAGGGCAACCTCCGCCTCCTAGGCTCAAGCGATTCTCCTGCCTCAGTCTCCTGAGTAGCTGGGATTACAGGTGTGCACCACTATTGCCTGGCTAATTTTGTTATTTTTAGTAGAAACGGGGTTTCACCATGTTGGCCAGGCTGGTCTTGAACTCCTGACCTCAAGTGATCCACCCACCTCAGCCTCCCGAAGTGTTGGGATTACAGGCGTGAGCCACAGCACCTGGCGTCTCATGTATTTTAAATTCTTAGAATCATGTTTTTGCTCACTGATTTTTATTTTTCCTTAGAATTCTTCTCTAGTTCCATAAATGAACTTTATATCTCTATGATGATATCTAGAGCTATACTCGAGCTGTACTTTATGTTTTTTACTTCTTAATATCTGTTTTGGTCTCTGTCTTTCATGTAGGAGGCTTCCTTCAAATGGATGGTAATTTTTATCTGTCTACTCACATTCAAGAGTGAAGTAGTAAAAAGTGGCTAGTTACTCTGAATACAAACGTACTTTGTTGTCTTTTGCGTTTTTATTCAAAGTGTGACTCACGGACCAGCAGAAATGCAGAAGTATTAGAAATGCTAAATCTGAGGCCACACCCCAGACCTAATCAACTGAAGTATGTATTCTAGTAAGACCTCAGGTTCTTGCTATGTGCACATTCAAGTTTGAGATGCACTGATTTAGTTCATTTCACTATAATGATCATAAAATCAGACTTTTCATTATCCCCATCTTATTTATCAATATTAGTAGGTATTTCTTCCCTGGGACCCTTTAGTTTCTGTCATTTTCTTGATTTAATAATCTTTTCATTTTGAGGGGATGGTGGTGGCAAGCAGTGCATGCTGGCTTCCAGATTCTGGGAATTAAGATAGCAATGGACTCCAAAGATCTACAGAACTTTGCTTTTGACCTATCCCTGTTTTTAGTTCCACATATTCCTTGCACTTTGTCGATTTGACAGCGCTGAGCTTTTAGCTTCTCTTGAGTTATTTAGGGCAAATTGCCTTACTTGTCCTTTTATGCCTCCCTGAAAGTTCTTTGGTTTTAACTTCCTCCATTTTGTTAAGTCAATTATGATTCTCCATTCTATCATGTTATCTGTGCGCCAGTTCTTTTTCTTCAATGTAATAAAGCCATTGTAAAAACTCATTTACTGTCATTGAATTGAGTATCTGAAAACAGAACACATAAACACCAATGGTCAATGAGGGACCTAATTTTGAAGCAGTGGAGGAGTGAGTGTGGGAGTAAGAAGGCTCTGAATAAGAAGAGAGAAGGCTTCCCAAGGGTTCCAGGGAGATGGTTGGCTGGAATATGAGAGTAAAGGAAAGACACTGAAAAAGGAGCTACTAAAAATAAATCACCAGCTTTGCTATTTTTGCCTGCTTTGGTCCTAATGTCAGGTGTCAATCCTTACATCAAGCAGAATCCTTGTTAACTTAAGAGAGAGGAGAATCTGGATTAATGCAGGTCACTTTGCCCCATTGCCTCTAACTGCTCAAAGAATAAGACCTCTTTGGTGTCACTATGTGTTGTAAATGCTCCTTGGCCCTTGTATATTCCAGGAAGGTGGCTGAATTTTTCTTCTATTAGAGAACCCTGAGACAGCCACATCAGACCCCTAGTTATTCCAGGAGAATTGGTGGTGTTAGAAGCTTCCAAGCAGGGAAAATGTTTTAGTATCTTTAGATGAGCAGAATGGCAAATGTGGTAAATGGGATTTTGAATGCAATTCTGTAAACTTGTTCCATGCAACATTACCCCAGTAGATCCTCCTTGAAAAAAGAGTTCTGGATAAATTCCATTAAAGGCCGTTAGCACTGCAAAAAATCAAGTTTACACCCAGTATGCTTACCAAAATAAACACATTAGACTGTGGAACAAATGTAACCAATCCAACCAAATTTTTATTTTTCCTGCTGTTAACTTCTTTGATGCCTTAAGCAAATATCAGATAACAAAATAATTTTTTCCAACTTTGCTTGTCCCAAACATTTATTTTATCTAAAAGTTAATGGTTATTCTGGCATGTCTTCTATAATTAAATAATTTGGGGGAAGTTATGCATTTTCCCTAAAACATCCATAATGCATGTGAGTACATTAAAGAGTTGACAATTCATTGGAGAGAAAAATGTGCAAGCTTAACATAGCGTTTCCAAATCCTATGTGATCATAGAACTTATTTTTTGACAAAATTCCTATTAGTATTTCATTGAACTAATGGTCTGCAGAAGATACTTGGGGACCACGGCTTAGTGGACCAAAGTTGAACAAGACAGATATCTGGCTGATGCAAGCCACCCTGTGTCCAAGATTATGCACAAATAGACATGATGGCACCAAAGATTAATCTTTCAGAACATTTGTTCTTTTAATATGGAACATGAACCTCAACCATCTAAATATAATTCTTGCTTTTACCAGACAAAATATTTTCTGCACCTCACTGTAGTGTAACATTACTGGTGCTATTTTAATTGCCACTTGATATCATTGCAGAGGCAGCTGGTTATGTTTTGACTGTGACAGAATTGACAGAAGTTGTATTTGTATAATATAAATTGTAATTCTCTGAAGTTTTCATTTATGTTTTAAAAGTGCCGTGCACTTCAATAAGTAATAGGTCACTCAAGACATCTGAGAGTCCAACAATCTGGTTTTAATTAGATAAAATGTAGATTTAAATTACGTGTAAATTGAAAGGTAAACAAAAATAAGTATGTTTTATTGGCTCAGTTATATTCTATGTAGTATTACAAGGTTATTGCAGATTATAATTTTAGAGTAAGCTTATCAAGGTCCAATGTGCTAATATGGCTTCCTATTGGATGCACTAAAATATGTATCCCTGATATACACAATAAATATAACCATCAGATAAAGGAAAAACAGCTCGAGGGTTGAATTCAACTGTATTACGTAGTAATGAAATGGTAATAGGGAAATTGGAGTTAACAGCACTGAATAACTGTGCTGGACATATATTTTGAGCTATTTTTTTCTAGTATAATTTATGGATGTGTTTTGATTCATCACATTTGTTCTATTTCTTCTTGTGACCAACTGAATGAATAAAATAAGTCTGATGGAGTTCAGGGTGTGTTCTACGATTATTAAAACTATTCAGGTAACTTGTTTGAGTCAGTGTTATATCACTAATTAGCACTTTATTACCAAATAAATTAATGAGCTACAATATATGGTTTCATAGTGCATATAATATAGAAGTTCTTAGTGTTGCTCTATTTTTAACATGGAAGCTAAATGGATGCTAGGAAATCTAAAAGCACTGTGTTCCCTATAGTCAAGAGAAGACTGTATTCATGACTATAATGATAATGCTGATATGAATAATGGCCTATTGTTATTATAAAACCATTCTTAGGCTATTTTTAGAGCAATTTTAGGTTTACAGCAAAATTGAACAGAAGATACAGAAATTTCCCATTTACCTTCTGCCCCTATGCATGCATAGCCTTCCCCTTTATAACCATTCCCTACTAGAGAGGTACATATGTTACAACTGATGAATCTGCATTGACTTATAATTATCACCCAAGATTACACATTTATTTCAGCATTCACGTTTGATGCTGTACAATCTGTGAGATTAAACAGATGTTTAATGACATGTACCACTGTAGAATATTATACAAAGAAGTTTCCCTGACTTAAAAGTTCTCTGTGTTCTGCTTATTCATCCCTATCTCCTCCCTAATACCTGGAAACCACTGATTTTTAAAAACATATTTATTTATTTTAATTGACTGATCTTTTCACTGTGTCCATAGTTTTGCTTTTTCCAGCATGTCATATAGTTGGAATCATACACTATGTACCTTTTTCAGATTGGCTTCTTTCACTTAGTAATACACATTTAAGTTTCCTTCATGTCTTTTCATGGTTTGATAGTTCATTTCTTTTTAATGCTGAACAGTATTATCTTATCTGGATGTATCAGTTTATTTATCCAGTCATATAGTGAAGGGTATCTTGGCAACTATGAATAAAGCCTCTATAAATATCTGTGTACAAGTTTCTGTGTACTTATGTGTACACATCTATAAATATCTTGGTACAAATTTTTGTGTACTTATGTGAAAATGTAAGTTTTCAATTCTTTTGGGCAAATACCAAAAATGTGATTGCTGGATCATATATAAGAGTATGTTTAGTTTTTTAAAAACTACTAAAATGTCTTCGAAACTGACTATATTATTCTCATTCCCAGCAGGATTGAATGAGAATTCCTGTTGCTCCATATCCTTACCAGCATTCGATGCTGTCAGTATTCTAGATTTTGGCCATTCTAATAGGTGTGTAGTGGGACCTCATTATTGTTTCCCTTTGCATTTCCTTGATGACATATGATGTGGAGTTTCTTTTTCTGTGTCATCTGCACATCTTCTTTGGTGAGGTGTCTGTTAAAGTCTTTGGTCCATCTGTCAATCAAATTATAGTTAAGTGATCTCTTTATGGTATAATTTATTGTATAATTTTTGTATAATTTATTTTTTGGCTAGTAACCATTATTGTATAATTTATTTTTTGGCTAGTAAAGTAAAAGAGATCATTCATAACTTTTTCTTGATTTTCCAAATGCCGTATCTTAAAACCTTGCTTAAGAAATTTCTTCCTCTCAACCACACACCAGTCAGTACTAAGCCCTAAGAGGCTATTGGAACTATGATAGTTTATTGCAATGACCTAAAAATAGAAAAAGGATCCTGTTTCGATGACATGTCTTTAATTCAGTCCTAGCATAAATCAAAATAATTCTCATACTGGAATAGATATAAAGTAAATCTGGATTTCTCTATAAAAATATGAAAAAAATTAAACACATTTTATTAGACATTAATTAAACCACTAAAAAACAGTTCTGGCTGATGGCCTCCATGGCAGCCTGTGTGGTTCTGGGCCCAGCCTCATTCTTCCTTCAAAGTGGGGGCTGACTTGCCTGTCCCTCCATCCCCCGTACTTAGCAACATTGGTGGCACCCATAAGTGGTGACACAGCCACATGAATTTGCACAGTTCTGGAGGGTGAGAAGTCCAAGATAAAGGCAATGACATTCGATGTCTGGTTAAGCCCTTCTTGCTGCATCGTCACATGGCCGAAGGGATGAAAACTATCCTCACATGGCAGAAGGTGAAAGGGCAAAAAAGGACCTAAGCTAGGCCCTCTAGCTCTTTTATAAGCACTAAACCATCCATGAGGGGTCTGCTTACCCAAACTCTGCCACAACTCTTAATGCCACCACAATGAGGATTAAGCTTTAACAAGAACTTTGGAGGGGACACATTAAAATCACAGCACTGGGGGAGCAGCTGCTGAATAGAAGCAGCTCTGCTCTGCAGCTCCCACCAAGAAGGGTGAAAAGTACGAGTAAGCTCTTTGTCTTCAATTGAGGAACAAAGATTCTCTCACTGGGAGTGACTCAGTGGTTGGTGTGAATCCCAGAGAATGCAGAATAGCAGGGTGGAGTGAGGGCCCACACGGGAGCTGCAGGGGGGAAGAGGGAACTCCCTTCTGCAACCAATGGAGGTGGTGAAGGATTGTGCTTCCCCTCCCTGAAATCATGCTTTTCCCATGGATCCTTGCAACCCATGGATCAGGAAGTCCCCTCCTGAGCCCACTCCACCATAGCCTTGGGTCCCAAGCACAAAGATGTAGAAACTCACCACAGCAGGACGGGCAGCTGTGGCATCATGGATCAGCAATCTTAGTCTTTTCTGCCTCTTGGTACTGAAGAGTCAGAGGAGCCTAGATGAGGAGATTTCCCCCAGTGCAGTACACCTGCCCAGCCAAGGAGCAGACAGACTGCTTATTTAAGTGGGTCCCTAATTCTGGTCCTCATGACTGAATGAGACCTCCCAACAGGAGTCTCCAGGCACTGCATAGAGGGGCGTTCTGGCTGGCACCAGGTCTGTACTCCTTCAGGACAGAGCTCCGAGAGAAAGGAGTAGTATGCTGTTTTTGCTGCTTTGCAGACTCCACTGGAGATATCTCCAGGGGTGGGAGAGACCCAGGAGAATAGGGTCAGGAGTGGACCCCCAGCAAACCTCAGCAGCTCTACAGAAGAGGGGCCTGACTGCTAAAAGAAAAATAAACAGAAGTCAACAACACAAACATCAAAGAAAAAGACCCTAAAAAATGTCATCCAAAAGTCAGCAGCCTCAACGATCAAAAGTAGATAAACCCATGAAGATGAGAAAAAAATCAACACAAAATGCTGGAAACTCTAAACCCACAGTGCCTCTTCTCCTCCAATTGATTGCAACATGTCTACAGCAAGGGCACAAAACTGGGCTGAGGCTGAGATGGATGAATTGACAGAAGTAGGCTTTAGAAGATGGGTAATAATGAACTCCACTGAGCTAAAGGATTATGTTCTAACTCACTGCAAAAAAGCTAAGAACCATGATAAAATATTACAGGTGCTGTTAATTAGAAGAACCAGTTTAGAGAGGAACATAAATGATCTGACAGAGATGAAAAACACAATACAGGAACTTTATAATGCAAACACAAGTGTTAATAGCTGAATAGACTAAGCAGAAGAAAGGATATCAGAGCTTGAAAACTATCTTGATGAAATAAGACACGAAGACAAGATTGGAGAAAAAAGAACGAAAAGGAACCAACAAAACCTTTGAGAACTATGGGATTATGTAAAAAGACTGAACCTATGACAGATGGGGTACCTGAAAGAGATGGGGAGAATGGAACCCAGTTATAAAACACACTTCAGAATATCACCCAGGAGAACTTCCCCAACCTAGCAAGACAGACCAACATTTAAATCCAGGAAATCCAGAGAACCCCAGTAAGATACTCCATGAGAAGATCAACCCCAAGACACATAATCATCAGATTCTCCAAGGTCAAAATGGAGGAAAAAATGTTAAAGGGAAGCCAGAGAGAAGGGCCAGGTCGCCTATAAAGGGAAACCCTTCAGACTAACAGCAGACCTCTTAGCAGAAACCCTATAAGCCAGAAGACATTGGAGGTCAATATTCAACATCCTTTAAAAAAAGAATTTCCAATGTAGAATTTCATATCTGGCCAAACTAAACTTCATAAGGGAAGAAGGAATAAGATCCTTTAAAGACAAGCAAATGCTGAGGGAATTTGTTACCACCAGGCCTGCCTTGCAAGAGCTCCTGAAGGAAGCACTAAATACGTAAAGGAAAAACCATTATCAGCCACTACAATAAAACATACTGAGTACACAGACCAGTGACACTATGAAGCAAATACATAAACAAGTCTGCAAAATAACCAACTAGCATCATGTTGTCAGGATCAGATTCACACATAACAATGTTAAACTTAAATGTAAATAAGCTAAACACCCGAATTAAAAGACATAGAGCTGCAGGCTAGAAAAAGAGTCAAAATCCACCAATGTGCTGTATTTAAGAAACCCATCTCACATGGAAAGGCACACATAGACTCAACATAAAAAGATAGGGGAAAATTTACCAAGAAAATGGAAAACAGAAAAAAGCAGGGGTTGCAATCCTAGTTCCCGACAAAACGGATTTTAAACCAACAAAGATTAAAAAAAAAAAAGAAGAAGAAGGGCATTACATAATGGTAAAGGGGTCAATTCAACTAGAAGATCTAACTATCCTAAATATATATGCACCCAATACAGGAACACCCAGATTCGTAAAACAAGTTCTTAGAGACCTACAAGGAGACTTAGACTCCTACACAATAATTGTGGGAAACTCTGACACCACACTGTCAGTATTAGGCAGATCATCCAGACAGAAAATTAGCAAAGATATTCAGGACTGGAACTCAGCTCTGGATCAAGTATACCCAACAGATATCTACAGAACTCCCACCCAAAACAACAGAATACACATTCTTCTTGGTGCCACATGGCATTTACTCTAAAACTGATTACATAATTGGAAGTAAAACACTCCTCAGCAAATGCAAAAGAAGTGAAATCATAACAAACAGTCTCTCAGACCACAGCACAATCAAATTATAACTCAAGGTTAAAAAATTCACTCAAAACAATACAACTACATGGAAATTGAACAGCCTGCTTCTGAATGACTCCTGGGTAAATATGAAATTAGGACAGAAATCAAGAAGTTCTTTGAAACCAGTGAGAACAAAGATACAATGTACCAGAATCTCTGGGACACAACTAAAGCAGTGTTAAGAGGGAAATTTATAGCACTAAATACCCACATCAAAAAACTAGAAAGATCTTAAATTGACACTCTATAAAAGAACTAGAGAACCAAGAGCAAACAAACCCCAAAGCTAGCAGAAGACAAGAAATAATCAAGATCAGAGTGGAACTGAAGGTGATAGAGACATGAAAACCCCTTCAAAACATCGATCAATTCAGGAGCTGGTTTTCTGAAAAAAATAATAAAATAGACCACTAGCTAGACTAATAAAGTAGACGAGAGAAGAATCAAATAGACACAATAAAAAATGATAAAGGGGATATCACCACTAACCCCACAGAAATACAAACAACCATCAGAGAATATTATAAACATTTCTATGCAAATTAACTAGAAAATCTAGAAGAAATGGATAAATTCCCAGACACACACAACCTCCCAAGATTGAACCAGGAAGAAATTGAATCCCTGCATAGAGCAATAACAAGTTCTGAAATTGAAGCAGTAATAAATAGCTTACCAATCAAAAAAAATCCCAGGACCAGATTGATTTACAGCTGAATTCTACCAGAAATATGAAGAGGATTTGATACTATTTTTTATTCTGAAACTACTCCAAACAATTGAAAAGGAGGGACTCCTCCCTAACTTATTCTATGAGGCCAGCATCACCCTGATACCAAAATCCTAGCAGCAGAGATACAACAATAAAAGAAAACTTCAGGCCAATATCCCCAATGAACATTGATGCAAAAAATCTCAATAAAATATTGGCAAACTGAATACTGCAGCACATCAAAAATCTTATCCACCATGACCAAGGTGACTTCATTCCCAGGATGCAAGGCTGGTTCAACATATGCAAATCAATAATGTAATTAATCACATAAACAGATCTAAAGACAAAAACCACATGATGATCTCAATAGATACAGAAAAGGCCCTCAATAAAATTCAACATACCTTCATGTTAAAAACTCATGATAAACTAGGTATTGAAGGAACATAACTCAAAATAAAAAGAGCCATTTATGATAAATCCACAGCCAATATCATATGTAATGGGTAAAAGCTGGAAGCATTTCCCTTGAAAACCAGCACAAGAAAAGGATGCCCTCTCTCATCACTCCTGTTCAACATAGTATTGGAAGTTCTAGCCAGGGCAATTAGGCAAGAGAAAGAAAGAAGGGGTATTCAGATAGGAAGAGAGGAAGTCAAATTGTCTTTGTTTGCAGATGACAGGAACCTATATCTAGAAAACCCCTTCTTCTCAGCTCGAAAGCTTCTTAAGCTGATAAGCAACTTAAGCAAAATCTCAGGATACAAAATCAGTGTGCAGAGCATTCCCATACACCAACAACAGGCAAGCAGAGAGCCAAATAATGAATAAACTCCCATTCACAATTGCTACAAAGAGAACAAAATACCTAGGAACACAACCAGCAAGGAAAGAGAAAGACCTCTTCAAAGAGAGCTGCAAACCACTGCTCAAGGAAACCAGAGAGAACACAAACAAAAGGAAAAATATTCCATGTTTGTGGATAAAAAGAATCAATATCATGAAAATGACCATACTGCTCAACGTAATTTATAGATTCAGTGCTATTTCCATTAAGCTACCACTGACATTCTTCACAGAATTAGAAAAAACTATATTAAAATTCATAAGAAACAAAAAATGGGCTCATATAACCAAAAAAAATTCTAAGCAAGAAGAACAAAGCTGGAGGTATCATGCCACCAGACTTCAAGCTGTACTATAAGGCTACAATAACCAAAACAGCATGATACTGGCACAAAAACAGACACATGGACCAATGGAACAGAATGGATAACTCATACATAAGACTGCACATCTACTGCACATCTAATCTTTGACAAATCTGACAAAAACAAGCAATGGGGAAAGGATTCCCTACTTAATACATGGTGCTGGGAGAACTGGCTAGCCATATGCAGAAAACTGAAACTGGACCCCTTTCTCACATGTTATAAATTAACTCAAGATGGATTAAAGATTTAAATGTAAAATACAAAACTATATAAACTCTAGAAGAAAGTCTAGGAAATACCATTCAGAACATAACCACAGGCAGATTTCATGATGAAGTCACCAAAAGCAATTGCAACAAAAGCCAAAATTGACAAATGGGATCTAATTAAACTAAAGAGATTCTGCACAGCAAAAGAAACTATCACCAGAGTGAACAGGCAACCTACAGAGTGAGAGAAAATTTTTGCAATCTATCTATCTGGCAAAGGTCTAATAACCAGAATCTACAAGGAACTCGAACAAATTTACAAGGAAAAAACAACCCCATTAAAAAGTTGGCAAAGGACATGAACAGACACTTCTCAAAAGAAGACATTCATGCAGCCAACAAACGTGAAAAAAGCTCAACATCACTGATCGTTAGAGAAATGCAAATAAACTACAATGACACACCATCTCTTGCCACTCAGAATGGCAGTTATTAAAAAGTCAGGAAACAGCAGATGCTGGCGAGGTTGTGGAGAAATAAAATAAAAAAACTGGACCCCTTCCTCACACATTATAAATGAACTCAAGATGGAGTTTTACACTGTTAGTGGGAATGTTGATTAGTTCTACCTTTGTGGAAAACTGTGAGGTGATTCCTCAAAGATCTAGAAGCAGAAATGCCATTCGGCCCAGCAATCCCATTATTGGGTATATAACCAAAGGAATATGAATTATTCTGTTACAAAGATACATGCATGTGTATGATCATTACAACACTATTCACAATAGCAAAGACACTGAAGCAACCAAAATGCCGATAAATGATAGACTGTATAAACAAAATGTGGTATGTATACACCACAGAATACTGTGCAGCCGTAAAAAGGAATGAGATCATGTCCTTTACAGGAACATGGGTGGAGCTGGAAGCCATTATCCTCAGCAAATAAATGCAGGAACAGAAAACCAAACACCACATGATTCTCATTTATAAGTGGGAGCTGAACAATGAGAACGCATGGACACAGGGAGGGGAACAACACACACTGGGGCCTATCGGGGGTGAGGTGGTGTGGGCGAAAGCATTAGGTAAAATAGCTAATACAGGCTGGGCTTAATGCCTAGGTGATGGGTTGATAGGTGCGGCAAACCACCATGGCACATGTTTACCTAGGTAACAAACCTGTGTATCCTACACATGTACCCCAGAACTAAAATAAAAATTTTTTAAAAAGTAAAACCATATCACCCTCCGAAAAAATTTTTAGGATGAATGGCATAATGTTTTGTCTCTTAGCATAGAAAAAAATATTTACTGAATATAAGATATAGGAAACAATCAGGTTTTATAATATGCAGTATTTCCCAACAAAGTCTATATTTCTGGAAAACAATATTTTACATGTTATGATAATATTCATGCTTTTGAAGATGTCAATCTTTATATGCACTAGAGCTTTTAACACAATGCATGATACCAGGTAGATTTTCAATAAATATTTATAGATTACATTATTTTTAATAAAATGTATAATTTTACTTTAAGAAACTTTAAATATTCTGTCTTACTAAAGGTGATTATTATTAACTTCTCAAAGCAAACATGCATTACCTGCTTTGGACATTTCTCTGAATGAGAAAAGGAAATCTTCACCTGTGATATTCACACCACATCCCCTGTCACTATATCCCCTTAACATCAGTTAAGTAGACCCCGTCAAAACCATTCTCAAATCCTCTCCTTCTGTTACCTCGTAGCACACTCCAGCTCCTAGTCACGTAAACAGGACTCCCAGAGATAGTGCTCAGGCCTTGGCCAAATTCTTAGACTTACAGCAATTTTCTCACTTGACAAACCTATATAAGAGTCTCATTTTCTAACTTAAAGCCCTGTTTACCTATCCCCATCTTCTCCTCACTGCACCATAGCTTCTAAATTGATGATTTCTTCTACTTTTATTCTAATAATTAAGAGATGGGTTCCTCTTTTAGTGTTTGACCCGGCGGCTTTCAGATTCCCATCTTTCTTTCCTGCTACCCGACACTGGGCAACTAAGATAAAGAGTTTCTGTGCTCCACTCATCCTTTGCGGCTGGGTACAAACTCTGTGGTGAATTCCCACCCTGCATGTGGCCTCTTCTCCAGCCACAACCCCTAGCCATTATAAGGACCCCAGCGTCTGCTCTCTGCCTTTCTCTTGTTTCGCTTCTTTCAAAATCTGAGCCCTTCACCTTGGGAAATATTTTTGTGGCTTACTGCGTGAGTAATAAAATTTATTTCATACCCATTAGTGCCTACATGTCATTTGTCCTGGCATCCATTATAAATTCTTAGGGGTAATTTATAGCAGGAGACACTAGTCAACCAAATAAAACAATTCTTCTACGTTTATTTATGCCAAATAAATCTTATCCTTGTTATTAATACTTTTCATTCAAAATATTAAAATTATTACTTATTTTCTTTGTGCCCAATGCAGACATTTATCTAAAAATACAGGATATAATGTATATAACAAATGTCTCCACCTACACAAATGGTTCTCTGTCTTGTTGTGAAGACTATTAGTAGCCAAGATTAAATCCTATATTCTTATGTGATTGGTATATTCAAATAGTATTTAATCGATTCTACTTAATTTGTACATATATGGATTTAATTAAAATGGAAATAAACAGCATAGCAAAAATACATTTTTTTTTGCCCTCTAAAGACTAACATTGTATCTTACACTTGATTGTTCAGTACCTTTTCTTGATAATACGATATTCGTTTTTTCAGTTGGTTTTGTATCAAGGTCTAATCCCTCATTGAAGTTATTCTTTCAAGCCCTCATTGAAGTTGTACTTTCAAGCCCCCTTCCTCAGTTTGTTCTCCTTGTATATTAATCTAGTGGCAAATTTGTGTGTATAGCTCTTGTGTGGATTAGCAGTCATTTCTTTAACATTACAACCTTTTCTAACCACACCTCTTTATATTATTAGTAAATGTAACTTACAAACTATTTCCTGTGAAAAATTGTCTTCTTATTGTTAGAGTTTATGCCAGCCACCAATTATTCCAAATATGTGGAATAGAGCAGAAACACTTGGTATCTTTCCCAAAAATGTCTGAAAGACTAAGAAACAGTATTATACAGCCAAATGAACAGTATAAATGTACAATGGAGAAAAGTGTAAAATCATTGAGGTTATTTAAAGATGTGGAAATGTAATCACATAGCTTCTTTCATGTGACAAATGTAGCAATTATCCAGGCTACCTTCATTTAGAAATCATGAAATAATTTTTCTTTGACAAGTTTCTCCAGTATTTTTTTACATTTACACAATCCTGCCAAGGGCTTTGCACAAACACAACATCCAACTCAATGACATTCAAATGACCATGGCATGAATAAAAGTGCTCCAGAGCCAGAAAGGAAAACTGAAAAAATAGTATTGGGTGCCATGATCTTGCAATTCTTGTCTTTCTTGAATCTTGTCTAATAGCAATGAACTTTCTTGTCTAGTAATTTTCTTTGTATTTGACCTTAGTGAAACGTTTTCTAAATAAAACTAATAATTAAATGACTAGTTACTTCAGAAACTTGAGTGCTATTTTCCATTCTCAGCACACTTCTGATAACTTTTTAAAATGCAAATAAAAGTTAGCTCCAGGCAAGTGAAATAAAATTTTAATCTAACAAAATATACATTTTATGGATTTTAGATGTGTTGAAATATTTAACAGATACTAAATTAGCTGAAATAAACAGTTCAACCCCACAAGGGAAAAGTTTTAATAATAGCTTGTTGAATCATGATTTTAGCAAATGTATTAATAAAGAATACAACTGGTAAACTCTAAGAGAAACTAATATATCATTCAAATTTAATGGGCAAAAAAGAGAATTTTATATAACTACTAATACTGAGGAAAAAGTAGAGAGGAAAGAAAAACATCCAGGTTAGACAAGAAGTTTTGGAGACTTGTTAAGCATGACCTGTGTCATTAATGATTCACTATCTTACCATGATGGTGTAAGAAAATAGTTTAATATATTCTGATGGCTTCCCTTTCTCTGGAAACAACCTCAACACAGGAGACCCACTAACTCTTAACTGCCATGTGACCTGGCCTCTGCCCTCTCAGATCTACTTTCTTAAAAACAATTTAAACTGAGTCAATCAGAGAAGTAACCCAAGGAATCTGAAAATTGACAATGTAACAAAAGAATTTGATGGAACAGAATTACTTCGATGAACAATTCTTAGAAAGACCTATTTATTACTGTTGTGAAGGTCTCCAGAAATTTCCTGATTCAATTTTTCTCCTGGCCTCACTTTTTCAGTTATTTCTTTGATTTCTGTTTTCTACCCCAGCTATTTTTCAAATAAATCTTTGAAATAAATCAAATAAATTTTCCAGTGTTGGTTTCTGTTCCTTGTCAACAAACTGGAAACTTGACTTACACAGTTATAGGTCCCAGAGAGTGAATATTAGGCACAGATCTTTAGGGGCATGTGGAATATTTAGAATTAAATGTCTGGCCAAGGAAGATTGATATGTATTTAGTCCTTTTTAAATCGGAGGATGGCAAGTAGCCTGTGATACATGGGGACAAAACAAGTTAATCAGGTTGTCTCCTGTGATCCACTGACCATATAAGTTCACCGAGTTTGAAACTCTAAGGAAGTGAACAAATGACAGTGTAGAAAATTTTAAAGCAAATAGAAAGGGGCCAGAACAAGAGAAATACACAATATATTTTTAGACAGCATTAAATAACATTAAAGACTCAAATCTAGATCCCAAATTCTGGACTGATGATGTCATAAAATTTAAGCTTCTGTGGGTTGCTAAAAATAAGTCCACTCCATCTAGATAGAATCTTGTGCCATTACAGCTTTTATCATTGGTGTACTGAAAGGGCAATGGGCAGAATACTGAGTTGGAAACTTTTATTATTTACTTGACTTAGAAGAAGACATAGAGCAGCCAGTGGCTAACGGTGTAGTCAGATGGTCAGGGGCTGAGGAGAAGATACCTCAATCTGGAGGTAAAGCCAATCTGGAACCCTATGTGGCAACTGAAGTCACACATTTTTAAGCAATTCAACCATTCCTGAGACTCCTTCGTGCTAACATGAATTAAGGTATGCTACATGTCACCTGGTGGCAGATAGATTCTACTAGGTCCTTTTCATCATGAAGTGAGCAGTCAACAGTTCATTTTCTTTTAAGACATAGTCTGAATTTACCTTTGGCAGTCATTTGTGGGCTTACCAAATTCTCTACATTCCATCATGTATTTCCACACAATACTGCCTAGGCATACCAATGCACTTAATGGGGAAATAAAGTAAGTTAATAGGTACATATGTTTGAGATTCACTGGTATTGTTATGCAATCCAATATCTGGAAACATTGGAAGAGTAATAATGTCCTATTGAAGCCCTCTCAGTGGCTTCAGGTAGATGAAAACTGATGAGCTTGGAAGCTCTCTTGCAGGATGTTTTATGTGTTTTCTACTCTGGGCTCTGGTAGAGTAGAGGTTTAATTATTCAGAAAAGAAGTAGCTTTTCCCCAAGAGTATTTTATATTGTAAATGAACTGCTCAATACCCATTCCAAACCACTTCTCATGTGGAGGAGATAGAATAATAAAAACTACATCTTTTTTTCAGATTCTCTTGCAGCTTTAGCTCACTATGTGATCACTGTTGAGCCAATCAGATGTGAACACGGAAGATTTTTTAACGCAGAATTAGATTTTGTAAGAATGGGATCTATATTTTTCTGGTTGTGTTGTCACCAAGTCAAAATCCTCTTGGCACCAGCAGCTTTTGCTATGGCTTGCTGATATTGTAATAGCCTGACAATGGCAGAATTCGAAGCATCTTTGAAGTGACTTGTTCTTTGAGATTCAAACAAGAGTTAATGCTTCAGCTCTGATGATAATTTGGAAAAGCTGTCCGTACTCCTTAGAATATTCCTTTCTACTAAAACTAGCCAAAATTAATTCATTTATTTTCAACTAAGAACCAAAAATGATAATGATTGGAAACTGAAACTAAAACTTAAAAAACTGAATCTCATCTGATCATTCGTGATGATTAATGTCATTATGAGAGGAGGCTGAAAATAAGGTCACATTCTCTGGAATAATACCTCTGGAATATCAAAGGAAAATAGATTTGCTAATAAATATTTTAGGAATGTTACTACTTTTTTCAGGAGGAACTATAAAGTGCCTTCCATATCTAAAAAATAAAAATATAAATCACTCTGCTTGGCAAAGTACCTAAAAATTCTGGCTAAAGAGCTACATGAAGGCAAAATAAGTGGGGAACAATATAATAATATAACAGACCAGTACTGTGTTTCTGCATGTGATGAGCTGCATAAACAAGGGTTATATTTTTTTCCCTTATATTTTTCTCCTTGAAGGACAGTGATTTTTTTCATATATTATATGCCACTGCTTTGTGTGGTGTTTTTGAAATATGAGTGGTGTGTGTGTGTGTGTGCGTGCTTATGTGTTAAACACGCTAACTAGGCTGGTATTTGTACAATTAAACTTCTGCAATATTAACTAACTCAATAGAAATTAGACAAACAGAAATAGCTGTTACTGATTATAGATTAATCTACACTTTTCTGAGAATAATAAAGCAGGGCTTCAATAGAGAGAAGGATATGGAAGACATAGATATTTGAATTTCTATCTATCCATTTCTCAATTACCTAAGAGGAAATTCTGATTGCAAGGAAGATTGTACTGACATTTACGTCATCTTTAATAGATGAATGAACTCTATTTTAATTTCAAAAAATACTGTCCCATTTGTCTTACCCACATAAACTCTCCTGATCCTTGACAACTTTGCCTTTATAAAAAGAAATCAGAACAACTGACTTCCTGTACTAACACTACTGTAAAAAAAACTTTTAAGTTTTATATTAGTTTAGGTTTTAAACTTTTATACTTTTAAAAAAAAGTAGTATTATTAGTACAGGGGTACATGTGCAGGTTTCTTATATAGGTAAATTGCATGCCGTGAGTGTTTTGTGTACAGATTTTTTCATCACCCAGGTAATAAGCATAGTACCCAACAGGTAGTTTTTCAATCCTCACCTTCTATCCTCTACCCTCAAGTAGGCCCTGGAGTCCGTTGTTCTCTTCTTTGTGTCCACATATACTTGATATTTAGCTCCCACTCATAAGTGAGAACATGCAGTATTTAGTTTTGTTCCTGTGTTAGTTTACTTAGGATAATAGCCTACAGTTCCATCCATATTGCTAATAGTACACTGTCTCATTCGATTTTATTGTTGTGTAGTATTCCATGCTGTATATGTACCACATTTTTTTTTTTTTTTTTTGAGATGGAGTCTCGCTCTGTCACCCAGGCTGGAGTGCAGTGGTGCAATCTCGGCTCACTGCAAGCTCCGCCTCCCGGGTTCACGCCATTCTCCTGCCTCAGCCTCTCTGAGTAGCTGGGACTACAGGCGCCCGCCACCACGCCCGGCTAATTTTTTGTATTTTTAGTAGAGACGGGGTTTCACCATGGTCTCGATCTCCTGACGTCGTGATCCGCCCGCCTCGGCCTCCCAAAGTGCTGGGATTACAAGCGTGAGCCACCGCGCCCAGCCTGTACCACATTTTTTTTATCCAGTCTACCATTGATGGGCATTTACACTGATTCCATGTCTTTGCCATTGTGAATGGTGCAATTATGAACATACACGTGCATGTGTCTTTACGGTAGACTGATTTATATTCCTTTGGGCATATATCCGGTAGTGAGATTAGTGAATGGAATGGTAATTCTGTTTTAAATTCTTTTAGAAATTGCCACACTGCTTTCTACATGACTGAACTAATTTACATTTCCACCAGCAGTGGATAAACATTCCCTTTTCCCCACAATCTTGCCAGCATCTGTTATATTTTGACTTCTTAATAATAGCTATTATGATTAATGTGAGATGGTATCTCATTGTGGTTTTGATGTGCAATTCTCTAATGATTAGTGATGTTGAGCATTTTTCGTTTTTGTTTTCTTTTTTGTTTCTTTTTCTTTTCTTTTCTTTCTTTTTTTTTTGAGACAGAGTCTTGCTCTGCTGCCCAGGCTGGAGTGCAGTGGCACAAGCTCGGCTCACTGCAAGCTCTGCCTCCTAGGTTCAAGCGATTCTTCTGCCTCAGCATCCCAAGGAGCTGGGTTTACAGGCACTGGCCACCACACCCAGCTAATTCTTGTATTTTTAGTAGAGACAGGATTTCACCATGTTGGCCAGGCTGGTTTTATATGCTTGTTGGTCTCATGTATATCTTCTTTTGAAAAGTGTCTGTTCATGTTCTTTGCCCATCTCTTAATAGGGTTCCTTGTTTCTTGCTTGTAAATTTGTTTAAGTTCCTTATAGATTCTGGGTGTTAGACCTTTGTTAGATGTATAGTTTATAATACTACATTTGAAAGATTCCTTTAGCAGTTGATGTTCTATTTTGTCCAGCTAGTTTCAATCGCCAAGGAAAATGAAATGTTCTGATGGGAATTTTTAATGACATCTTTATTGTCTTAGTTCCCTTTTTACTCACAATATTAAACAATTATATGAAAAACGAGAGGAAAATGAAAAAAATAGAGGCTAGTGTTAAAGATTGGCAAAATAATTCTTTGTAAGAATTCTTTTATTATTCTTCTCTGTACTTGAAAAATACACTAATTATCCTCTAGTACCAGCTGGTTTCACTGATGAATTATATTCACTTTTAAAAAAGAAATAATATTAATATTGTGTAAACTTTTATGCAAAGACATTGAAAATTATAGACCAAAAACAATCATGAAAATTGATACAAAAATCCTTAAAAAATATTAGCAAATTGCACACAGCAATATGTAAAATGTATAATACATTACAGCCAATTGGAATTTATCCCAGGAATGAAAGCTTGATTTAATATTTAAAAGTTAATCAATTCTATTAATTATTAACAGAATAAAGTAAAAAATCAATACAATCAACTCTTATTTATAATAAATAAAATACATTCTCAGCATATTACCTACAGGAAGAACTTCCTCAATCTGATAGAATGTATCTATAACAAACCTACAGTTATCAACATAGTAACCTGCCAGTAAAAGGAAGTAAGACAAATAAATAAAAGGAATTAAGATTGGAGGGGAAGAAATGAAGCTACCTTTATTCCTAGATAACACGATAGTATACATTGAAAAGCCCAATGGAGCAACAAATCAGAAGTGAATTTAACAAGCTGCGGAATACAAGGTCGAGTCAAAAATTAATTGTATTTCTACATATAAGGAGAAAAATTGGAAAGTGAAATATAGAAGCCATTTAAAATAGAATAAAAATAATACACTTATGAATTAACACAAGATGTGCAAGAGCTCTACACTGAAATCTATACAATATTGCTGAGTGAATTAAATAAGACCTGATAAATGAAGAGATATACCATCTTCATAGCTTGGAAGATAATAATAAAGTATGATGTCAATCACTCCCAAAATAATACACAGATTAAATGCAGTCCTAATCAAAATTCCAATAGGCTTTTTTTTTTTTTGGTAGAAATTGACAAATTGGTTCTAAAATTGGCTTGAAAAATACAAAGGGCCTTGAATAAAGAAAACACTTGAAATAGAGGGACAAATTTTCAGGAAGTGTTCTAGATTATTTTGGAATTCCAACAAAACTGCAGTAATAAAAATCATGGAAATAGTGTAAAAGTAAATGAATAGAGCAATGGAACCGAAGAAAAATTCCTCGAATATCCCTACACATATACAAAGCTGCTAAGGCAATTGAATAAGGAAAGAAAAGCCACTTCAACTAATGGTGCTGGAAATACAGGTTAAAACATATCAACTATTTATGAAAACCCTCACTTCAATTAAATCTGAATTCAGTACTAGTAATCTTACCTTAAATTAGAATAGGGGTTAGCAAAACCTTAGGAAACGCCCACTGGCCTACTTTTTTTTTTTTTTTCCAAATATAAAGGTCAAGATATCAATCAAGCATTAGGTATGTGCTGGATTGCTGTCAATTAGTCCTTAGTTATCTGATATCTGTATGAATAGTTTTTTATTTATTATAATTAATAAACCATAATCTATTAAGCATTGTAACTAAGTTAACAAGTAAACTATCATGTGTCAGGCCTTGAAAAGTATGCAGTGATGAACAAAACCAAATGTTCTTTGTTCTCAAACGTATCTCAAATGTGATAAATGTTTATCACATTTAAAGATGGCAGAAACACATTAGTCAAATAAACACATAAATACAGAAACAGTTTATTTTGGAACTGCAATATAATTTGTGCAGTTTTTAACATTCATTTTGGAATGAATCTCATCCTTATACGTCAGTCTATTTCCTTCCAATCAACTTATACTCTATGTTTAATCTATCCTTTAAGGAAAAACAGTGGAACAAATAGTCTGTCATGGATTACTTCAAATAATAGAGGACACAAACAAATGGAAAGATTGAAGATCACTCCCTAGGTCATGTGTCCCCCAAGTGCACTGGATCCATTCCCAACACGGTACCAGGACTTGTCCAAGAATTGCAGTCCTTGTGGCCTAGACTGGCTTTCAAGTTTATTTAGGATCCCAGAGCTCTCACGTCCATGGTAGCAAGCATTAATGCAACTCAGGTTCCAGCTGCTGTGATGGGCAAGTTTCCTCTGGCTAGGGCTGATCTAAATGCTCCCTCCATTGGCATCAGCAGACTTCTGCCTGGTGCTTTCCATTGTGACAGGGCAGCATTGAGTTCCAATGCAAAAATCTCCCAATCACTACACTCTCCCTCTCTCAAATGCACACATTTTTCTCTCCACACCAGGCAGCTGCTGCCAAGGGATGGGAGACGGGTGGTGTCTGCAATGCAAGATAGCCTTTCCTACCTTCTTCAGTGCCTCTTTCTGTGATATGAAGTTACGACCTTCCTATGTTTCTGTGATATAAAGTTAAAACAAAGTACTGTGAGAGCTCACTCAATTTTTGGTTCTCATAATGGTATTGTTTTGTGTGTGGATAGTTCAATTTGCTATTACCGCAGTGGGGACAATCACTGAAGGCATTTATTTAGTTGTCTTGCTCCAAGTCCTCTGATTTCTATCTATTTCTAAAATAGCTATTTGCATTAGTCCATTCTTACGCTGCTCTAAAGAACTGCCTGAGACTGGGTAATTTATAAAGGAAAGAGGTTTAATTGACTCACAGTTCCTCATGGCTGGAGAGGCCTTAGGAAATTTACAATCATGGTGGAAGGGGAAGAAAACACGTCCTTGATTACCTGGCATCAGGAGAGATTAAGTGCAGAGTGAAGTGGGGAAAAGCCCTTTATAAAACCATCAGATCTTGTGAGAACTCACTCACTACCATGAGAACAGCATGGGGGAGCCACCCCAGTGATCTAACCACCTCCCAAGAGGTCTCTCCCTGAACACATGGGGATTACAATTTAGATTACAATTCAAGATGAGATTTTGGGTGAGGACACAGCCAAACCATATCACTATTCTAGCATTACTTTGGTCAGTATTTGCCTGGTATGTTCTTTTCTCTTTATTTTTCATTCTTTCTGTATGCTATTGTTAATTACATTTCCTTTAAATAGCACATATCTGAATTTTACAGTCTCAATAATTGGCTTACATATTAGGCTATATAGAATTATACATTATATATAATTTTAGTTAACTTCAAAATAGGTAATATCGCTGTTTTATATTTTCCCAGGTGTTTACCAATTTCTCTTCTTATTTTTTCATCTAGCACCCTTAGATCTTCTTTATTGAATATTTTTTCTTATTTGTAAATATATCCTTCAGTGCTTTCTGTAATAAGATTTGCTGTTGGTATGTGATCTCAATTTCTATTTGTGTGAAAATTGTAAACTGTAGCACTTACCCACAGGAAGCAAGTTTCCTTTAGCTTTTTTCATAGACAGCATTGTCATCAGGCCATTTCACTAAGCACCTTAAATACTGTTTGAAGTGTCTGTGCATGGTAGAGATGATAGGCAAGTCCGACCAGCTTAGCTTGCAAATGACTTTATGTAATATGGCTGTGCTTTCTGGAAGTGGACTATTATTGTATTACCACCCCACCTGGACTTGGCCCTAAAGAGCAACAGAGCAAACTTCCTTATAGGCAAAATATAAATTTTTTCTTGGAAATTACGTATATATATATATATATATATATATGTACACACACACATATATATACATGCATATATATACACACATATACACACACACACACACACACTAAAGTTCAGCTTATGCTTAAGTGTTAGAGAATCACCTAAAAATGCATTGTTATGATAATCATAGACTTGGAAGGGATAAGAATGGAGATTTGGCAAAAATTTGGAAGGTTTTGCTTTTGGAATGAGTTCAGTTTGATGGAAACTTTGCATTACAAAAAAGCTTATGCAGCTGCTAAGGATATGCTCAGTAATGAAGTTAACAAAATAAAGTGTTGTATGGCTATCAATCAGTATTTTTTTTCAACAGCCCCAGAATTTGCATAATGAGTTCATTAACAAATGGCTACAGTAGAAAGAACAGAGGTAATATGTAGACACAGAAGCACAAGCTAGCCATCACTGAAGTTGACTTTTCTCCACCAATTTTTACCTGATTTAATAGCAGTAATTCTGACCCCAAGCCCTCCACATGGCTATATGATTAAGAAACAAACTACCTCATACCAGATTTCCTTCTAATAAGAAGCCCATTAGAAGGAAATTTATTCTTATTGTAATAAACACATATTTGGTATATAGTTATAATTTTCTTGCCTACTACACTTCTAAGAAGAGTAATAACTGTACTCATACCTTATAAAATATTTAATACCATGATATTTATTTATTTATTTATAATATTTATTCTGATGAAGAAACTCATCTTGCAAAAGTAGTAAGGCAATGGAGCTTATGTTCACAGATTTCACTGTCTTCATTATGTACCTCATCACTTAGGAACCATCTGAATTAGAAACCACCAGAGGAAAAGAATGTTGAAGACAGTTACAGCACCTGCTAGAAGATACACTTTGAGATGCTTTGGAACAGTTCTTTAGGAGGTAGTATATATTCTGAATCAGCAATTAATATAGAGTGCTATTTTCTTCTTTCCCCAAACCAAAATATGTGGTACCAGAAATGTTGTAAAGCATCAAAATGAGTGTGGCTCCTCTAACTATCATGCCAAAATGCTACCCACATGTTGAATGTCCTGTAATTAATTTCATTTATCTCAAATAAGTGTATCAGTCTGTTTACATGCTGCTGATAAAGACATACCCAAAATTGGGCAATTTACAAAGCAAAGAGGTTTATTGGACTTACAGTTCCACGTGGCTGGGGAGGCCTAACAATTGCCATGGAATATGAAAGGCACTTCTCACATGGTGGCAGACAAGAGAAAAGAGAGCTTGTGAAGGGAAACTCCCCCTTATAGAACCATCAGATCTCATGAGATTCATTCACTATCATGATAACAGCAGGGGAAAGACCTATTCGCATGATTCAATTACCTCCCACCAGACACCTCCCACAACATGTGGGAATTCAAGATGAGATTTGGATGGGGACACAGCCAAACCACATCATTCCACCCCTGGCCCCTCCCAAATCTCATATCCTCACATTTCAAAACCAATCATGCTTTCTCAACAGTCCCCCAAAGTCTTAATTCATTTCACCATTAACTCAAAAGTTCACAGTCCAACGTCTCATCTGAGACAAGGCAAGTCCCTTCTGCCTATGAGCCTGTAAAATCAAAAGCAAGTTATTTACTTCCTAGATACAGTGAGGGTACAGGTAAGTAAAACCATTCCAAATGGGAGAAATTGGTCAAAACAAAGAGGCTACAAGTCCTATGAAAGTCCAAAATCTAGCAGAGCAGTCAAATCTTAAATCTCCAAAATGATCCCCTTGACTCTGTGTCTCACATCTGGGTCACACTTATGCAAGACGTGGGCTCCCATGGTCTAGGGCAGCTCCCTGTGGCTTTGCAGAGTACAGCCTCCTTCTCAGCTGCTTGCATGGGCTGGTGTTGACTATCTGTGGCTTTTCCAGGAATACAGTGCAAGCTGTCAGTGGATCTACCATTCTGGGGTCTGGAGGATGATAGCCCTCCTGTCACAGCTCCACTAGGTGATGATCCTGTAGGGATGATGTGAGGGGGCTCCAACTCCACATTTCCCATCTGCATTGCCCTAGCACAGGTTCTTCATGAGAGCCCCACCCCTGAAGCATGCATCTGCCTGGACATTCAGGTATTTGCACACATCCTCTGAAATCTAGGCAGAGGTTTCCAAACCTGAATTATTGACTTCTGTGCATTTGTAGGCTCAACACCATGTAGAAGCTGCCAAGGCTTAGGACTTGCACCCTCTGAAGCCATGAACTGAGCTTTATGTTGGCCTTTTCCAGCCAAAGCTGGAGTGGCTAGGATGCAGAGCACCAATTCCCTAAGCTGCATACAGCACAGGGACCCAGGGCCTGGCACACAAAACCATTTTTTCCTCCTGGGCCTCTGGGCTTGTGATGGGAGGAGCTGCTGTGAAGACCTCTGACATGTCCCAGAGACATTTTCCCCATTGTCTTTGTGATTAACATTCAGCTCCTTGTTACTTATGCAAATTTTTTGCAGTCAGCTTGAATTTCTCCTTAGAAAATGGGATTTTCTTTTCTATCATATTGTCAGGCTGCAAATCTTCTGAACTTTTATATTTAGTTTACCTTTTAAAACTGAATGCCTTTAACAGCACATAAGTTACCTCTTTACTGCTTCGCTGCTTAGAAATTTCTTCCTGCAGATACCCTAAATCATCTCTCTCAAGTGGAAAGTTTCACAAATCTCTAGGGCAGGGGCAAAATGCCACCAGTCTCTCTGATAAAACATAACAAGAGTCATCATTGCTCCAGTTCCCAACAAGTTCCTCACCTCCATCTGAGACTATCTCAGCCTGGATTTCATTGTCCATATCATTATCAGCATTTTGGTTAAAGCTATTCAACAAGTCTCTAAGAAGTTCCAAACTTTCCTGCATTTTCTTGTCATCTTCTGAACCCTCCAAACTGTTCCAACCTCTGCCTGTTACCCAGCTCCAAAGTGGCTTCTACATTTTCAGTATCTTTGCAGTGGTGCCCCACTCTACTGGTACTCATTTACTGTATTAATCCATTTTCATGCTGCTAATAAAGACATGCCCAAGGCTGGGCAATTTACAAAGAAAAGAGGTTTATTGGACTTACAGTTTCACATGGCTGGGGAGGCCTCATAATCATGGCAGAATGTGAAGGGCACCCCTCATATGGCAGCAGATAAGATAAAAGAGAGCTTGTGTAGGGAAACTGCCCTTTATAGAACTATCAGAACTCATGAGGCTTAGTCACTATCACAAGAATAGCACAGGAAAGACCTACCCCCATGATTCAATTGCCTCCCACTGAGTTCCTCTCACAACATGTGGGAACTTAAGATGAGATTTGGGTGGCTACACAGCCAAACCATATCAATTAGCAATAGTGGGTTCTTTTTTTATGTAAATAAGAATAGAATGTTGATAAAAATTTGGAAAAGTTTTTCTTGAAATGAGTACAGTCTGGGAGAAACTGTCCTATCTGAGTGTTCATCCAGCTGCTGAGGATATGGTCAGTAATTAACAAAATAAACGACTTTACTGACAACAATTAGCCTTTCTTACACAACCATCTCAGATTTTGCTTGAGTTCATTAACGAAGTAGCTATGGCAGGAGGAATGAAGGTAATGCATAGATGCAAAAACATGGACTAGCCTGACAGATACAGGGGTTAATGATACCTATCCAAGATATACTGATTAAATGTTTCTGAAGCCAAAAATGGGATTATATGAAACCTAAATAAGATAATGTATGCAAACTTTTATAGTCAGTGTGATTCATTGGCCCAATTAAAAAAAAACCCACACATTTATTATTAGAAACTGTGAGTACAAATCTGGACAGTAGTTGCATGACTCATCAAGATCTTTCAGAGCCTTAATTTTCTCATACTGCTTTGGTTTCCTTTCAGAGCTGGGGGGATGTAAATGCAGATCTTGCTTGTGAAAGAGCTGAATTGTGAATTTCAATTATCTGCAAGGACTATGACTTCCATATTTGGATACACTCAGCATCTACCATGATATCTGACACTTAGTGTTAATAAATAAATATTAATAAATAAAACTGGTCAAATTGCAAGGTTTTTGTACTATGAACATGTTAATTATTCATATTAATAAATTTAGCCTTTCAAAATACCTTAATAATATTCATTATTTATAAGGATCTGGATGTAGAAAAAAAATTTTCTGTGTGTGTATATAGTAACAAAATACCAATAGTTTTATTGAGGTAAAACATGATAAACTTGGAATCTGCTATGATTTGAATGTTCCCTCCAAAACTCATGTTGGAATTTAATTGCCACTATGATGGTATTTGGAGGTGGGGTCTTTAAAAAGTGATTAAGTCATGAGGGCTCCACCCTCGTGAATGGACTAATGTTGTTATCACAAGAGTGGGTTGGTTATCATATAACAGGGTAGTTTTAAAAGCGACGCCAGCGCCTGATGTTCTGCTCTCTTGCATGTGCTTGCTTTCCCTTCTGCTCTTTTGTCATGGGATATTGCAGCATGAAAGTGCTCACCAGATATAAGCACCGTGCTTTTGGAATTCTCAGCCCCCAAAATGGTAAGAAATACACCTATTCTCTTTACAAATTATCCAGTCTATAGAATTCTGTTATAGCAACACAAGACAGACTAAGAGAGAAGCTATATGTCCAAGTCTATGGGTGGCACTGTAATAACAGTGTATCCTGGCACTGTAATAACACAAAGAAATTCTGAATAAGCAATTGGCCAGGAAAAAATAGGTTTAGGCTGTGGAAGGAAAGTTGACAGAGAGGTGAAAAACATGTGACAGGTGAAGAAGAAATTTATGGGAGGATTGAAGTGCCAAATGAGATATTTACTAAAATATTTTCCACATGGAATTTGTTATAAAAGTTTTTCATCTCCTCTCCTAAATATGACTCCTCTCCCCACTTTTCTTTACTTAAATCTACACACAGCCCACTAATGACGTGGTAGTAGACTTGAAGTCAGAAGGCTTCTCAATCTTTTTCAGAGATCATGAAATAAATATAAAAATTTTTAAAAAGTAAAGTCAGAGGGCTAAGACGAAAAGTCAAGTTCTGCTTCAAGGTTGGGAAATAAAAATTACAGACTGTTTAAGGAATGATACAAACTGGTTACACATTAAAACTGTTGTTTGCTAGTAGCCTCCATAGAACCTGCATTAGAAATGGTTGGAGATATCTAATTAATATAGCAGTTAGAATAGTTTACGTTTTCTTTCATTAAGCATACAACAAACTTTAACATACTTAGTATATTTATTTTTAAATATCTTCAATATTTACCATTATTTTGAGTATTAATTTGTTCAATCTTTCTTAAACATCTTTATTGAGAAATAATTCATATACCATGCAATTCACCAATTTAAAGTGTAAGCTTTAATGTTTTAAAATATTTTATAGGGTTGTGAAACCATTACCACAATCTAAATTTAGAACATTTTCTTCCCACCTAAAATCAGCTTCATATCTATTGCCTCCCCACAGCATCCCTATCCCTCACAAACCTCTAATCAGATTTCCTCCACAGATTTGCCTATTCTCAACATTTAATAGTCAGTAATACAGTATGTGGCATTTGTCACTGGCTTCTGTAATTTAGTATAGTGTTTTCATGAATCATCCAGGTGTAGCATGTATTTCATTTATTTAACAAATAATATTCCAGTGTACCAATATGCTACTTAGTACTTACCTTTTCTTTAGGTGATATTTGCATTTTTTTCCACTTTTTGCTATTTAGAATAATACTGCCATGAATATTCATGTAGATTATTTGTATGGACACATGTTTTTGCTTTTGGGCAGAATAATTAAGTCATATGATTAATCTATGTTTAAATTTTTGAAAGAATTGCTGATCTCCAAAGTGGCTGCACTTTGGTGATTTTACATCACCACCAGCAAGGTCTGCAGATTCTAATTCTCCACATCCTTGCCAACACTTGTTACTGTATGTCTTTTTCCCATAATCATCCATAATTATAATCATCCATAACTGATCATTGTGGGAGTAAAATGGTATCCCATTGTGATTTTAATTTGCATATCACTAATGAGTAATGATGAGTATCTTTTCATATGCTTATTGAACATTTGCATATCTTCTTTGGAAAATGTCTATTCAATCCTTTTTCTGCTTTTAATTGGGTTATTCACATTTTTATTATTGAGTTGTAAGAGTTCATTCTATAGTCTGGATACAAGTATTTAATCAGATACATGATTTGTAAATATTTTTCCCATTCTGCAGATTATCTTTCACTCCCTTGATGGTATTACTGAAACACATAATGAATATTAAAAATTTTTATGTTATTCAATTTAACTATTTTTATTATGTTTTTGTTGTCTTTTCTAAGAAAACATTGCCTAATCAATAGTTAAGGAGGTTTACTCTCATATTTTCTTCTAAGTAGTTCATAGATTTTAATTCTTACATTTATGTCTATGATCCAGTTTGACTTAATTTTGTGTATGATTGAGGTGAGAATACAACTTCATTCTTTTGCATGTGGATATTCAGTTGACTCAGCAACATTTGTTGAAAAGATATTCTTTCTCATTTAATTGTCTGGACGTCCTCGTTGAAAATCAACTGACCATAAGTGTAAAGATTTATTTCTGGGCTCTCAATTCTTTTCCATTGATATATAATCTCTCCTAATGCCAGTACTATATTTTTTGATTACTGTAGCTTTGTAGTAAATTTTGAAAGGAGGATGTGTTCGTTCTCAAACTTTTTTTAAAATTTTGTTTTGGTTATTCTGGATCCCTTGCATTTCTATATAAATTTTATGGCCAGATTGTCAGTTTCTACAGAAAACACCAACCTGGCATTTAACATTCAGATAGGGAATGCATCAACTCTTTAGGTGAATTTGGCAGCATTACTATCTTTACAATATTATGTGTTCTAATCCATGAGAACATTATGTTCTGATCCAGGAAATCATGGTATGTCTTTCCACTTATTTATATTTTCACTAACTTATTCCTTTGTAACTTTCATTGTATAAGTATTGTAAGGATTGTACTTCTTTTATTAAATTCATTACTAAGCCTTTTGTTCTTGATGCTATTTCAGATAAAAATTATCTCCTTAATTTTATTTTTGGAATAGTCATTGTTATCATATAAAAATACTCATATTTTTGTACTGATCTTTTATCCTGAAATCTTGTTGAATTTATTTATTAGCTCTAATAACTTCTAATAGATTACTTAGGATTTATCTATATAAGTACATGTCATATACAAAAAGAACTAATTTTATTACTTTTTCAATCTGGACGTTTTTTGTTGTTGTTTTGTTTTGTTTTTTGTTTTTTGAGACGGAGTCTCACCCTGTCACCCAAGCTGGGTGCAGTGGTGTAATCTCGGCTCATTGCAACCTCTGCCTCCCTGGTTCAAGTGATTCTCCCACCTCACCCTCCTGAGTAGCTGGGATTACTACTCAAAAAATTAGCCTGGCTAATTTTTGTATTTTTAGTAGACATGGGCTTTTACCATATTAGCCATGTTGGTCTTGAACTCCTGGCCTCAAGTGATCTGCCCACCTCAGCCTCCTAAAGTGCTGGGATTAGAGGTGTGAGCCACTGTGCCCAACCTGTTATTTCTTTTTCTTACTTAACTGCCTTGGCTAGGACCAACTGTACAATTTTAAATAGAATTCAAAGAGTGGATATTCTTAACTTGTTCCTGATTTTAAGTAAAAAACATTGAGTCTTTCACCATTATGTGGCTCTGTTTTATTTTTTCCTGTATGTCTCTTATCAGATCATGAAAATTACCTTCTATCACTAGCTTGTGAACATTTTTTTCTTTTTTTTTCAGACAGAGTCTTGCTCTGTCGCCCACACTGGAAAGCAGTGGCGTGATCTCAGCTCACTGCAAGCTCTGCCTCCTGGGTTCAGGCCATTCTCCAGCCTCAGCCTCCTGAGTAGCTGGGACTACAGGTGCCCAACACCACGCCTGCCTAATTTTGTTTTTGTATTTTTAGTAGAGACGGGGTTTCACCGTGTTTGCCAGGATGGTCTCCATCTCCTGACCTTGTGTTCCACCTGCCTCAGCCCCCCAAAGTGCTGGAATTACAGGCGTGAGCCACTGTGCCTGGCCACTTGGGAACATTTTTATCATGAAAGTGTGTTGGATTTTGTCAAGTATTTTTTCTGAATCATTTGAGATAATCATGTGTTTTTTTGTACTTATTAATATGGTGGGCTTTTTTGTATTTGACTTTTAGATGTTAAAGCAACTTTGCCTTCCTGTGATAAATCCCACTTGGTCCTGGTATATAAGTATTTTTATGTTTTGCTGGACTCAGTTTACTGCTTGCTTTTATTTTTAGTAATTTATTCAATTTATCAATAAATGATAGGTATTTTTCTATTCCCTAAAGATAAAATTGTGCTCAAAATTGTGTATAATCCTTTCCTTCATGAACAGTTTAGTTGGGAGACACATTTTATTCAAACAGTTACACAAATTATTACTATTTACTAAGTAAACCATATAAAGGGAAGGAATGTGGCTCTATGTGAGGCTATAATAACAGAAGAGACCCAGGTGTGGTTTGTTATTGTATTAGTTCATTCTCATGCTGCTACTAAAGGCATATCTGAGACTAGGTAATTTATAAAGGAAAGAGGGTTAATAACTCACAGGTCAGCATGGCTGTGGAGACCTCAGGAAACTTACAATCATGGCAGAAGGGGAAGCAAACACATCCTTTTTCATATGGCAGCAGCAAGAGGATGTGCAGAGAAAAGGTGGGGGAAAGCCCCTCAAAAAACCATCAGATCTTATGAGAACTCACTCACTATCATGAGAACAGCATGGAGGTAACCTCCTCCATGATTTAATTACCTCCCACAGGCTCCCTCCCATGACACATAGGGATTACGGTAACTACAATTCGAGATGAGATTTGGGTAGGAACACAGCCAAACCATATTATTCCACCCCTGCCCCCTTCCAAATCTCATGTCCTCACATTTCAAAGCACAATCATGCCTTCCCAACAGTCCCCCAAAGTCTTAACACATTTCAGCATTAACTTAAAAGTCCAAGTCCAAAGCCTTATCTGAGACAAGGCAAGTACCTTCCACCTAAAGGCCTGTAAGACCAAAAGCAAGTTAGTTACTTCCTAGACACAATGAAGGGTACAGGCATTGAGTAAATACACTCGTTCCAAATGGGAGAAATTAGCCAAAACATAGGGGCTACAGGCCCCGTGCAAGTCCAAACTCCAATAGGGCAGTCATTAAACCTTAAAGTTGCAAAGTGATCTCCTTTGACTCCATATCTCAAATCCAGGTCATGCTGATGCAAGAGGTAGGCTCCTACAGCCTTGGGAACTCTGCCCCATGGTTTTGCAGTCCCCCTCCTGGCTGCTTTCACAGGCTGGTATTGAGTGTCTGAGGCTTTTCCATATGCTCAGTGCAGGCTGTCAGTGGATCTACCATTTTGGAGTCTGCAGGACAGAGGCCTTCCTCTCACAGCCCCACTATGGAGTGTCCCAGTGAGGACTCTGTGTGCAGGCTCCAACCCCACATTTTCCTTCTACACTGCCTTACCAGAGGTTCTCCATGAGGTTTCTGCCCCTGCAGCAAAGTTCTGCCTGGACAACCAGGCATTTCCATACATTCTCTGAAATCTAGGCAGAGGTTCGAAAACCTTAACTTTTGACTTTGGTGCACCCGCAGGCTCAACACCATATGGAAGCTGCCAAGGCTTGTGGCTTGCACCCTTTGAAGCCATGGCCTAGCTGTACCTTGGCTCATTTTAGCCATGGCTTTTGCTGATGGGACACAAGACACGAAGTCTTTCGGTTACACACAGCAGGGAGGCCCTGGTCCTGGTCCATGAAACCATTTTTTCCTCCTAGGCCCCTGGGCCTGTGATGGGATCGACTCCCAAGAAGGTCCCTGACATGTTCTGGAGACATTTTCCTCATTGTCTTGGTGATTACCATTCAGCTCCTCATTGCTTATGCAAATTTCTGAAGCTGGCTTGAATTTCTCCCTAGAAAATGGGTTTTTCTTTCCTATTTCATTGTCAGGCTGCAAATTTTCCAAACTTTTATGCTTTGCTTCCTCTTGAACCTTTTGCTACTGAGACATTTCTTCTGCCAGATACTCCACATCATCCCCCTCAAGTTCAAATTTCCACAGATCTCTAGGGCAAAGGCAAAATGACACCATTCTCTTTGCATAGTAAGAGTGACGTTTACTCCACTTCTCAACAGGTTCCTCATCTCCATCTGAGAACACTTCAGCATAGACTTCATTGTCCATATCCCTATCAGCATTTTGGTCAAAGCCATTCAACAAGTCTCTAGGAAGTTCCAAACTTTCCCACATCTTCTGGTCTTCTGAGATTTCTAAGTTTCTAGGAAGTTCCAAACTTTCCCACATTTTCCTGTCTTCTTTGGAGCACTCCAAACTGGTCCAACCTCTGCCTGTTACCTAGTTCCAAAGTTGCTTCCACATTTTCAGGTATCTTTATAGCAGCACCCCACTCTCTGTGGTACCAATTTACTGTATTAGTTTGTTCTCATGCTGCTAATAAAGACACACCTGAGAATGGGTAATTTATAAAGAAAGAGATTTAACTGACTCACAGTTTAGCATGGCTGGGGAGGCCTCAGGAAACTTACAATCATGGTGGAAGGGGAGGCAAACATGTCCCTCTTCACATGGTGGCAGCAAGAGGATGTGCATAGTGAAGAGGGGGAAAAGCCCCTTACAAAACCATCACATCTTGTAAGAACTCGCTCACCATCACAAGAACAGCATGAAGGTAACAACCCCCATGATTCAATTACCTTTCACTGGGTTCCTTCCACAACACGTGGGGAACTACAAGCCCCACTATAAGTTCTATGTGAACTACAAGTTCAAGTTGAGCTTTGCGTGGGGATACAGGCAAAGTGTATCAGTTCTATAACTTGAAAGCTATTTAATCACTGTAAATTGGAGGGGCAGGAAAGCATTCTATAAAAAGAAGAGCATATTGGAAAAACTGAGGAATAAATATTCCACCAAAACAGTTATTTTTAGTGAGATTTGGGTAGAGGATAGAGATTTGGACACGGTTCACATTATGCAGATCTTTCTAGACCATGTTAATAATTTTCTACTTATTCCAAGAGCAATAAGGAGCCACTGAAAGTTTAAATAACTGAAATGATATTACCGGATATTCGAGTTTAAAAGATAACTCAGACTACCTTGTGAAAACAGATTGAAGTGAGAAAGTAATGATTGTCAGCAAGATATTTCAGCAGGTCATAGTAATAATTCAAGAGAGAGACTCTGGCATAGGTTGATAGCAGTGGCATTCCAGACAAACTGAACTGTAAAACAGAAATAAAATTATACCTCTGGCTTTGTTTGCATTGCTACTAATTATGAAGTGGTATAAACCAAATTCTTCAAATGTTGTTCTTTATGCCATTGCAAAATTCATAATTTTTAGAAAGTACTTATTCCCAAATTATTCTGAGTTTAGACCTTTATGGCATATGAACATAATCATGTGATAAAAAAATATGGAACACTTTTAGGTTTGTGTAAATAATTGTATAGCACTAAAGCAATGACACTAAGCTTACACATGCATGTTTAAATGTGTCATAAGGTGAATGAAGAATGAAAAACCTTTTAAACTCCATTTGAAGGAAAAATATTCTCAAATCTAATGTTTTCTAAAGCACATATGTGCTATCAAGATCATTCTTATACTTCTGCTTTTATAATATCATATTTTTGTTTTTTAACAGTCATAAATTAGTTAAGGTTTTTGTTGTTTCAGAAGTCCTGTTTTTTTTTTTAACATGTAATACTGGTGTAAAATTTAATAAGTCAAGAATTTATGTTGTCAGAAATTGTGGCTTCTAATATTTTCATTTTATATATTTACAATTATGAAAACTCTAATTTGCACAAAAGAGCAAGGGAAAATTAGTTTAAAAACACATTTGGTTGCACATATGTTTGGAATAAAATTGTTGTTTTAAATGGCTTAATTAGAACAATTTGTCATGCTTATTGGAAACTGGTATAATGGCATTATTTTCACCACTGAGTTCTGGCAGAAATCAAAAGAGAGAGGGTTAGAGACACTCTTGAAGTTTTGTTATTCTGTGCCTTTCAGAATAGTTCTGTCTGGCTCATTATATCCAAGGTGCTTGTCACTATAAAACCAGGATATTCAGAAAGATGTTAAACTAGAGTATAAAGAAAGATCAGTTTCTCAGTTCAGTAAAATAATGTCTATTTGACATTTGGTAGATGCGTACACTTTTTAATCTCTGAATGTGAAATTGGTCTAAAGAGAATGATTTCTAATAATAAATTTCTTACTAAAATGTAATGAGTTAAATGCCAATGGAAGGTCAAAGAGTAGATACTTTGTTCAACATGAGAAGAAACACAAAGCTTGATACTCAACTAGGGTCCCATTTTCTCTTTTGAGATATCCATGATTCAGACATTTCACCAGGGGACTATTCACAAGCTACTTGTCTGTGTCTCCTCCTATTATTCTACAGACTGTGCTTATTCTGAGCAAATTAGGCTATTTAATAATTGTCAAATATAATCCATATTTTCCTTATTTGGTTTCTTCAGAAGATATTCCTGTCACATCTTAACTCCACTTCTCCAAACCCTTTCCAAACACCAAGAAATAGCTTTTCAAATGCCCTAACCTTCCCCTGACCCAGTCCTAAATGGAGATTCATTTGCCTCTCTCCATATTGCCATAGTAATCATCTTTTGCCTTGCTTATATCCTTGTAATACAGTTGTTAATATACTTGTCTAGTTTATGCACTCTATAAGATTATAAACTCCCTTGAGGCCAGTTTCTTCTTATCTTCATATTTTACCTCTTTCTTTGCCTCAAATAGTTCTTGGTGCATAGTGTAGCACTGTCAAAATGAATTGCCTTCACAGAGTTATGGGTAGGCTTAGGCTTATGACGCACATAATGAGTGAGTGAGTGACTCACAGATTGAACAGAGGGGAGAGGAGCCTATCTCTCTCAGCTTTTAATAGTGCCCTAGGGATGCATTTGGAGGACGACTTCTTACAGCAAAGTTTCTTACACAGGAAAAGAAAATAAAAGTAAAGAAAAAAGCCAAGGGAGTTAAAAAATTTGACCCAGAAAAACAACAATGGCACTGAAAATTAAAGAAAAATGGAGATAAGACCAAGAATGAAGGAATCACTGTACCTCCTCACTTAAAGCTGAGACCTTCAACCAAACACTGCTTTTATACTTTCTGATTGAAAGCCTTGATGCCATGGATTAAAATATATTAACTATATATCATGGATATTTATTATTTCTTTATGGAGAATTAGTGTCTTAACTTCCTATGCTTATGGACCTACCTCCCACAACCTTGTGAGTTTTGATGAGTTTGATTGGAAAGAGTGTGTTTTTTTCATCATAGAAGCTAAAGTTACTTATACTCCCTTGCAGCTAGGATTCAGGCAAATCCACAAGGCTTTGCAAATCACATGAAACCAACCAAGACGTAGGCATTTTTGAAGATGATGGACTCAAGAAACTCTCTGGTAAAGGGGAAAATTAAAACAAGATTAAATGCCAAGAGCAGCCAGAACAGGAATGCTAATGTGAATGTCATGTGCTCAGGGTTAACTGCGCTGAGGTGCAAGTTGGAGCTTTTACTGCTTTGTGGGAGTTGGCCATTATGCATCACAAAATGCCTTCATAAAGGAGTTTGGAGAAATTTTCTAGGCTATATAACTTGGAGTCTGTTTCTCCTGGCATTATGATGATTCCACCCACAAGCTAATATGTGTGTGATATGGTTTGGCTGTGTCCCCACCCAAATCTCATATTGAATTGTAGCTCCCCAAATTCCCATGTGTCACAGAAGGGACCCATTGGAAGATAATTGAATCATGGGGGCAGGGCTTTCTCATGCTGTTCTTGTGGTAGTGAATAAGTATCATAATATCTGATGGTTTTATAAAGGGGAGTTCCCCTGCACAAGCTACCTTGCCTGCCTCCCTGTAAGACATGACTTTTCTTCTCCTTTGCCTTCCACCATGATTTTGAGGCCTCCCCAGCCACATGGAACTGAGTCCATTAAACCTCTTTCCTTTATAAATTACCTAGTCTTTGGTATGTCTTTATTAGCAGCAATGAGAACAGAGTAATACAGTATGTGTGTTTGTGTGTGTGTAGTAGTAAAAACACTTAACCTGAGTTATACTCTCTTAACAAAATTTTAAGTGTACAATATATAGTTAACTATAGGTACAGTGTATACAGCAGATCTTTAAAAGTTACTCATCTTGCATAACTAAACTTTATACTCATTGAACTGCAACTACCCTCAACCTCCTTCCAGTTCCTGAAACCACCATTCTATTCTCTTGTTTCTATAAGTTAGATTATTTTAGGCACATCATATAGTTGGAATTATGCAGTATTTCTGTGACTAGTTTATTTCTGTGACTAGTTTTCTTCACTTAGTGTAATGTTCTCCAGATTTATCCTTCTTGTAGCATATGGCAGGATTTCCTTATTTTTTAAGGCTGAATAATATTCCATCCTGTGTATATGGCACATTTTCCTTATCGATTTATATATAAATTGATGATAACATACATAAATGTTTCAATACCTTGGCTATCGTGAGTAATGCCACAACAAACATGGGATTACAGATGTATCTTTAAGATCTTGATTTCAATTCTTTGTGATATATACCCAGAAGTGAGATTGCTGGATCATATGGTAGTTCCTTTTTTAATATGTTAGGAAACACCGTATCTCCTATTGGTTTTTACAGCAGCTGCACCACTTTACATTCCTACCAGTAGGGTACAAGGTTCCAATTTCTTCACACTTTTGCCAATACTTATCTTGTTTTTTAATAACAGCCATTCTAATAGGTGTGAAGTAGTATCTCATTGTTTTGATTCGCTTTTTTTCTGATTATTAATGACGTTGAACATCTTTTCATATACCTATAGGCTATTTATATGTCTTCTCAGGAGGATAAATGTCTATGCAAGTCCTTTGCCAATTTTAAAATAAGGTTATTCGTTTCTTCGCTATTGAGTTGTAGGAGTTCCTTATACATTTTCGATATAAACCCCTTATTAGATATATGGTTTGCAAATATTTCTCCCATTCCATAGGTTATCTTTTCACTCTTGATTACATCCTATACTATATAGAAGCTTTTTATTTGATGTCATCTCATTTGTCCATTTTGGCCTGTTTCTTATGCTTTTGGTGTCATATCCAAGAAATCGTTGCCAAATCCAATGTCATGAAGCTTTTCTCCCATTTTCTTCTAGGAGTTTAATGGTTTCAATTCTTACATTTACATTTTTAAACCATTTTGATGGATTTATTTTTGTGTATAAATAGGGGTCAGATTTTATTTCATTACATGTGGCTATCCAGTTATCCCAACACAATTTGTTAGAGAATATATTTTGTCAAAGGTGCCTAACATAGTTTTAACGTCTTATTTTTTAAATGTAGCAGATGTGTTCTTTATCCACATACCCCTTGCCTTTTATACCTGCCAATAGACTTTCAAATATCATCAACTTCTCTTTGCCTGAGGGCTTGCTCTGGCTGCAGGAGCCCACTCCACCTGTGCATAAAGCAGGCTGGAAATGCTGGGGAATTAATGTTCCACAGGAGTGGCTTTTAATCATTAACTGCCAGGATTTGGTTCATATGATGCAATTCTCTCCCCTCACGGGTAATAAGCTTGTGGGACTAAGCTATAGTTGCCTGCTATAGTAATCTGTTTGATGATGCACTTTTATTGGCTTCCTTCCCTTTTCTTTATCGCTTCACCACTCCTCTACTTATGTTTATGGGACCACCTCCCAAATGAATTATTTGCATATAAATCCTGCCTCAAAGTGTGATTCTGGGATCCAAACTAAGATACTAAATCTAAAATTAATTTCTGTTACTTACAGCTCATAAACCTATCCTGCTGTATTCCAGAATACTACATCATGTAAACATGTCTATTCACATGATGAAAAATAATCTAAGCCCTCATGGTATTTTTTTCTTTGCTCATTTAGAATTTTGTAAAATAGCATGAGCATTGGTGTTATAGACATCTCAGGTCAAATACCAGGTTTCGCTCTTAATAACCAAGTGACACAGGACCATTTACATAATTTTGCTGAATTTTAGTTTCTTTTTGGAGAAATGAGGGTACTTATAACTCTCTTATTGTGAAAATATATAAAATAAGCATTTCCAGATCTACGTTGCTCCAGTCACACAAATGCTCACCATATACACATTCATATTCTCTTTTTACTTTTTTCCATTTTTTGGCCTCTTGTTAATCGACCTTCTTTCATTTTTACATAACCAATAATTAAACAAAAGTTAAAATACCCAAAGAAATACAGTTTTGGTGAAGTAACTAACTACACAAGGCACTTAGATACTTGATAGAACATTTCGCTCAAGGTGACAACTTTATTCTACAACTGAAGATATTTTTACTAAGTGTAAGCCCCTACTCAATATTCAAGCAACAAAAGTTACCTTGCACAAAGCTCATCCCTCTAGTAGAGATATGAGCTTCTTTCTGTACCTACTGCTTTTGGCAGCCCACACTTTGTTTGTGGTCACATATTCAGCAATTTTATCATACATCCTTGATGCCCCAAATATATCCCCTGACGTTGACTTCCCCACAGCTTCAGGCTCTAAACTTTTCCCTCCACTTATTTTCCTCATCTCTGTCCATGCCAACATCCTCTTTAGGTCTGACTAACCTGATAAAGAAATTTAATCCAAAATGTTCTTCCAAACTTTTATTTGAGCTTTGTTAACTCCAAGAATAGTTAAAATGATACCTATAAGCACACAAACAGAAGCTTTAAGGCGTATATATTTGGAAAAGAAAATATTTTTCAAATCCTACCTCACAGGTGAATGCTTATTCCTGAAAAATTTAACAGTGGCTCTGAGACTCTTAAGTTAAAATAAATCTCCTATTTCCTCAACATTTTAGCCATTATCAGTGGTCATTCCAACAATATTTGATATACCCTGACTTTGAAAATGAGTGCCTTTTTTAAACTATTTAATAAATACTTGTTAAATATTACTATGTTCATAACATTATTCTAGGCATTAAAAGGTACCCAATAAAGAATTCCATACCATAAAAGCTTAGGTATTTGTCTAGTTAGTTCTGGCTGCTAAACCAAATTACTATAGCCTGGGCAGCTTATAAACAACTCAAATATATTTCTCACAATCAGTATACTGGAGGTCTGAGATCAGGCTGCTAGCATGGCTGGGTTCCAGTGAGGGTCCTCTTTCAGGTCATAGAACACTGACTTCTTGTTGTATCCTTATATGACAGAGAGCAAAGTGAAGCATGCTCTCTTGGGGTGCTTAAAAGGGCACTAATCCCATTCATGAGGGCTATACTCCCATGAACTCATCACCTCCTGAAGGCCCTACCTTCTAATACATCACATTGAGAGTAGGGTTTCAGCACATAAAATGTAAGGGACTCAAACATTCAGCCTATAATAGTATTGTAGTTGTAAAATCAAAAAATGTATGCTTGAAGTTGTTATATATAGGTTTGAGACTGTATTTGACTTAATGTCCAAATGAATTTGTATGCATAATACATTCTATTTGAGTTCTAGATGGGTAAGATAAATGGGCATTAGAATAATTAAGAAAGACTACACTGAGTGTGTAAAGACTGAGTCAAGCCCTAAAAGTAGGCGGATCATTTGAATATAAGTACAGAAAGAACAGCATCTTAGCTGGGGAGACTGACTAGCAGAAGCTTAGAAAAGAGATGGAGAATAGCTATATGGGAAAGAAAAGTGGCCCAACTGGCTAAAGAAGTGTTCTAATGCTGAGGAGTGAGTAACTTGACTGGGGCTAGATTTCCTATGTTTAGTTAAAAAGATGTATGTGTCTACAGGTTTTGAGATTTTACTCACATTTAATAAATCATTAATTGATATCAACACAAAGAGCACTATTGAGTGTAGGCTGTAAGATTCAAATGAGCTCAGCTGACAGACCTAAGCTGACAACATAGATATAAGCTTTGTTAACATACTATTGGTAACCGAAGGCCCAACAATGAGTGTGATTATCAAAGATAGTGTTCAGAGTAAGAAAAACAGAGTTTTGGAGCAGACAGAGAAGGAGCTGCACATGAAGGAGCTTGAGAGAAAGTAGTGGGAAAAGTAGCAGGTACCCTAAGACAGAGGTGTGATGGAAGCCAAGATTTCACAGAAGAAATTGTCATGCTTGTCAAATACTGTAGAGAGTTCAAATGAGATACATATTCAAAGGGTATTCTTTAAATTTAATACTTAATAAGTGATTGGCAACATTTGACAGAAGATTTTTCAGGAAAGTTGTGTGTTGGGAAGCTCAAAGAAGGTTAGAATTTTAGAGTGATGAGGAGGGTTTTTTTTCCCCAACCCCAGAAAGTGGCTCATCTGTAGGTCACAGCTTCCCTTTGATGAAATCCTCTGGCTCCCTACAAGTGAGATTACCAGTTCCTTCTCAACTAGTTTGGAAACCTGTATACCTCCTATGTGCTGTTCAAGGCAATGAAGTGACCTCAAACTACTGGGGTTGGCAGGGGGAAATTTGAAGGAATTATCCTGACGTGAAGAAACGAGCATGTGGAGCAAGCGTATTACCGGTGCAAGGGTGAAGATCTTACTTGAGGGGTGGATACCCCATGTACCATGATGTGCTTATTTCACATTGTATGCCTGCTTCAAAACATCTCATGTACACCATAAATATATATACCTACTATGTACCCACAAACATTAAAAATAAACAAACAAACAAAAAACCAAATTTGCCATTGGGTGATGAGTCTGTCTTTAAGAAAAAATGGAAAAATATTTTCCCAAGAATGGTTGAATGGTTGTTAGAGTCTTAGGTAAAGAAAAATTACTTTGTTAGGAGGGAGGAAGGAAGCCCTTATCAAAAATAAAATAAAATAAACTAAACAGGCAAAATACAATAAAAGTGTGATACTCATAAGCGTTGATAACTTTTGATTTGAGACTTGCGGATCTTCACATTTTTCAGTCCTTTACTACCTGCTGTGATCTGAATGTTTGCATCACCCCAAAATTCATATGTTGAAATCCTAACCCCCAAGGTGATGGTATTTAACAAGTCGGTCCTTTGGGAAGTTATCAGGTCTGCAGCAGAGCCCTCATCAATGAAATTGTGCCTGTATAAAAGAGGCCCAAGGGAGATCCCTCCCTCCTTCCATCACATGAAGAGACAGTGAGGAGGTGCTGATCTATGAACCTGAAAGTGAGTCTTTACAAGATCTGCACTACATTGATCTTGGACTTCTCGGCTTCCGGATCTGTAAGAAATAAATTTCTGTTGTTTATAAGCCACCCAGTCTAAGGTATTTTATGATAGCATCTGAACAGACAATGACACTTCCTAAGGTGATTTTCAAAACTAGGTATTTTCTTACACATTTTAAAAGTTAGAATCTAAAATTTGTATCATATATTTCAATAGCTAAAAAGCATATTATTTCCATTTTCAATACAACTGTTATATTATTTTTTAAAAGACAGCCAAAAGAATTATAAATATAATAGTAATTATGTGATTAATCTATCATTCAGTGTATGAACAAATTATTTTTAATATTAAAAAGGCTTATTATTTTTCTCAATGAAATTATATTTTCATCCAATTTGCCATAGAAATTTTTATCCTAGTATATATTTATGCTTGAATGTTTCCATTAAACACCCTATCACACTTCTTTAAAAATGAATAGATAATTAAATGTAAAATTACATTATGTTTCTAAAAATAGGCTCCAAGTATCTAAAATGTCTTCTGAAATTAATTATTGCAAATTTTTTTTTTTTTTTTTTTTTTTGAGATGGAGCCTCGCTCTTGTCACCCAGGCTGGAGTGCAGTGGCACAATGTCAGCTCACTGCAACCTGTGCCTCCTGTGTTCAAGAGATTCTCCTGCCTCAGCATCCTGAGTAGTGGGATTACAGGAATGCGCCACTGCACCTGGCTAATTTTGTATATTTACTAGAGATGGGATTTCACCGTGTTGGTCAGGCTGATCTCGAACTCAGGTGATCTGCCTACCTTGACCTCCCAAAGTGCTGGGATTACAGACGTGAGCCACTATGCCCTGCTATTGCAAAATTTTTAACCAATTTCTCAGAACAACAGTAGAAATCATTACAAATGAAAATCCAAAAACATAAAAAGTAATAATTTTATTGGAAAGAGAGCTATCCATGAGCTAACTGGGAAGGAAAGTTATGGTCCCTTGACTAAAAGAGTTTTCCTTTAGCATCTGGAAGTTTTGCATCTCTGGGCAGTGAAACAAAATTTAGGATGAGAAGAGGTACCAAAAAAATACTGACTGTCAAAAGGGAGCCAGGAAAGGAGAACAGGCATGCAAAAAAGACTGGAGGACACTGAGAAAAGTGGTGCCAGTGCTGGCCAGAGAAGACTGTTACAGAGCACGGCAGAGGCTTTCACATGGCAGGCATAGGAGAAGAGGTACGAAGAAAGGTGTGCATACATATAAAATGTTGTTGCTGACATTGGAGCTAATGCATCCAACACCAGTAAAAGAAAAAAAAATGTACAAACTGACAGAAATGAAGATATTGGGCAAAGTATGAATCATATCCTGTTCTAGTAGAATTTTGTGGTTAATTTGGTTATGCGAATCAGCCACTAGAAGTTTGTATAAATGTCTTTTGACTGAGCTGTGCAGAACCAAAAAGGACAAACAGTTTCAAACAGAGGAAATTGCTTCATCTTTAGAGTGAAACTCTGGCATTTACTTAAATTTGTGTTCCAGATGTCAAATTCAACAGAAGGCAAAGGTTAGCTGTATTTAGGATCTAATAAATACTTGAGAAATACACTCAGCATAGAGCCTACCCACTGGTAAAATATTCTACACACATCTGCTTAATGAATAAGTGAACTAATTAATAAATGAATGGTCAGCATCCCCACGAAAGAGGCAGAAGAACCCTGAAAACCCTTACACTGCATATAGGAACAAAGACCTGAAACTTTGATACCTGTGAAAACCTGCTACTACTGTAATAATTTTAGGAAATGTATCTATTGAACTTCTGAAAGTGATTTTTTTAAAAATTATTATTATACTTTAGGTTTTAGGGTACATGTGCACAATGTGCAGGTTTGTTACATATGTATCCATGTGCCGTGTTGGTTTGCTGCACCCATTAATTCATCATTTAGCATTAGGTATATATGAAATATATATATATATATGAAAGTGATTTAAAAATGTTTATTTTAATTGCATTTTTCTAGTTCTTCCACTTTGTCATCACAAATACTCTTAGTCTAAGGTACTTACGTATTATTTCCCCAGCAAAAACACCGGTTCTAATTTAAAGCCTCAAGGTTTTATTTTGAAAGGAAAAGCTAAGCTAGAGAACTGAGATTTACATTGATTTGAGTGAATATTCAATTAATATGAAAACATCTATGAATAATAGAGATAAAAAGAATTGGGAATTAAACAGAACTATATCTCTTCAGATTTATTTATTTTAGGTTATGTAAATTAAGGTTATCTGAGAAACAAATGCCAAGATGGGACTAGATATGAAAAACATTTACTGGGAAATCATCTGCTAAGGATAAAGGCAAGAGAGTTGGAGAAGGTGAAAAGAACCTCCAAACCAAGATGCAGATCTGAACCTGCAGAAGTAGAAGGGGAAGGAAGGATGATGGGGTAGGGAGAATTTCACATTGCAGAGCAGTTCTGAGCCAGTTGGGACAGGCCAGTGGGGGAAGGAGGCCTTACACTCATACCTGTTGTAAACTGAATGTTTGTATCTCCCCAAAACTTGTATGTTAAAGCCTAATCCCCAAGAGGGGTCTTTGGGAGGTGATTAGGTTATGAGGGCAGAGCACTCAAAAATGGTATTAGTGACTTTATAAGCACCTGAGGAGATCAGAATTCTTCCCTTCCTCCATGTGAGGACACAGGTAGAAGATGCCAAATATGAATCAGAAAGTGAGCCCTCCACAGACACTAAACTTCAAATTTTTCCATTCTTTACTCTTTGCTGCAGTCTGAATGTTTATGTCCCAAACAAAATTCATATGTTGAAATTCTGTCTCCCAAAGTGATGTTATTAAGAGGTGGGGCCTTCGGGAGGTGATTCAGTCTTGGGGCTGAGACCTTGTGAATGGGATTCTTAACCTTATAAAAGGGACCCAGAGAGAACCCTCCCTTTTTCCATCACATGAGCACACAGTGAGGAGGTGCTGTTCTATGAACCTAAAAGTGGGTTTCACAAGATCTGCAGCACCTTCATCTTGAACTTCTCAGCTTTCAGAACTGTGAGAAACATATTTTTGTTCTTTGTAAGCTACCCAGTTTATGGAATTCTGTTACAGCAGCCCAAATAAACTGAGCCATACCTCCATCATGATCGCTCATTGACTGTGGTCACTCATTAAGTAGGTAGGCCTCAGCAGTACCTGACAGGTGATCCAGTGAGGCAGCAGCGTGGAGCACCTCTCAGTTCTGGCTGCAGTTGGAGATGAAAGCCACAGATTTTCACAGATGTAGCAAAACCAGGATAGACATGTTTTTGATATTTCAATGTTTCTTATTCTAATTTCTAACATTTCAAAACAGAATATAATGGTGATTATGAAAAAATAATTTATAATCATAGTTCATTAGATTTACTTATAAGCACATGTAAACATATACGAGTAAATGTCGCACAGATACAAAGGCACACAGATCAATCTTAGTAATCTGGAGATCTACATTTTAAGGTCTTGGTTATATATTATGATTAAATATTTGAAATATATAGAAGAAACTACTGAGCCCTGTGAAAAAAAATTAACCAAGAAAGGCCAAGAACAAAGATAATGTCTGATGGGCTCTGGAGGTCAGTTTCTCTGCAGAAACAATGACAAATTTTAACCCTGGACGACCAGTGTTTCAAAAATAAGCCCTTCTGTTCAATGAATTACATGTGTGTGTTTTTCCCTAAGCCAATATGAGCTACAGTTTTCCTCTGTCATTACTCACATTTCTTGTGTTCTTTTTTGATGCTTGGATTCTAGAGCATTAAACAAATAAAAATATCAAAATTGTTGAAAAGAATTCCATAAACAAAGAATTGTTCATAGAATATGAAATGGCATTGTACATTAATAATAGGTACAATGATCTGATTAAAAAATCAAAAATTAGTCCGTAAACAGATATAAATAAGGTTGACATTTCGGTTTGACATAGAAAGAATGGATTTAAAAAAATAATCATTTCTTTATAAAGGAAATGTTTGTGCCTCATATTTATGCTAAAATGAAATTCCATTACCCAAGTTTAAGTTTTAAAAAGTTGTATGGAAGTGGTACATGCACATGATAAAATATAAAGTAATTCTGGATTATAATAAAAAGCAACAGTTTTTAGCCACATTTTCCCCACTCCTCAGAGAGACTTATTTTTAAATTTTCCTATTTTAATTCTCCTGCTGATCAACTTCATAACTACAATTTACTTACATCCCTATTTCTTGATTTATTAGCCTTGATATCATATCTGTAAATAACAGCAATGAAACATGCAGATTTGGCTCCAGGCTGAGACATCCTCATTTCAGAAGTCATCATCCACTTTCCGTTTAACAAAAAATGTGGTGAAATCTATCATCTGCTGGCTAGGCACGGTGGCTCACACCTGTAATCCCAGCACTTTGGGTAGACGAGGCAGGCAGATCATCTGAGGTCAGGAGTTTGAGACCAGCCTGGCCAACACGGTAAAACTCTGTCTCTACTAAAAATACAAAAAAATATATATATATATATATATGTGGACATGTTGGCAGGTGCCTGTAATCCCAGCTGCTTGGGAGGCTGAGGCAGGAGAATCATATGAACCCGGGAGACAGAGGTTGCAGTGAGCTGAAATTGTGCCACTGAACTCCAGCCTTGACCACAGAGCGAGAGTCCATCTCCAAAAAAGAAAAGAGAGAGAAATGAGAAGCTGAATTAAAAATTCGAGAAAAAAAAGAGTAAAAATAAAAATACTACATGCATTTTTATAATGTATGTGTGTATGTACAATGTAACCTGGGGAATGTAACCTGGGAGAGCCATTCTAAGCAGAAAACCAAGATTAGAGAGAGAGAGAGAGAACTTAAGAAGGACTAAATGTGTTTTTATTAAAGGATCAGAAACACAATTCAAAGAAAATAATTAACAGAGAAAAATTATCTGGTCCATACATAAAGCATTAATATCTTTCTTGTATAAAGAGGCATAAACACAAAAATAAAGGCGGACAACATTATATGAGGGATATGAAGGTAGATGCTGAAGCCAAACTTCTTGGCTTCAAACCTTGAATCTTCCACCTATTTGTCAAGTGGGGATAAATTTAACACTATTTTCATATTAGGAAAGTTTTGAGAGTGTGATGATTAGGTACACATAAGGTACTTAGAAAGTACCCGTAATGTAAAGTACCCAATAATTGGTAGCTATGAATTTTTATTAATATTGTAACTATTTAGGACACATTAATGAAAAAAATGGGCAAAAAATATAAAGAAGAAATCCCCTAAAGAACTGCAATAGTTGTTAATAAATGTGAAGCAGAGGATATAAATTATAGGCAAGAGATATCATTATTCAATTACTTGGTTGAAAACAATGTCAGTAGAATTTATAGGTATGTAGGAAATTCAGTATCCTCAAATATTTTTGTGAATTGTGTATAAACTATTCAGTTTTTCTGAAGAGGACCTTGACCTATGATTCTAAAGCTTTAAATATGTGCATTCTTTTCATTCAACAAATTCTAATTCTAGATATTGATCTTAAAAAATAATCAGACAAGTTCTTTGGAATTCTCAATGCATTAGTGTATATCATAAAATAATAAAAACAACTTACACTAAAAGCAATACGGGATGCATACAAAATTATTGAATATTATACAGTGATGTTCTGTCAAGATGGAAGGTGGAATACGAAATAAGATCAAAAGTAAATGTACGGCACATGAACCTGTAGACATCAGATAAAATCAATAAGCAGGAAGCAAAATGGTATATATAATATTATATTATACATTATATATTATATATAATATATAACATATATAAAGTATAATATAATGTATATATATTATGTTACATTAAAAATAATATGTCTATCATATCTATAATTTTAAATTTTCACCTGGATGTTCCAATATTATATAGATACTGTCACATTGTTATCTATATCACAGGATGTATAATTTACAAATAAAGAATTTGGAAGGTTGAAAACATAATTGTTTATCATTTTCTCTGATTTCATTATTTTGGCCAACACTATTAATATAAAATTCTAACAGCAAAGACAAATTATTTACGTAATTAAAATCTAATCATTTATTGTAATTATTTCCATTTAGCATTTTTTTCTTTAATTTAGAAGTATAGAGAAGGGGTCTTAATAACAGTATTACAGAATTTAAATATTGGCTAACACACTTTTTTTTAATGTTAAGGCAGAAATGTTCATTAACTTGCATTCTAAAACCAGACTTTACACAGCTGGAAAAATCAAACTCAATGTGATTGTTAACCCTGGTACCCAGCATTAAGATAACTTTACTTATCTGGAAACCAAGGTTTTGATCTTGTTGTAATATACATGTACTCATATATTAATGTTATAGAACCCTACACTAAGTCAATTTTGCTCACAGGAGTAGGTAAATATAACAAGATATAATATTTTAAAACAGAAGATAAATACATAACATTTCACTGTCTTCTAAATACTAATGCTTCTCAACTTAGAGTGGGGTTATGTCCCCATACACCTAGTGTAAGTTGAAAATATTGTAAATCAGGCTGGGCGCGGTGGCTCACGCTTGTAATCCCAGCACTTTGGGAGGCCGAGGTGGGCGGATCACGAGGTCAGGAGATCGAGACCACAGTGAAACCCCGTCTCTACTAAAAATACAAAAAATTAGCTGGGCGTGGTGGCGGGCGCCTGTAGTCCCAGCTACTCGGAGAGGCTGAGGCAGGAGAATGGCGTGAACCCGGGAGGCGGAGCTTGCAGTGAGCAGAGATCGCGCCACTGCACTCCAGCCTGGGTGACAGAGCGAGACTCCGTCTCAAAAAAAAAAAAAAAAAAAAGAAAATATTGTAAATCAAAAATGGGCATTTTGTAGATACAATGAATGGGCATTTTGTAGACATGATGAACATTTAAACACAATATTCAAATATCTTGGGCAACCCAGTACATTTTTGAATATCATTGTTGAGCCTTGTGATCCTGTGGCTGGCTGACTGTGAGCTGTGGTTTGCTGCTGCTGCCCAGAATTTCAAAAGAGTATTCTGCCACATATCACTAGGACTATAAAAGATCAAAATTCAAAATTCAAAGTATGGCTTCTACTGAATGTGTATCATTTTCACACCATTGTAATGTTGAAAAATCATAAGACGAGCCATAGGTAAGTTGGAAGCTGTCTATAGTTAACTGATATTTTGTATCTGACAAATTTATTATTTATATGATTTCTAATTCAATTCCTAACCAGCATATAAGCCAATGTATTTGGAAAATAGTGTTTTCAAGATAAAGCACATATTCTAAGAAATCTCAAATGCTAGGGCTTTTAATACAGGCATATGTTGTTTTATTGCAATTTATTTTATTGCATTGGGATTTTTGTTCATTTGTTTGTTTTTACAAATTGGTGGTTTGTGACAATCCTGCATTAAGCAAGTTCATCAGAAACATTTTCCAACACCACGTACTCACATTGTGCCTCTGTGTCATACTTTGATTTGAGAATTCTCACAATATTTAAACTTCAACAATATATAATTATTATGTCTGTTGATGCTGATTTGTGATCAATGATTATTTTAATGTTGCCATTCTAATGGTTTTGAGGCACCACAAATGACACTTATGTAAGACCACAACCTTAACTGATAAATGTTGTGTATTTTCTGACTGTTCCACTGACTGGTCCTTCTCCATCTTTCTCTCTGTCCTGAAGCATCTCTATTCCCTGAGACAACAATATTAAAATTAGGCTGATTAAACTCCCTACCATGACCTGTAAGTGTTCATGTAAAGGAAGTTTTGCATATCTCTCACTTTAAATGGAAAGCTAAAAATTATTAAACTTAGGAAGGCATTTCAAAAATAAAGTTGGGCAAAAAGCTAGGCTTCTTGTGTCAAACAACAAAGTTGTGAATTCAAAGTAAAAGTTCTTGAAGGAAATTAAAAGTACTATTCCAGTGAAGACCTGAACGATAATAAAGCAAAACAGCCTTATTGCCGATATGAAGAAAGTCTGAGTGGTCTGAATAAAAGATCAGACCAGGCACAACATTCCCTTTAGACAAAGCCTAATCCAGGGTAAAGCCCTAAATCACTTCAATTCTATGAGGAAGCTGCAGAAGAAAAGTTGGAAGCTAGCAGATGCTGGTTCATGAGGTTTAAAGAAAGAAGCCATCTCTATAACATAAAAGTGTAAGGTGAAGCAGCAAGTGCTGATGTAGAAGCTGTTGCAAATTATCCAGAAGATTTAACTGAGATAATTGATTAAGGTGGCTGCACTAAATAACAGATTGTCAATGTAGGCAAAGCCTTGTAATGAGAGATGTCATCAAGGACTTTCACAGTGAAAGAGAAGTCAATGCCCAGCTTCCATGCTTCAAAAAACAGGCTAATCCTCTTGTTAGGGGCTAATGCAGCTGATTACTTTAATTGAAGCCAATGCTTATTTACTATGCTGGACATCCTAGGGGCCTTAAGAATTTTGCTAAATTTACTCTGCCTGTGTCCCCAGAAACAGAACAACAAAGCCAGGATGACAGCACATCTATTTACAGCATGGTTTACTGAATATTTTAAGCCCAAGTTGAGATCTACTGTTCAGAATAAAAGATTTATTGCAAAATATTACTGTTCATTGACAATGCACCTGGTCACTCAAGAACATTGATGAAGATATACAAGACTAACGTTGTTTTCATGGCTGTTAACACAATATCTACGCTGCAGCCCAAAAATCAAGTTGTAATTTTGACTTTCAAGTCTTATTTTCCAGGAAATACATTTCATAAGGCTCTAGCTGCTGTAGACAGTGGTTACTCTGAGGGATCCTGGCAAAGTAAGTTGAAAACCTTCTGGAAATAATTCACCATTCTAGATGCCATTATTTGTAATTCATGGGAGGATGGTAACATGTCAACATTAAAAGGCATTTGAAAGAAGTTGATTCCAACCCTCATGGATGATTTTGAGGAGTTCAAGACTTCAGTGAAGGAAGTAATGGCAGATGTGATGGAAACAGCAAGAGAAGTAGAATTGTAAGTGGAACTTGAATATGTGACTTAATTGCTGCAGTCTCACAGTCAAACTTGAATGGATCAAGAGTTGCTTCTTTTCAATGAGAAAAAAAAAGGTTTTTTGAGATTAAACCTGCTCTTGGTGAAGATACTGTGAATATTGCTGATATGACAACAAATAATTTAGAATATTTTGGAAACTTATTTGATAAAGAGGCAGGAGTGTTTAAGAGGATTGACTCCAATTTCGAAAGAATTTCTACTGTGGCTAAAATGCTATCAAACAGCATCATATACTACAGAGAAATCTTTCAGGAAAGGAAGAGTCTATTAATGTAGTGAAATTAATTGTTGTTTTATTTTAAGAAATTGCCACAACCACCCCATCATGCAGCAACCATCACCATTGTTAGTCAGCAGCCATCAATATGAAGGCAAGACTGTCCACCAGCAAAGAGATAAGGCTCCCGGAAGGTGCAGATGGTTGTTAGGATGTTTTAGCATTAAAGTTTTTTTTTTTTGAGATGGAGTCTCGCTCCGTCGCCCAGGCTAAAGTGCAGTGGCGTGATCTCGGCTCGCTGCAAGCTCCGCCTCCCGGGTTCACGCCATTCTCCTGCCTCAGCCTCCTGAGTAACTGGGACTACAGGAGCCCACCGCCACGCCTGGCTAATTTTTTGTATTTTTATTAAAGACTAGGTTTCACCGTGTTAGCCAGGATGGTCTCAATCTCCTGACCTCATGATCCACCCACCTCGGCCTCCCAAAGAGCTGGGATTACAGGCATGAGCCACCTCGCCCAGCCACATTAAAGTATTTTTTAATTAAGGTATATATGTTTTTTAAGATGTAGTGCTATGACATTTAATAGACAGTAGTGTAATGTAAACATAAATTTATATGCAATGAGAAGCCAAAAAGTTTGTGCGTCTTGCTTTATTACAACGTTTGCTTTATTACTGTCTGGAAACAAACATTACAATGTTTGCTTTGTTACTGTGGTCTGGAAACAAACATGCACTGTCTTTGAGGTATGCCTGTTGTATTAGTCCATTTTCACACTGCTGATAAACATATACCTGAGACTGGGTAATTTAGAAAGGAGAGAGGTTTAATTGACTCACAGTTCCATACAACTGGGGTGACCTCACAATCATGGCAGAAGGCAAGGGGGAGCAAACTCACATCTTACCTGGATGGCAGCAGGCAAAGAGAGAGCTTGTACAGGGAAACGCCCCCTTATAGAACCATCAGATCTCATGAGACTTATTCACAATCATGATAACAGCACTGGAAAGACCCACCTCCATGATTCAATTAGTTCCCACCAGGTTCCTCCTACAACACATGGGAATTGTGGGAGCTACAATTCAAGATGAGATTTGAGTGAGGAAAGAGCCAAAGCATATCATTTTGCCTCTGTCCCCTCCCAAATCTCATGTCCTCACATTTCAAAATCAACCATGCCTTCCCAACAGTCCCTCAAAGTCTTAAGTCATTTCAGCATTAACTCAAAAGTCATGACTCAATGAGTCATTTCAGCATTAACTCAAAAGTTCACAGTCCAACATCTCATCTGAGACAAGGCAAGTCCCTTCCACCTATGAGCCTGTAAAATCAAAAGCAAATTAGTTACTTCCAAGATACAATGGAGGTGCAGGCATTGGGTAAATACACCCATGCCAAATGGGGGGAATTGGCCAAAACAAAGAGGCTACAGGCCCCTGCAAGTCTGAAATCCAGCACGCAGCCAAATCTTACAGGGTAAGTCAAATCGTACCAAAGATTTGACAGGGTAAGTCAAATCGTACCAAAGATTTGACAGGGTAAGTCAAATCGTACCAAAGATTTGACAGGGTAAGTCAAATCTTTTTTTTTTTTTTTGAGACGGAGTCTCGCTCTATCGCCCAGGCTGGAGTGCAATGGCGCAATCTCGGCTCACTGCAAGCTCCGCCTCCCGGGTTCACGCCATTCTCCCGCCTCAGCCTCTCCGAGTAGCTGGGACTACAGGCGCCCGCCACCACGCCCGGCTAATTTTTTGTATTTTTAGTAGAGACAGGGTTTCACTGTGGTCTCGATCTCCTGACCTCGTGATCCGCCCGCCTCGGCCTCCCAAAGTGCTGGGATTACAAGCGTGAGCCACCGCGCCCGGCCAAGTCAAATCTTAAGAAAATGGTCTCCTTTGACTCCATGTCTCACATCCAGGTCATGATGATACAAGATGTGGGTTCCCATGATGTTGGACAGCTCCAACCCTGTGGCTTTGCAGGGTACAGCGTCCCTCTTGGTTACCTTCACCGGCTGGTATTGAGTGTCTGTGGCTTTTCCAGGTGCATGATGCAAGCTGTCAGTGGATATACCATTCTGGGGTCTGGAGGATGAGGGCCTTCTTCTCACAGCTCCACTAGGCAGTGCCCCAGTAGGGACTCTGTATGGGGGCTCCAATCCCACAATTCACTTCTGCACTGCCCTAGCAGAGGTTCTCCATGAGGGCCCTGCCCCTGCAGCAAACTTCTGGCTGGGCATCTGGGCATTTCCATGCATCATCTGAAATCTAGGCAGAGGTTCCCAAACCCCAATTCTTGACTTCAGTGCACTCACAGGATCAACACCACATGGAAGCTGCCAAGGCTTGGGGCTTGCACCCTCTGAAGCCACGACCTAAGTTCTACATTTACTCCTTTCAGCCATGGCTTGAGCAGCTGGGATGCAGGGCACCAAGTCCCTAGGCTTCACACAGCAAGGGGACCCTGGGCCCAGGCCTAGGAAACCATTTTTTCCTCCTAGGCATCCGAATCTTTGATGGGAGGGGCTGCTGTGAAGACCTCTGATATGCCCTGGAGACATTTTCCCCATTGTCTTGGTGATTAACATTCAGTTCATATTTACTTATGCAAATTTCTGCAGCTGGCTTGAATTTCTCCTCAGAAAAATGGTATTTTCTTTTCTATCACATTGTCAGGCTGCAAATTTTTCAAACTTTTGTGGTCCCTTATAAAACTGAATGCCTTTAACAGCACCCAAGTAACCTCTTGAATGCTTTGCTGCTTAGAAATTTCTGCTAGATACCCTAAATCATCTCTCTCAAGTTTAAATTTCCACAAATCTCTATGACAGGGGCAAAATTCTGCCAGTCTCTTTGCTACAACTAACAAGAGTCACCTTTGCTCCAGTTCCCAACGAGTTCCTCATTTCCATCTGAGTTCACCTCAGCCTGGACTTTATTGTCCATATTGCTATCCGCATTTTGGGTAAAGTCATTCAACAAGTCTCTAGGGAGTTCTAACCTTTCCCACATTTTCCTGTCTTCTTCTGCGCCCTCCAAACTGTTCCATCCCCTGCCTCTTACGCAGTTCCAAAGTCGCTTCCACACTTTCAAGTATCTTTACTGAAGTGCCCCACTCCAACAATACCAAGTTACTGTATCAGTACATTTTCACACTGCTGATACAGGCATATCTGAGACTGGATATTTTAGAAAGGAAAGAGATTTAATCGACTCACAGTTCCACATGCCTGGTGAGGCCTCACAATCATGTTGGAAGACAAGGAGGACCAAAGTCATGTCTTACATAGATGGCGGCAAGCAAAGAAAAATCTTTTGCGGGGAAACTCCCCTTATAAAACCATCAGATCTTGTGAGACTTATTCAGTATCAGTATCATGAGAACAGTATGGGTGAAATTGCCCACATGATGCAATTACCTCCCACCAGTTTCCTCCCACAACACGTGGGAGTTGCAGGAGCTACAATTCAAGATGAGCTTTGCGTGGGGACACAGCAAAACCACATCACCTGTATACCTAAATATGTAATTCCCTAAATAATCTCCACATATATTTTAAATTATTTTATGTAAAATATATAGTTGGATTGGCTATTGGCTGAGTAGTGTCACCCAAAATTCATATGTTGAAGTCCTAATTCCCAGAACCTTAGAATGTGACTTTTTTAAGTTAGAGACTTCAAGGAAGTAATGAAGTTAAAATGGTATTATTAGGGTAGGCTCTAATCCAATTTGAATGGTGTCCTTGTTACAAGAGAAGACTAGGACACAGACAGGTACAGAGACAAGATCATGTGAAGAAACAAGGAGAAGATAGCCATCTACAAGCCAAGAAGAGAAGTCTCAAAAGAAATCAAATCTGCTGACACTTTGATCTAAGATTTCCAGTTTCTATAAATTGTGAGAAAATACATTTCTATTGCTTAAGACACCAAATTGGTGGAATATGGTCTGGAAGCCACAGCAAACTAATACATTATCTATTGACTATTTGATGAATCCAGGTATTATACTTTATTCTTTTTCTGTTTTGCAATGTTTCCGTGCAGATACTGTCAACGCTATGTAAAAACGGCCACAAGCATTAATATACCCAACATATAATGAAGATCCTTGATGTATCAAAATATCATATAGTAATTCCCAATGTATTATCTAAATGAAAAGGCTGAGAGAATTTTAAGATTACAGTGAATATGCGTCTCCAAAAAGAGGTTTTGTTACTGATTATCTGACCAAAACAACTCTAAACTTTAAGAGCAGTGAAATTATAAGAGTTCCTATTACTTAGGGCTTTTGTATGAACTAAATAATACCTGTAGTCAATTATGGCATTGTCTGCCTGAAAGTGTTAGTAAACCCTATCATTATTTTTGTGAAAAAAAATTAAGTGCTTTTTTTTTTTTTTTTTTTACAATTTGTCTTTAAGAATGTTTTGATTCTTATTTCTACTTGCTTGAATTCTTAACTTTCTACAATATAATATATATTCGGAACAATAAAGTTAGTGAGAAAAAAACAAAAAGCTAGGTTATAGCAAGGTATAAATAGATTAAATAAAAATTGTCTATTTTATACATATATATATAAAAACACACATATTCCTCTGTAATTGATTCTAATTTTCTTTTTTGTATTCTTAACTTGATTCTTTGTTGTAGTTTTCATCTTTCCTTACCAGATTGTTTATAGTACCTGGAAGTCTGTGCTTATGCTTATTCTGATCCTCTTTCCCTGTTTTAACCAATTTGATCCTGATTTTCTCCTTTCCATTTAAAAAAAAAAACAAAATATATTTCATTGCAGGCTAATTATTACTAGATGTTTTCTAGCTTTTCGTGGCTGATGTAGAACTCCAGAGATTGCTACATGACCATCTTTCTAAAATGTTAAAGATAGCTTTGCTGGTTTTTAAAATACTGTTTCTGTGATCCTAAGTCCTAATGGTTGGTATTGAAACTGAGCATAAGTACCCTAGAGGCTCCTGGTTTGAATCAGGTTTTTGTACTTAGATGTAACAGGCTACCTAAAGAACCATCCCAAATTAAGTACACTATGCCTTAATAAAGAAATCCCTCCACTCAAACTTTAAATCTCCCTTTATTACTATTTTGATTTTTAAATTTATAACAAATGAATTATATTTTTGTAATTAAGAAATTAATATTTTGAGCAAATATCAAAGAAAATGGCATGCTTTTAATAAGATACTGCTTTTTCATATTGTATGCTATTTGTCTCCATCATTCTGGTAAGTTTATAGCAATGAATGTTATTTCAGAGAATAATTTACATAAAGGGCAATATGCTGAAAATATTCAATCTTGTATCTGACATGTTTTTGGTTCTTTGTTAATTTATTTCTCTATTTGGCTTCTTTTGTTTTTGCTCATCCTTCTTGCTTCATTTTTTCCATGAACTGATAGTTACTGAGAGCCAACCCAGATAAAACGTAGTGAGTCTTCAGCTCCTGAGGCTTGCATTATCTCCTTAATTTATTATTGTCAAAGTGAAACATTTTCCAGAGTAAAAGAGTCTAATGATTTATATTTTGGTTTAAGAAAAAGTTTTACTCATGAATAAAAGATTCAGGCAAATGTCTGTCCAGGAGAAGTGGTAACCATAACTTACAATTACTGTACATAGTGGCCATTACTCATACATCTAAGGCATATACCTCATTGAACCCATTTTAGATATGACATAAAACAAAAACATAACTTTCTTTTAAAAAAGGAGAATACTAACATTATTAATGATTTGTTTGGGATGAGAAAAACAAGCTAAAAGAAAGGGACTGAAAGAGGTTACATAATGCTACACAATGATCTACTGCAAACAAGTCCACCACAGAGTGACAGACTCCTTTCACTGCTTTAATGTGATAGTTTTTCCCTTGGCTCTTAAGGTGGAATGGAGCAGTCAAAGAAGTTTAATACCCTATGTTGCATCTACTGCAAAAAGATAGTAACTCATAGACATGCAAACCAATAAAATCAAATATAAATCTTGTTTTTCCTTGGGCAATAAGGAAATGAAAATGAACTAATTTGACAGGGTAGCCTATATACATTCCATTGTGTTATTATTAAAATTATATCAAGAAGATAGAACAAAAGCCTTTATCATATTATTCTGACCTCATGTCTTTCTTTGTAAAAAGACGGAAAAATTTCTCCCTAAGTAAATTATTAACTAATAGAAATTCCTTATAGAAATCTTATGAGGATGACATCTGGAATAAATTCAGCAGGCAAGTATGCCATCTAAATATTGGTCATTTTTTCCTACTGAACTGAGCGGGAGCTGAACCCGATATATTCTTTATTTGTCTAACATGTTTTACATATGGTTCACACAGAATGGTGTTTATGGTACTGCTGCAAATTCAGGTATTTTGGGAATTCACTTCCATTATTGTTTCACAGACAGTGACTTGTATTTAGAAAAAATGAGAATTTAGTGTTTTAAAAAATGTGTTATTTGCAATTTCTCCTTTTAGAGTTAAGCTAATCATAATTTTGATTCAAAACAATATCCTACCTTTGCCAAGTTAATGGTAATGTTATCTATTTATTCAACTTCCAGTTTTTAAATTTTACTAATATTTTGCTTCAATTACACAATATTCTCTCTGTGTGCCTGCAAAATTCCCACTGCAAACAAGACCATTTTAAGTGTACATAAAATGTTAAATTATTTAAGTAGATTTTTGAAGATATTAAAAGCTCTATGTGACTTATTTTTTCTTACAGAAGTGTTTGCTTTATAAATAACAAAGCAGAAAAAGAAGCAGCTAAATAGGTAACTGTATAAATATTGGTACATTTAAAACATGGAATGAGACGCTTTCATTGTACTTATATGCAGAGACCTCCTAAGGCATATTCAAATGTTTCATGTGAAATACTTCATTTCTCACGTGGCCAGATTTTCACAATTTTATTTTGCATAGACAATTCCCCCTGAATTTATGTATATGCATGAGTCATAATTTCTCCCGTCTCTTTCTCTTATTTTTCCTTCATTCATTCATTCAACAAGTGTTTGCTTAGTGCCTGAAATGTGCTAGGCACTGAGGGACATACTGATGTTGAGTGGTGAATAATAGAGAAGATGCTGGATCTCCAGGAACTTATGTTCTAGACTTTACATTATTATGATACCTATGAAGGCTCAGTTCCACCCTAGACTAATTGACTGAGGTGGATGGAGAGCTCTGGTACTCCCTCTCCTTCTCCACTCATCCAGTGGTCTTGGACATACACTCATAAGTAGACCAAGGATGCAGAATACCCAACTCACTCTGCCATGCAACTTTGACCACGTAAATGATTGCTTGATGCTGACATTAACCTCCATGTGAATTCCCAATGCTGTTCCCATTCTCAAATGAACTCCAGGCCTCTCCAAAGCTTAATAGCCCTTTTCTAATATCCATTGGCTCAATGGTTTAGTGAGAAAAGTGAACTTTTTATTTGATACCCACCAATATCACAGGGCTTGCTATAGCAGTCTGCCTGCTTTTTCTCGATTTGTCTGGGGATGAGGCCTCTCATCAACTGAAAGTGTGCATTTCTTAGGACCGGAGTCAACTCTTAACTTCTGTCTTTTGTTTGGACTTCATCTTCATTGGTGACACATCACAGAAGCTGAGGTCCATCATGGACTTCTAAAGATAATTCATCCAGATGCCTCTTTGGTCAGCTCCACTAACCAGCTGGAACACATCATTTCTTCCTGTCCAATCCCAGCACCAATTATTCACCCAAATAATGACCAGATGTTACCAGCTTACTTGGAAATAGTGTCCTGTGGTTCCAGCTGATTCTCTGTCTCTGACCACTGCTGAGAAGGCTCCATAGGCCTCTTCCTTCCCACGCTACGTCATTCCAATCTAGCTACCAAGAAACTCTGTCATGCAGATGATAGATCTCATGTGTCTCTAAATCTGCACACCAGCACCTATCTGCCTCTTGTTGCCTATTATGTTCCTTCTATTAATTAATTCATACAAATATATACATTTTATTTGTAAGAATTCTTGCCTTATGTCCCTTTCTCATTCAAATAAAATGTATTGCTGTGTTCTCAATTTCTTATGAAAGAAATTAAAACATTTTACCTACTCAACCCATTGTCTTATAAATAACTACAAACTTCCAAACTAATTCTTCAAAATCTGATATTTTGGCAAATTATATTTTACAATTCATTTCAAGTAGGCATCCAAACATTGGTTTTCAATAGCATATGGTTGTTGAACATAATTATTCGAAGATAAAATATAGAAGTATAAATTTTCTCATGAGGTAAATTGATGGCCAAATTGTGGCTTAATTTCCAGAGACTGAAAACTGAATTGGACTCTTTTATTTCACTCATATATCTATATTTTTGTGGGTATATTTATATTCTTGTGCTATTAAACTTGCTAAGTATATTCTTTGTGTAATAGGCAAAATATTTTTTTGGCCAGTGAACAAAACTGTTAGCTCATAGTTTAGTATTTAATACCTACAAAAGAAATCCTAATTCATAACTCAAGATTTGGTGTTTTTTTCAAAATTACCTATAATTCTTAGGTTTTACAGAAATTCTGTAATGCAGACTGCAAAACAACTATTTAAAAGTGAGCAAAATGCCTGTCTACTATCGGTATAAAATGGCCCTGACTCTGCGGAATGATAGAGGATCCCTGGGTATGCTTAGATTTGTAACGAACAGCTTTAAGAAAATTCTCTAGTGGCTGCCTTGATTTTTCTAAATGTCATGTTCCTGGGGTTAGCACTTTCCTATATTAAAAACATGCCTACAAAGTGAAATCTATGTGGTGCACAGTAGAGATTGGAGTACAATCTGCATTCTATATGTGCAAATACTTACATGGATTTACATGTGATAAAACAGTAGAATCAAAACTTGAGGTGGGCTAAGTAACATTAGAAAGAACTCTTAGCCGTGGGAAAGAACAGAAGCACAGGTTTCTTTTTTTCTTTTTTCTTTTTAGGCAGAATCTCGCTCTGTCACCCAGGCTGGAGTACAGTGGCACGATCTTCGCTCACTGCAACCACCACCTCCTGGGTCCAAGCAATTCTCCCACCTCAGCCTCCTGAGTAGCTGGGATTACAGGCCCTGCTACCACACCCAGCTATTTTTTTTTTTTCTGTATTTTTAGTAGAGACAGGGTTTCACCACGTTAGCCAGGCTGGTATCAAACACCTGACCTCAGGTGATGCACCTGCCTCTGCCTCCCAAAGTGCTAGGATTACAGGCATAGAACAAGTTTCTAATAGAAAGTTAGAATCAAATTCAATGGGCAGCTACTTAATTTACTAAGAAAACAAAAATAAGAACAGGAAATAAACGTATCTGAGTTTCCATCAAGGAAAACTTTAAAATGGAATATTTAGGTGCAAGTTACCTATAAAACATAATACTTATTTAATAACATAAAAGCAATAAATGACCTCTGGATTGATTGACCTATTAATTATATCTTATATAAAATATGTATGTAACCTCCTTCCTCTCATTTTAAAATAAAATTAAAATGCACAACAACACGTTGTCAAATATAATCCCTACTAATAGTATAGTCCAAATGATGACAATCTGTCTTTTGATCCAAGTGAACGGAGCCACTTGCTGATTAAATAAATAAACACAGTGTTCTGGACAACATATCTGGCTGAATTGTAACACCTCTGAAACTTCTGTTTATCTTTACATGAGGCTATGCATTGAGTCACATAGCTTATCTAATGCATGATCTCTGTAGGGTATTGGGCATCATTTTTTAAAAAACTCTGATCATCAGATCATCCTTGTGATTATAGTGCAAGAGAGAGAAACAAAGTCCTTTGATTTTATAAGAAAGTTACCTTGATGCAACATTTGATTTATTAAAATCATTTACACCAAAACTAACCAAAAAAACTAACAACGTGGAGCTCTATATTTTGTATCTACCATTAAACTCACTTAGAAGAATGGTCCAGGGTAGCACTTGAAAAAACAAACCAGCATATCTTCTGTGTATAAATTTTCATTTTCAGCTCTGAATCTTACCTATTAAAGTTAGTGGGTTCCTAAAGCATAGGAGAGATGCATGACAAGAGAATCAAAAATCCTTGATCCTAGTCCTGTTTTTGCCAATGAGTGGGAGCATAGTTTTGGGTAGTAACTTAACTTTTCTGAACCTATGTCTATATTTATACAGCTAGGTGCTAGATGAAATAGTCTCAAATTTTTCACATTTCTTATTAACAAGAAGTTCTTCCTTATATCTATCCTTATTCTCTTTCCCCCTACTTTTGAAACATCTTTTATATCATAGAAATTTCAAAAATGTTCTTTCCACTATATTCTTTATCATTCTAGCGCCGTATTCGTCCTTATTCATATTGTTGCATAATGAATACTTATCATATTAATAAGTGCTTAGATTGCAAAACAGTTTAGTTCACTGCTTATTTGGAATTCGGATGCAATTCTTAATGATGCTAAAAGTAGTCATATAAAATAAAGTGCTACCCAGTACCTAGTATGTGTAAAGCATTGACTAGATGTAAAATCCCTATTCTTAAAAAGTTTAAAAGTTTGTAGTTGAGCAGATATGTAAGCATTAATTTATAACACAAATGAATAAAATCAATGAGAAATAGTGGCACACACACAACTGTACGAGCATTATGTTATCTATGTAGGATGAGAAATACTTCAAGAAGAGAGTGGCATTTTAATTATTCATCTTTATTAGATGCTGTGGTCCACTGCCAGATATCCCCTTTATGAGCTAAGTACTCATTCCTCCCAGCTACAGCTGCTAACTGCTCACATATGAATCTCTCCCCAGTAAATGCCCTAGGTCAAAGGAAGGTAATTGGTGCAAGCTTAGGCCTCTTTTCTGCAGGAAAATCAATAGGGAGGTGGGCTACAAATTTCCACCTATTGATCTCAACTTCGGACATCTTTGCCAGCTTAGAGTTTCCAGGGAATTAACTGGGACCTCTGTTGCAACTGCGTATCAATTCAAATACCCTTTACACAAACCTGATACCCTTACTCCATTGTAGGAGTTGATCCCAAGAAAGCATTCTCCAATAAATCAAGGGCAAAATAATCTGCATCTGAGAGTCTGTTTCCTGGGTAACCTCACATGTGACAGTTAGTGCTAGGAGTCGTCCAAAAAAGTAGGCTCTAAAAAGATTCTGGAGCTGGATTCCCTGCTGGCTGGTTGGCAAAGAGGGTCTATCACCAGGAGTGAGTGAGGTACTCTGCATGCAGTAGAAGTGTAACTGTTAAAACTTTCACTAGTAGTTATGTGGGTTGGGATAGAGGAGTAATGGCATGCACAGGTGAGTGAAATCTCAAGTCATTTGGGAAGTTTGGAAAAAGCCAATAGTCATACTAACTACAGAATTTAACTACTTTAGGGCTTCATAGAAACTTTGCATAATGGCAATTAAGGCTGAAGGTGATTAATCACCTGTTTAAGGCCAAATGTGAATCCAAAGACTTAAAGGCGGTATATAAAGGGACTTTGATCTCCTTAAGCCAAAAAGTTAGTTAAGTGTAGGATACAGCTCAGAACTTAATTATAAGCGTACTGGAGTTCTAGAGAAGGTTGAATTCTCATTCCTTGGAAGTCGACTCTGCAATGATGAAGGCCTTTCAGAGGAGCTGTACACTGTGACTTGTAAAAAGACTATTTGCATCTACACAATAACACATCCTGAATCCCCAGATCCCCCGTAACCCTCTGGGTTTGCAGAATTGGCCCTCTCTTCTCTATCAAAGGGTAGCACACTGTCTTTTATTAACATATAGTTTATACATATTGATTAAAGTGATGTTCTTATTTCAATTAACTTGTTTATATCACGTGAACACTGTCTTGTACCAATGGAACTGACAAAGAAAAATATGGTAGGATCAGGAGAGTGAAGGGAGAGAATGGCATTTTGCAAATAAAATTGGGACTCTGTTACAAATTACTAGACCCAATCCATGCTCAAAATGTTGTGTGTGTGTATATCTCACAGAAAGTTTTAGCTGGTCCACCATTCTCGGGGGACTAGAAAAACATATTTCATCTGGCCACATTTACTGTTAATAACACTGGTCTCTGATCATTTGAAATATGACTTTTCATTGCATTTATCTATTGATTTATTTATTTTGAGACAGAGTCTTGCTCTGTTGCCCAGGCTGGAGTGCAATGGTGTGGTCTTGGCTCACTGCAACCTCTGCCCCTTGGGTTTGAGCGGTTCTCTTGCCTCAGCCTCCCGAGTAGCTGGGACTACAGGCATGTGCCACTGCACCCAGCTGTTTTTTTTTGTTTTGTTTTGTTTGTTTGTTTGTTTTTTGTATTTTTAGTAGATACGGGGTTTCACTATGTTTGCCAGGGTGGTCTCAAACTTCTGACCTCATGATCTACCTGCTTCGGCCTCCCAAAGTGTTGGGATTATAGGCGTGAGCCACTGCGCCTGGCCCCATTGCATTTATTTTCTTTCTTATGTTCTATAAACTCTTTTCTACCCTTGTACTTTTTCCATCTCCATTTAATTCTGATCATGTTACTTAAAGTATTATCAATGATTGTGCAGTGTTGTCTTAATGAAACATTCTATATAAAGCAAAGATCCATCAATAAAATACAAATCTAATTGGCCATAAACATCACCTAAAAGGTGTCTGTTGGATCATTTAATATACTATAACGTAATGGAGTATGCAGACAGTAACTGGCTTATATTAAAAAAACTATAAAGTGGTAAAAACTAGACTATAATAAGAGAAAATAAAAGTACATAATTAAATGTAATTATCTTTCTCAACTTCAAGACTCCCAGATTGTTCAGCCTCTACAGAAACACTAATTGTTAAATTTGTTACTTTCTAGATTTCCTGTGCAAATACTTAATCATAAATTTCAATATTTAATTTCATTTTGTTTGAGAAATATTCAACCTTTTCTCCAATAACTTACTTTTTAGTAGTATCTGTCTTTATATTAAGACTTTTCTTAATTTTTAAAATAATTTTATTTTTCTCTTCCATTTTATCCCTGAGCTATGCCACCCACCTCTGTCCTGTTGTTTTCTCATTGTGTCTTCTTTGAAGCCAATTAACTAATATTTTAGCTTCTTTCCATTATATACGTAAGGTTGTATGTAATTGATTTTAAAGAAAAAGTGTTTCTCTGTAATTTCTTCTGTTGCGTATTCTTTGTGGCATTTAAAAATTTGTTTTGTGTATTTATGGTATTTCTTTGCTCATATTTTCTTGTAATTTATTTGCAGATATCACACACTGGCATTTCTAATTATTACTCATCTTGGAATGAGAAATTTTATTTCTAAGCCACTGTTCTACTTAACAATAGTAGTTGATTGTGAGCCAGGGCATTGAGCTGAAGAGACACACATACAGAAGTTGAGTCTGTTGCACTAACTTACTATCATTCTATAGTACAGGTATAGTTCTGCTCAAGGAACGGAAAATATTTTTGACTGTTAGGGGAACAGTAAAAATGTGTTACATGTCTTTTGCTGGTTTTTAAATTTTTCCTTAGTTGCCAGAAATTAGAAGTTTTTGATATGATATCCACTAACAATACCCCTCTGCCCTGGCACAGTGACGACACTCTTCAGGCGAAGATAATGTGTCCATGATATTCTTCATCTTACCCCATTTCCCTTGTGTGTTAGTCCGTTCTCACGGTACTATGAAACAAGACTGGGTAATTTATAAAGGAAAGAGTTTTAATTGACTCAGTTCCACATGGCTGGGGAGGCCTCAGGAAACTTACAATCATGGCAGAAGCCACCTCTTCACAGGGTTGCAGGAGAGAGAATAATTGCCCAGTGAAGAGGGAAATCCCTTATAAAACCATCAGACTTCATGAGAACTCACTCACTGTCATGAGAACAGTATGGGGGAAATGGCCCTGTGATTCAATTATCTCCACCTGGGCCTACCCTTGACACTTGAGGATTATCACAATTCTAGGTGAGATTTGGGTGAGGACACAGAACCAAATTATATCATTGTGCCCCTGGACCCTCCCAAATTGCATGTCCTCACATTTCAAAACACAATCATGCCTTTCCAACAGACCACCAAAAGTCTTAATTCATTCCAGCATTAACCCAAAAGTACAAGACCGAAGTCTCATCTGAGACAAGGCAAGTCCCTTCCAACTAGGAGCCTGTAAAATCAAAAGGATGTTACTTGCAAGATACAATTGGAGTACAGGCACTGGATAAATGTTCCCCTTCCAAACAAGAGAAATTAGCCAAAACCAAGGGACGACATGTCCCATGCAAGTCCGAAATATGGCTGGGCAGTCATTAAATGTTAAAGTTCCAAAATGATCTCCTTTGACTGTATGTCTCACGTCCAGGTCACGCTGATGCAAGAGGTGGACTCCCACAACTTTGGACAGCTCCACCCCTTTGGCTTTACAGGGTACAGCCCCACTCCTGCTGCTTTTGCAGGCTGCTGTTAGTGTTTGTGGCTTTTCTAGGTGCACAGTACAAACTGTCAGTGAGTTGACCATTCTGGGGTTTGGAGGATGGTGGACCTCTTCTCACAGCTTCACTAGGCAGTGCCCCAATGGAGACTCTCTGTCAGGGTTTCAACCCCATATTTACTTCCACATTTCCCTAGCAGAAGTTCTCCATGGGGCTCTGCCCCTGCAGCAGACTTCTGCCTGGAAATATGAGTGTTTTCATACATCTTCTGAAATCTATGCGGAGGTTCCCAAACCTCAGTTCCTGACTTCTGACCACCTATAGGCTCAAACCACATGTAAACCTCCAAGGTTTTGGGCTTGCACCCTCTGAAACAATGGCCTGAGCTGTACCTTGGCCTTTTTTAACCAAGGCTGGAGTGACTTGGACACAGGGCACCAATTCCTGAGGCTACACACAGAAGGGGTCCCTGGACCAGGTCCAGGAAACAATTTTTGCCTTCTAGGCCTTCAGGCCTGTGATGGCAGGGGCTGTCAGGAAAGTCTCAGACATGTCCTGAAGACATTTTCCCCGTTGTCTTGGCTCCTCCTTACTCATGCAAATTTCTGCAGCTGGCTTGAATTTCTCCCCAGAAAATTGGTTTTTCTTTTCTACTGCATCGTTAGGCTGCAAATTTTTTAAACTTTCATCTTCTGCTTCCTCTTGCAAGCTTTGCCACTTAGAAATCACTCCTGCCAGATACCCTAAATGATCTCTCTCAAGTTCAAACTTCCTTGGATCTCTAAAGCTGAGGTAAAATGCTGCCAGTCTCTTTGCTAAAGCATAGCAAAAATCACCTTTATTCCAGTTCCCAAGAACTTCCTCATCTCCATTTGGGACCACCTCAGCCTGGACTTCATTATCCATATCTCTATCAGCATTTTGGTCAAAGCCATTCAACAAGTCTCTAGGAAGTTCCAAAGTTTCTCACATTTTCCTGTCTTCTTAGCTCTCCAAGTCTCCATGAAGTTCCCAACTATTCCACATTTTCCTGTCTTCTTCTGAGCCCTCCAAACTGTTCGAACCTCTGCCCGTTACCCAGTTCCAAAGTTGCTTTCACATTTTTGGGTATCTTTATGTGTATCCACTCCCTGAAGAACCACTTTATTGGTCTGTTCTCACACTGCTAGACTGGGCAATTTATAAAGGAAAGAGGTTTAATTGACTCACCATTCCATATGGGTGTGGAGGCCTCAGGAAACTTAGAATCATGGCAAAAGGCACCACTTCACATGGTGGTAGGAGAGAGAATGAGTGCTGATTGATGCGGGGAAACCCCTTATAAAACCATCAGACCTTTCGGCACTCACTATTATGAAAAGAGTATGGGGGAAAGCACCCCACAATTCAGTTATCTCCACCTGGTCCCACCATTGACACATGGGATGATTACAATTCAAGGTGAGATTTGGATGGTGACACAGCCAAACCATATCACCTTGTCACTCTGGGGTCATGTGGGTACAGGGACTTACTTGGATCCTTTATGTGCCAGTTGGCCTCACTTTACAAAGAAGAAATCACAGGTTTATTCCTGCTTAGGGCATGCCACCTAATTTTGGAGTAATCTGTGGCTTTTTCAAAATCTGTAATGTAGGCTTTATTCTTGAGATACAAGGCTGGTTCAACATCTCCAAATCAATAAATGTGATTCACTACATAAACAGAATTAAAAGCAAAAACTATATGAACATCTCAATAGATACAGAAAAAGATTTTGATAAAATCCAACATTACTTCATGATAAAAACCCTCAACAGACTAGGCATCAAAGGAGCACACCTTAAAATAATAAGACCCATCGATGACAAAAACACAGGCAACATCATACTGAATGGGCAAAAGCTGGAAGCATTTCTCTTGAGAACTGGAACAAGACAATGATGCCCATTATCACCACTCCTATTAAAAATAGTACTAGAAGCCCTAGCCAGAGCCATCAGGCAAGAGAAAGAAATAAGAGCCATACAAATAGGAAAAAGAAGAAGTCAAACTATCTCTCTTCACTGATGATATGATTCCATGCCCAGAAAACCCTAAAAACTCTGCCTAAAGGCTACTAGAACTGATAAATGACTTCAGTAACATTTCAGGATATGAAATCAATGTTCAAAAATCAGTAGTATTTCTATACAGCAATAATATCCCGGTTAACAGTCAAATCCAGAACACGATCCCATTTGCAATAGCCACAAAGAAAATGAGATACTTAGGAATAAAGCTAACCAAGATGGTGAAAGTCCTCTATAAGGAGAACTATAAAACACTGCTGAAAGAAATCAGAGGTGACAAAGATAAATGGAAAAACATTCCATGCTTATGGATTACAGGATCAGTGCCATTAAAATAGTCACACTGCCCAAAGCAATCTACAGATTCAATGCTGTTTCTATCAAACTACCAATGCCATTCTTCATAGAGTTAGAAAAACTTTTTCTAAAATTCATATGGAACAAAAAGGTAGTTCAAATAATCAAAACAATCCTAAGCAAAGAGAACAAAGCTGCAATCATCACATTACCAGACTTTAAACTGTAAGGCTACAGTAACCAAAACAACAAGGCATTGGTACAAAAACAGACACACAGGCCAATGCAACAGAATACAAAACTCAGTGGGGAAAGGCCACAAACTTACAAGCATCTGTAATGGTTTAAATCCTAAGTATCTTCCCTAATTTCACATATATTTTATTCTATTTGGCAGTGACTCTTCCACAGTTTTGTTAAAAATAAAGCCTTATTTTTCTGTCCTTATTTATTTTTATTCCACCAAAATCACAGAGGAAAGTAGAGTTAGCAGTGACTTTAAACAATAACTTTTAATCACAAAACTTCACACTAAGTTTATCAAAGAAAAGTTTCCATCAAATACCATTATTGTCACAGGATCCTTAGGCTGTTGCTTCACTATCTGGAAACCTCTGTGGCCAGCGGCTTCTCTGCTTGAGTTTTGCTCATGCCTGCTGGGCTCATTCTTCTCACTCAGCCCAGCAGGCTGCACTCAGCTAGCACTACTGGCATGGATCCCATGCCTGCCAAGGGTGAGCCAGGTGTGGAGCAGCAAGGGGTGCGTGAGTAAGCAAGTGCAAGGTCCAGCCACTGTGCACAGCCAGGCATACCAGCTGCAGCAGAGCGGGCAGCTCCAGGTGCTGGCACAGGTGCTGCCTCTGTGCAAGGCTGCAGTTGAACCAGGTGTACCACAAGTGGCTTCTGCTGAGGGCTCTGGGGAATGAGGTGGTGCCCAAAGCTTGGAGATGCCAGGAACCGCAGAACCCCAAAGAGGGTGTTACAGTGTGTCACAGCCCAGACTGAGGAAACCCAAGGTCTGGACCTGCAAAAGGGCCACAGCTCTTCTCTCCTTCTCACCACCCACAGTGTAGAGCGCAGGGAGGCTTGTTTCAGCCTGTTTGTGTTACAGCTCCTTCGGTCCTGCCACCCTGCTCTGGCCAGCAGCACCTGGGCTGGCCCAGTCCCACCACTACTTGGGCTGACTTAGTCCATTACGTGGAGCAGCCGCCCAGTGCCAAGAGAGGGCGAGAGTGCTATAGCGTTATAGCAGTTCTGGCTTAGGGAACCCCAAAGTCTGGGCCCCCAGAAGGGTTGCCACTCTTCACTTCCACAGTCCAGGAGTGTGTCACTGCCTGTAGCTCAGTGAGCCTGCCAGAAACGTGTTACAGCTCCTTTTGCTCCTACTGTTTGGTCTTGTCCCACGTCCAGGAAGAATGACATTACTCTGACAACTGAAGGGTGAGCAAGATGGAGAGGAGCTTTACTGAGCAACAGAACAGCTCTCAGGAGAACTGAAGTGGATAGCTTCTTTCTGCAGGCAGGTTGTCCCCATGAGTGTGTCAGTCTGGCTAAGTCAGGGATTTTTATGTGCTCAGAATGGAGGAAGTCCATGCTGATTGGTCCTTGGGTAGCCATAGGTGGGCCTGGAAAAAGCATCATCCCGTTGCCCAAAAGGCGTCAACGAAGTTCTCACTCCGGGTCATGGACTCCACCTGAAACTGGCAGCCTGGCCCCCAGGCTTCAGGCTGTCCCTGGGTTGAATGTGGGGTTTCACCAGGGACCTTCCCTTCCCCAACTAGGAACCTGTCTGCCTCCTGATGCCATCAATATGCCATCCACGGTGCCCAGGCTGTCTGTGCTGAGGGGTGCACACAGGCCTGCCCTCACCACCCCTACCCCAGCCTCCCTCCCTGAGCTCATCAACATCCAATGTTTCAGAGGAAGCCAAGGCAATGGTGGGGACTGGCGGTCGTGTCAGCGCTGCCCTGAGCACATGCACACCTAGCTGGGTCACAACAGTGCCCAGACTTGTCTACAACTTTGCTCTGCACTGGAGCATGTGCCAAGAGTGGGGAGAGGCCAGGAAGCAGGAAGAGGCACTTCTGAGCCTGCAGGGGCAGGGAGCTCCCGGGCCCAGAGAGCACAGGGGTGCCCAGGTCTGGAGTCGCAGCTGTGAGGCTGCAGCTGTGCCTGGGAGCATAGGCTCCCACTCTGCCAACTCAGTAAGGTGCAGGGCTGCCACTGGGATCACCTGTTCCTGGTCCCCACTGTCTCCATAGATTGTGCAGCCCTGGCTGCACCTCCCCCACTGCAGCAGGTGTCCTCCCAGGCACTCCAGACAAGCCGCAGCTGCCATCATTATGATGGAAAAAATATATAATTTTTTTCTGCATGTTATTTATTTTAAAAATTCTTTAGAAATAACTTTTGTTACATGAATAGAAAAAATATACTCATTGTAGGGTTTCTAAGTAATATAAATTAATGTACATGTTAAATCCTATTTAAAATATGGACATCTGAGTACATAATAATACAATTTTTTGGTGATAACACCAATCATGGATACTTATACCCAAGTCATCTTTTTTAACCAGAGGGCAAAACAAAACAGAAGGAAAGCTGTTAGGGAAGAAAAATGGCAGAAACAAATTTTAGATAAGCTATCCTTATTGAATACATATGTACACACATACACACATGTATTTAGATTTAAATAGATTTTCACAAAATTAAATATAATTAAAAATAATTAAAAGCAAATTGAAAGAAAGAATATGGATATGGAGGAAAGATAACACTAAAACAATATTTCCTTAGCTTCCTAGAAGAACCAAAGCCCTAATGACAGAATGTTCTAAATATATTAACATATTATACATATATTCAAGATTCAGAAAACATTGAACAATTTAAGATTGTTACTCATGATTTATATTTATTATTTCCAATGACTATATTCCCTCAGAAATTTATATGTTTAAGTATTTCAATCCACATGCAAAGATGAGTACACAATTATGGCTTTTAATATTTAATTCTCTCAACCATTGTGTTATTTTTCTCGTGTAAATAATCTATATTCTGTTACTAAAGAACTTTGGAAGCAAGTCTTAGTCTTTTCAGGCACTTCACACTTCGCTAAAATTTGCTAGAGTGATTACATTTGTAAAATGCAAATTAATTAACAGTCTTGTTGCTATTTGAATTCTCAAACAAATGCTTTGAGGTATATCAGATTATGCTAATGTGTCAGTATTCGGGGGACAGCTGGATATCTAACTGTGTTACTTTAAACTAAGTAATTTCAATATTATCTTTACTTATTCTTAATTTTAAATTCCATCTGTCTCAATATCTCATAGTTACTAATAGAATACAGAAGATGATGAAATCAAGAAAAATGTTCCTTTTATTTTAAAGCAACCATTATTTATTTATCAAACAGATCTACCAAGCATAGATTATAGATATAACAGTTAAAGTCTCACCAATAATGACATAAAAAATTGAATCCAATTCTAGTATATTTTTAAAAAGAAATTATGCCTCTAGAGACACATTATACTGTTTGAAGTTCTTCCCTTAGGGCAACTTTCATTAAAATGATTCATCTTCATTTGTTCCAGTTATATGGAAGAAAATATCAAAATATAGATTGACAGTCTTTTATATAACTTTACTGCTATTGTGTGCTGACACAATTTTCCTTCAGCTAATTAGGACATCTAAACTGGCCCTAGTAAAATCAACTCAGGATCGTCTGTAGGAAAGAGTATAAAGAAGTTTGTTCATAGTGAAGCCCATTTGCTATTTTTCTTCTCTGTCTTACATTATGACCATTAGAAAGGATATAGCTGTTATCATTCAGCTAGATGTTATTGGTTATTTATTCATTCAACAATATCTGTTAATGAGGAGTCTGTCTCTAGGCCAAAATCCTGCATTTGATATTTTGAGGCGGACCATAGGCAGTTAACAGGCTTTGCCACCAGACTGACTGTACAGAGAGTACATTGCAGTTTTCTGGAGGGAGCTGCAGTCAAGGACTCAGGACTCTCTGTGTGAGTCATGCTCACACGCATATATGCATTTCTAGTCCAGACACCTCCATTTGGAGGCCTGTTTATCCAAAGTCTTGGTGTAAGTGAAACTGACCCAATAGTCCCACAGAGATCACCACATCCAGACGATGAGATGCAGGACCGCTCATTCATCATGATTGTTTCCTTGCCTTTTCCTAGTTCCTGTTTCCTTACACATTGTTACATTTCCTCCTTGCTATAAAAATCCCTAGTTTTAGTCAGTGGGGAGGTGGATTTCAGACTGAGCTCCCATATCTTCAGCTGCCACACCTGATTAAAGCCTTCTTCCTTGGCAATACTCATCATCTCAGTGATTGAGTGGCAAGCAGCAGGACCTACAATTAAGCCCTGGTGTTTGGTAACAGAAGCATTTCCCAGGGGCTTCCACTAAGATCCCTTCATAAGAAGCCTTGGCTCATGCACTTTTTCCACTTTAATTCACTCATTCCTAGTCCCACCACCTCTCTGTCTCCCATTTATAGGTCCATAAAGATACAGAAGTTCTGGACTTCCTGGCAGTAAGAGATTTTCTCCCATTTTTGCTGCATCCATCTGACCATTGGCTGGTACTGTTTATGAAAATGGAATATGAAGGAACTAGCATCACTTTTTGCCTCTTGCTTGCATTGTGACAATTAAGTGAAAAAAGGCTTGTTACTTTCGGTTTGGCTCATAGTCCTTGACCACTATTAAGGCCACTGTCACTGACCACCTTGACACCTGATTGCTTGATAGTTAAGTACAGTAATGCGTCACTTAATGACATTCTAAGAAATGTGTTCTTAGGCAATTTCTTCATTGTACAATCATTATAGAGTATATTTACACAAACCTAGATCATTGTATGAGCATTACAGATGTACTTACATCTAGGTTATATGGTATAGCCTATTGTTTCTAGGCTCCAAACCTGTTCAGCATGTTACTGTATTGAATACCGTATACAAGTGTAACACAATGGTAGGTATTTGTGTACCTAAACATAAAAGAAGTACAGTCTAAATTACAAAAAGAGAGATGAAAAATGGCCCAACTATATTGGGCTTTTACCATAAATGGAGCTTACAGGACTGGAAGTTACTCCAGGTGAGTCACTGGTTGAGGGCTGAGTGAATGTGAAGGCCTAGGACATTACTGTACACTACTCTAAACTTTATAAGCATTTTACACAGGCTACACTAAATTCATAAAAAGTATTTTTCTTTCTTCAATAATAAATTAACCTAACATTATGGTAACTTTTTAACTTTATAAACTTTTAAAATTTTTATAACATCTTGACTCTTGTAATAATATAACACACATTGTACAACTATACAAAAACATTTTATCATTATTCTATAAGCTTTTTTCTATTTTTAAAATTTTCTATTTTTTAATTTTTTAATCTTTTTTGTTAAAAACTAAAACATAAACGCACACATTAGCCTAGGCCTACACTGGGTCAGGATCATCAATCACCACTATCTTTCACTTCCATATCTTGTCCAGTTGGAAGGTCTTCAGAGACAATGACATGTGTGGAGCTGATTTCTCCTATAATAATAACGCCGCCTTCTGGAATAGCTCCTGGAGAAACTGCCTGAGGTTTTACATTTTTTTTTTTAATAAGTAGAAGAAATATACTCTAAAGGAATGATAAAATGCATAGTAAGAAAGCCAGGCCCTGTGGTGTGTGCCTATAGTCTCAGCTGAGGTGGGAGTATTGTTTGAGTACAGAAGTTTGAGTCCAGACTCAGCAACATAGGAAGACACATCTTTATAAAAACCAAAAATGTGTAGTATAGGCCAGGCACGGTGGCTCACGCCTGTAATCCCAGCACTTTGGGAGGCCGAGGTGGGCAGATCACTGGAGGTCAGGAGTTCGAGACCAGCCTGACCAATATGGTGAAACCTCATCTCTACTAAAAATACAAAAAAAAAAAAAAAAAAGAAAAGAAAAAAATAGCTGGGTGTGGTGGCACATGCCTGTAGTCCCAGCTACTCGAGAGGCTGGGGCAGCAGAATTGCTTGAACCCGGGAGGTGGAGGCTGCAGTGAGCCGAGATTGCACCATTGCACTCCAGCCTGGGCCTCATAGCTAGCGAGACTCCATCTCAAAAACAAAAAAAAATGCATAGTATAGTAAATACATAAATTGATAATACAGCCACTTATTATCATTAGCAAGTATTATGTACTGTACTTAATTGTATGAGCTATAATTGTATATGACTGGCAGCACAGCAGGCTTGTTTACACCAGCATCACCACAAAAACGTAAGTAATATGTTGCACCATGACTTTTCAATGGCTGCAACATCACCGGGTGATAGGAATTTTTCAGCTCCATTATAATCTGATAGTACCACCATCATATAAGTAATTCATTGCTGTCTGAAATGTCCTTATACAGAGCATGACTGTACTTACCAAATTTCAGGTGTTACTTTAGCTATCATAGAGTTTACTACTGTCAAAGATCCTTAATCTCAGAGATCTGGTCATTGCTAAATGTACTATTGTTCTCAACCATATCTGCTTTTCATAATAGTACTTTTGAAGAAATATATTTTGAAGCAGAAAGAATAATCAAAGAGGATGGAATTTCAGTCTTGTGACAACTGGTGTAAGATTGAGTAGCATATACTTTGAAGAGATAGAGGTTGAACCATATTTCTGTACTTGGTTGAATCTTTAATCTAGCTACTGATAGAGCCACCTACAACTTCCTTTTCCAGTTAGTTACTCTCAACAATGCATTCAGGCATCTGCATAGCTGCATAGCCTTCCCATATGTGTACTTCTTATCTCTATCTTGCAGACATAATCTGAGTTTGTAAACACTAACCCAAAGTAAAAGCCAAAATTCTTTCAATGACTTAGGGGCATAAGCCCATTTTGTCTTCATCCCTAGATATTTCTCTGGTGTTATATCTTATACTCGTCTTCTTGCTCAGCCTGCAGCTACATGAAGACTTCAGACACACTTCTGTTTCCAGGTCTTTCTGCTTGCTTTTCCTCTGTCTGAAATACTCTTTCCCCAAATATCAACTGGCTTGCTATTTTACCTTTACTCAAATGTTATCTCTGGGCCAATATTCAAAATTAAAACTTCTGCACTTAACATACTCCAACTATTTTCCCTAATGAACCTCTAATACCTAAAATAGTATGTAGCACATGGAAGTTGCTCAATAAATATTTGTTGAATGAGCGACATGAATAAATGAATCTTACAAACAAGAAAATTCCAGAATATAATTTGAAATCATAAGGTATGATATATTGTTATTGAAGCCCATTTGTTACTTCAATGTAGATAAATAGTCTACATGATAATTCGTTATAATGGTGAATTGAAATAGACAGCAAATTCCTAAGTCGCTGCCACTGGGGTTGTTCTTCAAAACTGTAACTGTAGAAAGTAACTTATATTCCAGAATTTCTATGTACAGCCAAGGAATCATTCTGAGATCATATATGACCTAGAAGCAACTCTTTTCCTACTTAAAGCTCGAGCTGAAAAACAAAAATCTCCCACTTTGGCAGCACAGTTCAGAGAGAGACACGACACAGATCAGAGAGCACAGAGAACAGAGAGAATGAGCAAGTGCACGCAGGGCGCAGAGGACATTCCTCCTAATAAGCAGCTTCAGGCAGCATTTGAAAAGCAAGCAAGCCTCCTAAAATTCTAGCACTCCATAGATTCATGGAAATAATTAATTAAAATGATTACCTCCTGTCTGAACCTTCAGCAATTTCAGAGACACTAAAAATGAACTGAAGCTGGTGGTAAACGTATTCCAGAGTTAGTGACTATTAAAGCACAAGTAGTTAGCTAACTTCTACTTGCTCTTTACGATATGTTAGGCCTTACCTTATTTATCCTTCACGATCATTTCACACAGTTGTGTTTTATGTTGACCTCCATGTTAGAAGAAAAAAAGGTGTAAAAAAGTAGATATCTTGCTCAAAATCACAATCTAGGAAGCAGTAAGTTCAGGACTTTAATCTGGAACCCCATAGTGTAGCATACAGAAAAGAGCTACCAAATGAATGGACAGAGAACACCTGGATCTGAGCAAGATCCTTAGTCGTGCCAGACAAAGCATTTCTACAATCTCCCGGGGAGGAGGAGGAGTTATAGGAATGCCATGCCCACAGTGTTTATTAACATTAATTAGTGGATATATTTTTGTTTAGTATATCCCCAAGTTGGGGTTTGTTTGCGATTTTTTTTTTTTTGCCCTCAGAAAGGCCTGAATAAAAGTATTCAAAATTTGGTAACAGTAATTTTAAATAATTTTCTAGATTTCCTAGGGATTTTTTGAGCAACTTTGATTATTCTGGAATGCTGTCTTAGCATGAGCACAAGACTAAAATAATAAATTATAACTATCATTTATAGAATATTTACTAAGTGCCAGGACTGTGATAAGTGCTTTGTATACATTTCAATAAATATGCATAACATCATAAGAAAATTGTTATTATTATCACCTCCAGATTACATGTGAAACTTTGAGAGTTAGAGAAATAGCAACCTATCTAAAGACTCAGAGATTCAAAATCAGTTCTGGCTGATTTCAGATCCCCACCATTCAATGAAAGATCATGCTGCACAAAGGACGATAGACTATACAAAGAGCAATGCATGGGTATATTTACTCCATAGCATTTTGAATGAAGACAGTTCCAGGCAACTATTTTGTGGTTTTAAAACAATGATTTGTCTGCATGGTTTTTTGTCTTATCATCACTTACTTGATATCTCATAATGTTCCTATTAATGATCACTCCCCATAATTTCCACTGCTCATTTCTGAAGTTCCTCCCTGCTGAGCACTTCCAGTATCATTGGTTTGTAGGTTAGGATCATCCTGTGTCTTAGGAGTGTAGTATAATGAGATCATGGATTTGGGTGAGCAAAGATGTAACATGACTATTATTACGAACAGCTGTAATCCAAATTGTGGACATGAAAGTATATATTTCTAGTTGCAAATAGTTCAACCAGATGGAGATTGTGTAAGAGAAAGGATCCTGAGATACTGTTTGTTAAGATATGATGGCTGGAAGACTACAAACTCACTGGTCGTGGATGCAAAACCACCCACCAGATTATATTGTATCCTTATTTTCATTATGATTAATAAGCACAGATTGGTCCCTTAAATATCAAATCCATATTTCTTACAAGGAAGCCAACTCTGAGTCTGCCTTTGAGATACACTTTATCCCTGGTCAGTGTTTTAAGCTCCAAATACCTATTTTATTATGTTAAAACAGCCAGAACTACTCAGGGCAAACTTCTCATATCATAATGTAATCCACATAAATCCAAGGGTTTGGTATATAAAATAGTGTGTTCTAATATATTCAGGCTGCAAAAGGAATTTCAATACTGACATCCTTTATATGCACTCACATACTCTTGTCTCCAGTTTATGCTACAATGCATTATCACAAAGCATTTAATATGTGCTGTCATTTCTCTTAAAAGAACATTCAAATGAATATAAAGCCTCATTTAAAAAATACACAATGTTTGTGCTGCTTTGAGAGAAAATTTAACAAATAAAGGAAATCAAGCGATGAAAGAAAACATTTTTAACAATATTATTGAGAGAAAATGTTCCAGTTCAATAAATGAATTCTCATTTAGAAATAAGGGTAATGGTAAGGCGACATAATTCCATTCTGAAACACTGAAAAGTGTTGCTTAAGATCTCAAATCAGCAAAAAGGACAAATATGAAAGCTCAAATTTATTTTATGCAACTAACTTTGAAATCATACAGTATTAAGTCAACATGAAAAAATTTTTTTCCCAAATAAAGTTCATCAAATGTGAGCTGAGTCAGACAAACTTGAAGTAGAAAATTACTCTAGGCTATAAGCCACTCAAAGACAGGATCTGTTTCTTAAACAAATCAGAATGTTAGGAGATGAGCTTGTTTTTGGCATGAGTAGGGTGTTCCTAAATATATTATCCAAACTAGGATACCTTTGTAAGTCAAAGGGGCGTTCCTCCAGGGCAAGAGCTGCAAACCTGGAGGACTATCCCAGGCAACCTGAAATTTAGGTCACCCTATTTATAAGGTACCACATGATATCTATTGGAAGGATCTAAACATTTTCCTCACTTATTTCTAAATGTATTCAATTTTTAAAATACAGTCACGTACCACATAACATTTTGATCATTAACAGATTGCATAGATGACAGTAGTCCCATAAAATTACATTGGAGCTGAAAACTTCCTATCACATAGTGACATGAAAGTCATAGTGCAGCACATCACTTATGTGTTTGGGGTGATGCTGGTGTAAACAAACATACTGAATTGCCAGTCATAGAAAAGTATAGCACATATAATTATGTACGGCACATAATACTTGATAATAAATGACTATGTTAACTGGTTTATGTATTTAATATATTCTACATTTTATTGTTATTTTAAAAAACTACTTATTAAAATTACTTATTTAAAAAATGTATGTTACTATATATCATATAAACATATCATTATATAAACTTATTATTTAAAAAACTACTTATTTAAAAAATTGACTATAAAACAGCCTCGGGCAGGTCTTTCAGGAAGTATTCCAGAAGAAGGCATTCTTCTTATAGGAGATGAAGACTTCCAGTGGGACAAGATGTAGAGATGGAAGATGATGATATTGCTGATCGTGACCCTATGTGCCTTAGACTAATGTGCGTATTTGTGTTTCAGTTTTTAATTTGAAAAACTTTAAAATTAAAATTTTTTTTAATTTTGAAAAGAAATCTTAAAGAATAAGTACATAGAGAAAATATTTTTGTATAGCTGTACAATGCATTTGTATTTTAAACTAAGTGTTAAAAGTTAAGGAATTAAAAAGGTTATAAAGTAAAAAAGTTATAGGAAGTGAAAGTTAATTTATTATTGAAGAATAAAAAATATATTTTTCCAAATTTAACGTAGCCAAAATGTACAATGCTTATCAAGTTTACAGTAGTGTAACAGTTATGTCCTAAGCCTTCACAGTCACTCAACACGTACTCCCTGACTCACTGGGGCAATTTCCGGCATCATTTGTGATAAAAGCCTCATATAATTGGGCCACTTTTTAGCTTCTCTACTGTATTTTGACTGTTCTTTTTTGTGTTTAGATACACAAATATTAGCATTGTGTTATAATTGCTTACAAAATTTAGTACAGTAATGTGTTGTGCAGGTTTTTAGCCTAGGAACAATGGGCCATTGCATATACCCTAGGTGCTTAGTAGGCTCCACCACCTAGATTTGTTTAGTCTATGGGCCGGGCGCAGTGGCTCACATCTGTAATCCCAGCACTTTGGGGGACCGAGGCAGGTGGATCACGAGGTCAGGAGTTCAAGACCAGCCTGGCCAAGATGATGAAACTTGGTCTCTACTAAAACTACAAAAATTAGCCAAGTGTGGTGGCAGGCACCTGTAATCCCAGCTACTAGGGAGGTTGAGGCAGGAGAAACGCTCAAACCTGGATGGCAGAAGTTGCCGTGAGCCAAGATCATGCCACTGTACCCTATCCTGAGCAACAGAGTGAGACTCCAGCTCAAAAAAATAAAAAATAAATATAGTCTATGATGTTCACACAATGAAAAGGCATTGTCTAGATAGGCATTTCTCAGAATGTATCCTTGTTGTTAAGCAACTCTTGACTGTAAAATAGTTACAGAGAAGTGAAGAATCCTGGATAGATAATGCATTAAGAAGACTTAACAGATTTCTATTATGAATTTTTAGATTACTCTTCTCCAAATAGGGAAGAGTCTAGTGTTGTATCTAAAATTGAATGTTTTGAATAAAAAAAGAATGAAAAAGGGTATGCATATATTATATACAACAGCATCTATTAATTTCTACACTTGACACTGAAAGTGTGCCATTTCAAATGGTGAAACAGTCACAACTGTGGAAGGAAATATTGACAATGCTATGATTAATCATTACTTCTGTTACTACTTGGCTTAGAAAAGGATTTTACAGATAAAAATGGCAAATTTCTCTCACCAGAATGATTAAAATGAAAATGAAAGACAGTGCTAAATGTGGATGAGAATGTGGAGAAACCAAAAGTCACATACACTCTTGGTGGGAGATATAGCTTGATGCAATCACTGAAAAACTCTCTGGAAAATTAGTTGGCACTATCTACTAACCACGAATATATCCATATCTTTTGACCCAGCAATTTCTATTTGCACAGAAATGTGTACATGTGTTCACCAAAAGACATATAAAATGTTTATCACAGCACTATTCATGATAGTCCCATATTAGAAACTATGCAAATGTCCAATGATAGAAGACTGCAGAATAGATGAATTTTTATACATTCATACAATGAAATACTATATAACAATGATAATAAAAATGTGGCAACTACTCTCAATAATATAGATCAATCTCACAATTAGAATCCTTAGTGAAATAATCCAGACAAAAATGACTACGTATTGTACGATTTGTATGTAAAGTTAAAAACAGGCCAACTTAATCTATGATGTTAGAAGTCAGGAATACTCTTAGACCAAGGGGTTAGTACTCACTGGAAGAGGTCACAAGGGAGTGCTTCTAGGAGGCTGGTGCAATACTGCTTCTTGATCTAGCTGGGTGTGTTCAGTTTGTGAAAAATTCATCAAACTGTAACATATAATTTGTGCATACTCCTTATGTAGGTTATGCTTCAAGAAATATTATTTAAAAGAAGCAAACCTCAGTCCAGTACTGGTTGAAACGACAACAATTTCAAATTAACAAAATCTGAACTAATGATATTTTTAAAGCACAAAAAAAATTAATAGTTTTTTAATCTTTGGGAAAAGCACTACTAGGCAAAATATGTTCTAAGGTTTTATATGATAGCTTGACAAGATCATTTCCAATTCTAAATCTCACTAAAAAAGAGAATCTAACCATATTTTAGAATAACTTGGGATTATAAAAAGATGTGAAAAGTATGACCCATTTTTTTGTCATTATATATATATAGTACTGGTGGATTTTCTTATATTTCCTTTTTTTAAAAAAAACTCATTGCTTTTTGTGAAAAAAAAGAGTTTTTAATTTTAAAAATATATTTGTCACAGATTTAAGAACTGTTTTATAGACAGCAGAAATAAAAATGTGTTGAAAAGAACTTTTGGTTACTTTTAATGGGAAAGAAAAATTATTATCAGTGGCATCACCTTTGACTGATGGCTCACTGAAAGTGAATAATGTAAAATATAATTTGCATTTCTAAACTGAAGTTATTAGCTAGGTTTTACTTAGCCACTCACAATATATTTAGAAATGCTTTTAGAGATATTTTCTTTAAAAAAAATTCTGAACTGAAATCATTCTTTCCCTTTTGCTTAAAATGTGTAAAAATGAAGCTTTTGTAACTCCAAACTCTCATTTTGAAAATGCTTGTTGTGACTGTAAATTTTTATATCTCATATAAGAAAATATTTTAGTAGAACATATTTCAATATTTAAACCAGTCTTATAATGGCTTTGTTATATTTTATTCTGCTAATTGTTGTGTGCATTTCTTACCTATCTAAATCATGTTTTCAATTTTATTAATACTGCAATAGGTGTTATTGCAATATAGCTTGTATCTGATTCTATATGTTATCATTGCATTTAGAATACATACATGCCACTAACAAACTAGCTAGATATTAGTTACTTAATTGGTGGTGTAAACAGTTTATCTTATGTGATATTTAGATGTATGAGAAAGTTTTCATAGTATTTGTGGTTGAGACTTTTCATTAGGCAAGGAATATATTATGACTTTTCCCAATTGAAATAATGGAATATAGACTCACACTATACTTGAAAACATATTATGCAATTTATTTTTAAAAATTAGATTTGGAGGAAGAAATTCATTCAAATGTTATATAAAGATGGCACTAATGTTAAAAATGTATTTCCTCTATTATTGACTATAGAAGTGAAAGTGAGTCTTTGGTTTAAAAATAGAAAATATAAGTATTGTAGGTATGTTTTGGGGGAATAATCCTTAACTACAATATTTTAATTCCCTACGATATTTTGTAATCATGTTTCTCTACTTCTTGAGGGCTGGGGCAAGACTGTGCACAGAAATTATAAAGTACAAATTCTTGCATTAGTCAGATACAGATGTATGTTCATCTACGAAAACATATCATACACGTTTGCTAATTGTCTAGCATCCTGAAGGATGCTAGAAAAGTTAAACATAATTTAATGCATGATAATATTACAACTCAGAATACATGAGATAAGGAGAAAATAGACCAAGAGCATATTCAGAAGGACAGGAGAAAATGAAATGCGAGACTACTATTCCAAGCCTTGAATATCAGGCCTTATGATCTCATATCAATTTATGCATAAGGCTGATGATTGAGAAGATAAGAACATTGAGTGAGCCCCACACCATGTTTCCCCTCAAGACGGGAAACAAAAGGATTGTTTTTTCTCTGCTTCCTCAAAAAGAGGCCCCAGTTGTCCCTTTTTCTTTTCACAAGCCCCAGAGAACCTCTTGGGTTTCCTTGTCCTCTCATGCATGGAGCTCTCCATGCTAGCCAGAAAGATCAAAGTCTTGAAGCCAAGGCTTTTCTCTTCTCAACTCCTTTACTTTGTTTTCTTAGTAAAGATGTAAATAATTCATGAAATAAGCCATTTGCTTTTTCCTTTTGTTTATTTTTCTCAGTAATTTCGAGAGAAAACTATTACAACGGGAATGATTAGGGACTTTAAGACTATTGAAATTCATTTTTAATAGACAAAGTGTTCTGGCTTTCAAAAAGAGTATTGTTTTAAGAAAACATGCCCTATCTTCACAATTTTGGTCAAGTTGATGTCTCTTATTTAAAGTATCTTTCCTTCGAACCAATTACTTTCTCAAGATCCACTGCAAATAATTTCTTCCTATGCAGACATTTTATAAAATTGGCAATGTCACATAATTTGACATAGGAAATTATTTTTCTTAACTAATTGTCAATGTTGCCATCTGTAGTCCTTATGCAGAGGAGTAGAGTAGGCTCAGTCATCTTCTATAACTCCAGATATGACTTCATAAAATCCCGCATAAAAGACATATGTTTTGATATATAAATATATTCGTTATTAGCCTCTGCCAAGTAAAGTCAATATTCTGGAGATCAGATTGGAAAATACTAGGGCCACCCTTATGGAAGATGATGTTAGTAAAATTAAAGTCTGACTATATCACATTACATGTTCAGACATGTAGATATCTTTCAGATTGGCGATATAGAATTCCTTCCCTACCTATCTCAATTTTAAATTGTTTCATAAAAAAATGTTTTGCTTAGAGTATTGATATTAAACTAAGATATTCTAAATATTGATTTTTCCAGATTCCTTATGGTAAAACAAACTACAAAGCTGTATTTCAAGACTTCGTAGGGTTGACTCCTACTTAACTCGTGGCCCTAGGACTTTACTGAGATCTGCATTAATGGAAGTCCCTGTGTATCACATCTGCCCAGTCAGAGTTACCATGAAGACAATGAAGTTATGCCTTCAGGAACTGTTACTCCCATAGGTACCTTCCTCGGCCCTGAGAGGGGCCCTTAACGCTGGGTTCATAAAGTAGAAAATTTCATAAAATTTCCAGAAATAAAATATTTTCTCAACAACGTATTAAAACCACTGCCTGAGTTTATTCCACCTTCTCCTTTGACACAATTCTTTCCTTGTCTGGTGAAGTTAGTGTGGCCCCAGAAATGTTAGGTATCTAGGAGGAGTTTGGGTTGGTCAAACCTTTATTTGAAATTTAATGGGCTGTATTGTGTGATGGCAGTCATCTCATTAGAAAATTTCGCTATTCCTAGCCATCTTAGTACATAATGCGCCAACTCCTCTGGTGTTGTGACACAAAGCTGCAGGGCATGAGGTCACAGTGTGGCCAGAATCGGAAGAATGAGGGTAGTGGAAAAGACACATGGTTTGAAATACAGCCATAACTAGTCCTTTAACAACTCTTCTAACTATAAAACAAGCAAAATGGTTAGCAGAGAATTCTGTTCCTATTGATGAGAAGTGAATATAGAAGTTTCTCCCTGCCACGAATAAACTTAACATAGCATAAATAATTTAAACGACCACAGGACAATTTTCCCCCATGGGAATATAGGGAAAAAGATGTATCAGAATTCCTTTCTTTGTAAGACACAAACCTGTAGAAGTGCTATAAACAGCAAGTTTGTGTGAAGTTGCATGTTTTATGCATTCCAATGTTTCAGATCGTATCTTTTTATCCAACAGCTCTTCTCTTGCTGAACTCTTGACGTTTCAGACAAAATACTAACTAGATCATACTTAAAACAGTAAATCCTGAAGAAGAAAGATAAATTTCTCATAGAAATAACAAACAGAATTCTGGATTGTTTGATAATCCAATAAATGAAGAGGAATTCATCATGTGAATACATAAAAAGTGTTTAAATTTCTTGCTGATTCAACTTCAATTTGACGGGAATTGCTGACATTAATAGAGACAACAAGACTCATACATTACAGAAACCAAAGCATTGATACCGTATTGGCTCGAGGTATGCTGTCAGTTTAAGAAATACTTAAAATTAGTCATTCCAAGAAAACTGAAAACATAAATTCCCCGAATTCTTACAGCTTATATATAAAAGGAAATTGATTGAGATTTTCCCAAATTTGACAATACTAAAAATTTATGTGGCATTACAAATGATGAAGCTCTAATAAACTTCTTACAACTATCAGTAACAATAAAAACATTTAATCATGCTATTCTCTTTATAGATAATGTAATACAATTGTTGTCCTAGGAAGAGGTGTTCCTAGAGAATACAGTCAACAAACATAGCCAAAATATTGAATTACTGCAGACTGTTAGTTTTTTTGTCAAGTTTTCAAGTATCAATTTGTGAGATTTATTTTTCCACAAAATAAATATTTCCTAATATTGTATATATAATTGTATATTCTGTTTCTTTAAAAAGGCCTCCAATATATTTCACGCCTCATTAAAACTAGATTAATCCATGTGTTTCAGTACCTTTTCTGCTATTAAAGAGGATGACCATGTAATTTATTTTATAAACATTAACATTTTTGAGTGAAAGTTTCACATAGATTTTTATATATATTTTTTTATTTACTTTAAGCTCTAGGGTACATGTGCACAATGTGCAGGTTTATTACACATGTATACATGTGCCATGTTGGTGTGCTGCACCCATTAACTGGTCATTTACATTAGGTATATCTCCTAATGCTATCCCTCCCCCTTCCCTCCTCCCCCCACCCCACAACAGGCCCCAGTGTGTGATGTTCCCCTTCCTGTGTCCAAATGTTTTCATTGTTCAATTCCCACCTATGAGTGAGAACAAAAAAAAAAAAAGAAAGAAAGTTTTACACAGATAATTACAGGCTTTATATTGGAATAGCCCCTAGCAAAATGGAAATAGCACATCCTATTTATAGAAATACTCACAAGATAAATTCCTGATGCATTGCATAGATATGGGAGTATTTGTCTCTTCTGGAAAATTGGTATGATTCTTTGTTTTTCAGTTATTAAAGCTATGTCTCATTGTTTTTCTTCTTTCCTTGACTTATATTCAGAGGTAAGTTTTGTGCTCAGTTATAATGGATTCCCTTAGTTCATCATTTCCCGGATGATTCCCTACCCCAATTTACCTCTAATCCTTTATAACATAACTCTCTCACTCTGTTTCAGCTTTTATTAAGTAGTTACTAAGTTCCTTAAATTTTTTTTTCTAGTACATACTGCTTTAGTGTATTTTTTGGAAGTTAGTATTATACAGAAACAACAGCTGAAAAGAAAATACTTTAGAATCATTATTATCACAATATCTACCATTTATTAAATAGTGACTCTGGGCCAGCTCTTTTACATAAATTACATTTTACTGTTTTGTTTTCCTTTGTGGTAATAATTTCTAGCTCCTACTCATTCTGTTTAGACTAACTAGTTGCTTAATTAGTTATAAACTATTGACAATTTATATTTGCTTAGAGTAGCACAAATTATAATAAAACCATTATCTTCTAGTATCATTCATTTAACAAATATAGGATACATTTTAATATAATGGCCACTTTGTCAGAATATAAATTGATTGTCAGCTTCACAATCATGAATCAAATGATTTCTTTTGGGCACTTTCCATACACACATAAATATACAATATATACAATATATAAATATAAAAATATAGAAAAATATATTTATATATATATATCCTACTTGATATATGTATATATACTCTCCTATATGTGTATCTTCTAAGTGTGTGTGTGTGTGTGTAGGCACACGTGTGCATGGTTTTTTCAAATATTTTTAAAGGTGTCATATCCTCTGTGGAGGTACACTGTAGAATCCTGAAATTATGACATTACTATGGCAATTGTATTCAATTAATGCTTGGCATCTTGACTTTGAAAAAGTCAGTATAACTTTCACTGCTAAACAAAAAGACTGAATTAATTTCTGGCCATTGTAGGAGTCTCCTATTAACTTAATGGAACCCTGTAGCTGTGAAGAATACTGGGGAGTCTTGGCAACATCACCAGCACAGCAGCCTTGGCTAACTTCCTGAATTAGGCCTTTTCTTTACAGGTAACCACCTGCTTTCTAATTTTACTGCTCAGTAGCAGTTGGTGCTGTCTTCGGTGAAACCCATCAACTTTCTTGATAGTGGCCATTACCTTTTCCAGAGGAGGATCTTAATAAGGACTCATATCACATGACTTCAGTGGGGAAAGTTGAGCCACAAAGGAAATCTTTGAACATTGTATTTCTGATTTTACAGCTAAGAGAATATTGTAGTCTATTGCCGAGACCAGCCCAGTTGTGGAGACCCTAACCCAGCAGTGCTAGAGGAATTAAAGATAAGCACACAGAAGCATAGAGTGTGGAGTGGGAAATCAGGGGTCTCACAGCCTTCAGACCTGAGAGCCTCGAACAGAGATTTACCCGCATATTTATTGACAGCAAGCCAGTCATAAGATTTACTAAAAGTATTCCTTATGGGAAATAAATGGATGGGACGAAATAAAGGGATGGGTCTGGCTAGTCATCTGCAGCATGAACATGCCCTTAAGGCACAGATTGCTTATGCTATAGTTTGTGGTTTAAGAACGCCTTAAGTGCTTTTCTGCCTTGGGTGGGCCAGGTGTTCCTTGCCCTCATTCCAGTAAATGGACAACCTTCCAGCATGGGTGCCAAGGCCATCACAAGCATGTCACAGTGCTGCAGAGATTTTGTTTATGGCCAGTTTTGGGGCCAGTTTATAGCCAGATTTGGGAGCCTGTTCCCAACATTCTATGATGACCACACACATTGGAGAGAGAGAGAGAGAGAGAGAGAGAGAGAGTGTGTGTGTGTGTGTGTGTGTGTGTGTGTGTGTGTGTACTGAGCTGAGAAATGGAGGAAGGAGAAAGTCCCTTGTCAGAATTCAACCACACCTTCTTGTTCTTTCTTCTTTGTGAGTAATGAGAAGACTGAGATTCAAGTGCCTCCTAAGAACACTGATATAATATGCTGTGAATACTCAAAGTACACAATGAAAGAGAAGACAGACTCTTCCAGGCGAGAACACTAAATCAAGGAAATAAATATAAACATGCAATGAGAAAAAAACATTGAGAAAGAATCAATGACACCTTTACTCTTTTCAAATATTTTATCCGTTAACACTGATCACAGCAGTCCTTCTGTAAAAACATTCATATTTTAGCCCTTTAAAAGGTTATCTTTTCTAGACATTAATTTTAAGCAAGTTAACTTATGTTAAAATAGTAAAAGCTTTTTATGAGAAAATCAAGCAATGGGGGGAAACAAAAAGTTAAACAAAACACAAAAATATACGAATCAAATATATGATAAAAGAAAATGATTGGCTGGGCGTGGTAGCTCATGCCTGTAATCCCAGCCCTTTGGGAGGCCAAGGCAGGCCGATCATGAGGTCAAGAGATTGAGACCATCCTGGCCAACATGGTGAAACCCCATCTCTACAAAAAGCATGAAAATTAGCCAGGCGTGGTGACAGACACCTGTAGTCTCAGCTACTCAGGAGGCTGAGGCAGGAGAATTGCTTGAACCCAGGGGTCGGAGGTTGCCGTGAGCTGAGAATGCGCCACTGCACTCCAGCCTGGGTGACGGAGTGAGACTCTGTCACCAAAAAGAAAAAGAAAAAAAAAAAAAAAAAGAAAGAAAATGATTGCAGGATAGCAAAAGAAATGAGTAGTACTGTGCTCAAAATATGGACATGTTTTGGCTTGGGCCAGTCGAAGCAGTGCCAAATTTTGCTCACTGTGTGTTGAGGAGGGGGTTGGGAATTAGATGAGAAACCAATGTCCTGAAAAGTATCACTCATAGCTCCACTCAAGAGAATAATGGAAGGCGGATGAGTTTTGGGAGTCTATGGGAGGAAGTAGACATTTCCACAAGATTACAAGCCCCCACCTGACCTCTTCTGAGTCACTGTAAGGGGCTGGGAAAATGACTGTACTTCACCATTTTGGTGATTCCCTAATGGGCACAAAGCTGTAAAGGAAAAGCTAAACAGTCCCATAAATGCTCAGTGCTAATTATTTCCAGTAGCAAACTGCAATTTAGTCAAACAGAAGATAAAAGATAAAATAAGCAAGAAGTTGAGAGCAAGTGGGAGGAAGACATTGCTTATGGAGATCCTCAGCTGCTTCCCCCACCACAATATTTTTTATCTAAAGATTAAATCAGTTTAACTCATGGACATAGAGAGTAGAAGGAAGAATGATTACCAGAGGCTGGAAAGGGTAGTAGAGGATTGGGGGGGAGAGTAGGTATGGTTAATGGGTAAAAAAATAATATGTGAAAAGAATAAATAAGGCCTACTATTTGATAGCACAGTGGGGTGACTATAGTCATTAAAAACTTAGTTGTATATTTTAAAATAAAGAATGTAACTGAATTGTTTGTAACTCAAAGGATTGAGAAGATGGATACCCCATTTTCTATGATGTGCTTATTTCACATTGCATGCCTGTATCAAAACATCTCATGTACTCCATAAATATATATACCTACTAGGTGCCCACAAAAAATTTAAAAAATAATTTTAGAAAGTAAATGCCAAAACCACATTACGTATATGTTTTACTCCTCTATTGTTAGGAAGTGGATATAAGAGAAAAGATGAGATAACAACTGAACTAATCATAGTGAATGTGTCAGTGTCTCCAAATTGGGTTATGTGAATTATCTGAAGTCAAAGGCTTTAGCTGCACTGGGCAGGGGTGCATCCCCGACACAGTGGAATGAACACAGGTGTGGAGCATTTAACGAAACTTGGACAAAAATGGATGCAGAGACCACATAGTCCTACTGAACCATTCCAGTTCTGCAGCCTCCTACAACCCCCAGCCCATGTGCTACAAAAACCCAGTCCTCAGGAAAAGGCTCAGAGGAGAGAGAGGCTTCAGATACACAGTAATCAAGAAAAAGTTACTCTATTTCAGTATAAAATAAAGGGTCTAAATAGAGCTGCCAAATACACCAAAGAGCAAAATGAAGGACAAAAGTCAGAATTTAGGCAAAGTTAATAAAGCAAAAATAATAATAAAGTGAACAAAAGGAACACAGCAAGTAATGAGCAGAGAACAACTTCATTCTGGAAGAAAATATAACCCAAGAACTGGCCCCAAATCATAAAAACCTTGTCAGTCCCCAAGTTTTCTCTAATAAGACATCTATTCTGAAAATAATGAGTTTATATCTTTCGGGAGATTGCTGAAACGCCCTTTGAAATCCAAATTATTATTGAATATTAAAAAAATCAAAGTCTATATTAAATAATGAAGATGACTTTAAAAGTTATTTTGTAATGACAGATGTGGAGTAAAAATTAACAAGTTTGCTAGATAATTAGATAATTTCTAGATAAGCTGTTATTTATATTTAGGCCAGGAATAACATCTTGTTTCCCACCATAACTTAGAGAAAAAAAGGGCATGGTTAAAGAAATACCATAGCTATCTATATATTACTTTCAAGTTCTAAAAGTCATTTTCCAGGGTGTACAAAATTATTTTTCTTACCTAGTCTTTCTCTCCATACAATATGAGATTTAATGATAGAATGAGTTTATAAATTTTGATTTCTGTGAAAGTGCAACTGACATACATGCTATTAATTTCTGTTCATTCTTCACTTTTCCAGAAATGACAATAACACATAGTAGCAGGAGTGAAAGGGAGATAGAGCCAAAGGGTCCAGATCAGCATGGTCATTAACTGATTGAAACCTTGGGAAAGGCAAAACTGCTTGGGAAAGGCAAAAATTCTTAGGTTTTCATTTCATTTCACTCAGGCCTGGTTGTATAGCCAGACCCAGACTCACCTGAGCTTCTCCAGTTTCTCTATCCTTGGGTCAGTGGGGCAACCTCTGAGCCAGCTCAATCTGTATTAGTGTAGCTTGCCTGTGCATGCAATCCCAACCTATGCCCTTAGCTTTGCTTCCTGACAACTCAGTATCCCCAGATAAGAAGGCCAGCATTGTGCGTGGCTTTCACCCTAATGTTGCTAGATCTATGGAGACTCTGGTTTCATTCACAATGTCCACACTCTGGTGAGGTTCCATGACGTGGGAAGAGCAATCTGGCTTTTCCAGTGGTTGCCTGGTGGGGCTGTATAAAGTATACCCTGAAATTGTCAAGGAATTAATGACTCTGGACCAACCTTTGAACAGTAAGAAAAAATATACTGGAAGGAACAAGAAGATAAATTGTTTTTCCTTCTTCCCCTCTGACAGTTTCTAAGCACCATCCCCAGTGACTAAGAAATCAGTTGTGCTTTCTTGTGAAGATATCTTCAGCAGTCACCTTTTATTCACTTTCTATGTTAGTCAGGGTTCTCCAGAGAAACAGAAGCAATAGGACATCTATCTACATCTATCTATCCATGAAGATATTTGCTATAGGGTATTGGCTCACATATTTATAGAGGTTGAGAAGTCCCATTATCTGCTGTCCAGGAGACCTAGGAACAATGGTGGTATAATCTGAAGGCCTGAGAGCTAGAGAGCCAATGATCTAAATTCTATTTCAGGTCTACCCAAAAATTAGGAGTGTAAGGGCAAGGGAAGACTGATGTTCCAGCACAGCAGTAAGGCAGTTAATTCAGCCTTCCTCCCTCTTTTTATTCTATTCAGGCCCTCAGTTGATTGGATGAGGACCATCTGCACTGGGGAGGGCCATCTGTTTTACTCAGTCTACCAATTCAAACTTTAATCTCTCCCTGAAACCTCCTCACAGACACACCCAGAAATAAAGTTTAACCAGCTATCTGGACATCCCTTGGCCCAATCAAGATAACACATAAAATTAACCATTATGCTGTCTCTCTTGCCGGCTCCAGGGCTCTTTTCATTCTTGCTCGCCTAGTATTGCATGCCTAATAAAGTATAGCATGTAAGCTTCACCTGAGGCTCTGTTCTCTAATGTAGCCTGGCTCAGACAGATGGTAACGCTTAGAATCTTCCAAATTTTCTTCTGGTCTACAAGAAAATTTGAGGAAAATTACAGCAGTGTAAGTAGAAAGAATTGAGTCACACGGTACATCAAACTTGAAGTTGCTACAAATGTGTGAGCCTATTAATAGTAAAAGAATCTGTAAGTGGTTTCTAATATCTGTAATGTCACTCTTCTAGTATATTCTACATTAATCTGACCCTGACATTATTATTCTCCTGAGTTTATTTATGATTTATATGGAGGATTATTTTATAAAGAAAGTAGATAAAATGAAGAAGAAACAGAGGGGCAAAATTAAAAGAGGTAATAAGAGAAATGGTGAAACTGATTTAACGTTTTTAGACTACAGAAAGATATTTAATGGCACAAACATTAATGGGTAATATCTGTGGAAGTCCAAATTTAAAATATTGTGCATGTACTAAAACATGCAGTTTAAAAAACTTGATTTATGTTCAGGTTTTAAAGCCAAACCTATCTTAAAGTGCATTTATCTTTTTTGCAGTGCTATAATAAAGCCATAGTGCTGATTTATGATGAATGTGGAGATGTACCACCTAGATTTCTCTTCAAGGAAGGACTTGTTGCCTCTGCTGATGGAATTCCTGCCAGCAGAGACCTTTCAGGTGCCAGTGACTTTGGAGAAGGCCTGAGCTGTAGAGCAACATCACCTAAGCTCACACTCAACCTGAGTCAGCAGAATCCACTGACTGATGGAGACTATAAAGACCTAGCCAATTTGTCTCAATGAGGTGTACCTACACTGGGTCATAAGAGCTCCAGAGCTCCCTGTGGAGTCAGCTCAGACTGTTGTGGACTTACATTGTACCTCAACTTCTCTCTCTGCCAAATCCAGCTCCCTTTACCTCACAATCATAGGCGCTCATCCCAAAGACATCCTTTAATATAAATAATGCACAACATACTCTATATGTTAATCTGCTCCACATTAATTTTGTTATGTAAATCTGTGTGTGTGTGTGTGTGCGTGTGTGTGTGTGTGTGGCAGAAAAGCATAAAAATCATCCCTCTAAACTTTTATTTATATAACTGGTCTCCAAGCCAAGGTGATAATAAAATATTTAGAATTTTGAAAAGCTCAAATACCAATAAAAACATACATCTTGAAGAAGTGCATTAACTTTTTGTTTGCTGGTCCATGTGAAGGTCAGAGTACAGCAGTCAAAATGAAAGTATTTAAATGTTTTAGTTCCTGACATGGAGGTCTTGGGTCACTCTGAGTATCAGTCCTCCCCTTAGCAAAGTGGGACCATTGTTGCAGCTGGTTCCTAACATGGAGTCAGATTTGGGGCAGGGACCCAGTGCTCTAAAGATTTTTACCAGGAAAAAAAAAGGTAAATAAACATGTACAGTTTTCCACAGTGGTAATACCCTGTGTCATATGGCAGCCCTCTAACTGATCTAGAGGCCACAGTGTCATCCCTTTTACTCTCAAAAAGTACTTGTAGCTCTGCCACTCTACCAGCAGCATCACCAAAGTGCAGTCAGGAAAGTGTCTTCACACAGAGTAGCTCAAAGGAAACTGCTAGACTAAGCAGTGAACATTCCTGCTGAGAGATTACCTTTCAGGTGGCTTGCTCTGTACTTCTCATGGCCAACTAGAACGCCATTCTAAACAAAATTACAAAAGAAGAGAGAGAAAGCAGGCAACAGAAAATCACTTCTCTCTCTTTTGTCACTCAGGTATTGACCAAAGATGCACATATTTTGATTGAAGACATTGCAGTTGCTAATATTAGATAACTTGGACCTCCCTTTCTAAATTGTGAGCCAGCACAGTAAAATCACTGGAGTGAGGATGGTGTTCTACAGTTTTCATCAATACATGATATTGATTTGGATGCTTTTAGTATTTACCATAACAGGTGGCATACTTCCACAGCTTGCTTTTTTATACATTTAGTATTTTTTTTCAGATCTATCTGCATGGATTCATGTGGTTCTATTTCATTAATTCACTACTAAGTAGCTTTCCAACATAGTGATATACCTTAGATTATTTTTTTAATTTTTATTTTAAGTTCAGGGGTACATGTGCAGGTTGTTACATAGGTAAACGTGAGTCATAGGGGTTTGTTGTACTGATTATTTCATCACCCAGGTATTAAGCCTAGTACGCATTAATTTTTCTCCTGATCCTCTCCCTCCTCCCATCTTCCACTCTCCAATAGGTCCCAGTGTGTGTTGTTCCCCTCTATGTGTCCATGTGTTCTCATCATTTAGCACCCACTTATAAGTAAGAACATGCAGTTTTTGGTTTTCTGTTCCTGTGTTAGTTCTCTAAGGATATTGGCCTCCAACTTTTTCCACCTCTTGGCAAAGGACATGATCTTGTTCTTTTTATGGCTGCATAGCATTCCATGGTTTATATTTACCACATTTTCCTCTCCAGTCTATCACTGATGGGCATTTAGGATGATTTCATGTTTTTGCTATTGTGAATAGTGCTGCAGTGAACATACACATGCATGTGTCTTTATAATAGAATGATTTACATTCCTTTGGGTTTATACCCAGTAATGGGACTGCTGGGTCATATAGTATTTCTGTCTTTAGGCCTTGGAGGAATCACCACACTGTCTTCCTTAATGGCTAAATGAATTTATGCATCCACCAACAGTGTATAAGGGCTTTTTTTCTCTACAACCTTGCCAGCATCTGTTATATTTTGACTTTTTAATAATAGCCATTCTTACTGGTGTGAGATGGTATCTCATTGTGGTTTTGATTGGCATTTCTGTAATCATCAGTGATACTGAGTTTTTGTCATATGATTTTTGGCTGCATGTATGCCACTTTTTTTGAAAAGTGTCTGCTCATGTACTTGTCCAGGTTTTTTTTTCTTATAAATTTGTTCAAGTTCCTTTAGATGCTGGATATTAGACCTCTGTCAGATGCACAGTTGGCAAAAACTTTCTCCCATTCTGTAGATTTTCTGTTTCCTCAGTTAATAGTTTCTTTTGCTGTGCAGAAGCTCTTTAGTTTAATTAGTTCCCATTTGTCAATGTTTTGCTTTTGTGGCAATTGCTTTTGGCGTCTTCATCATGAAATCTTTTCCTGTGCCTGTCCTGAATGAATAGCATTGCCTAATATCTTAGATTTTTAATCCTCTTCTGTATATAGGCAGTAACAATAATTTCAATATTTTTCTATTATGAAAACCTTCAGCAGATTTTCTTGTATATATCCTATTACAGATATGATAGGTTTCCTCTGGTTTATAGAAAATCTATCTAGAGGTGAACATTATGGTTTGTGTGTGTGTGTGCGTGTGTGTGTGGTGCATCTTTGATTTTACTAGGTATTTCCACTTTCATTATGCAAAGCAGTACCAATTTACACTACCACCAGAAATATACACTGTGTCCTACATCCACAAAAAAATTCGAATTGTCAGATTTTAAAATGTTTGATAACATAATCTAATAAGAAGGATATAATAATATAATGAGAATGGCAGTTCTTTTATTCAAGAAAGAATATTTCAGAATATTTCCTTATGTTTATTAGCCTTTATTTACATTCTTGGATAATTTTACCCGTTAAATTGTTTTACTTAGTGATTTGTACAATATCCTTATATCTTCTAGATATAATCCTTTGCCAGACAATGCAGTGCAAATAACTTCTGGTTTAGTTTGTAATTTAACTTTTTTTATAGTTTATGAATTTTATTGTTATCAACTCTATTGATAATTTTTTATATCTTGTAACTTTGCAAGAAATCCTTACGAATCCTAAGGTATAAACATATGCTTGTTATTTTCTTCATAGGTCTTTATAATTTTGCTTTGCACATTTAGGTCTTTAATCCATTGAGGATTTATTTTTCTGCATGACTATAATGGGAATCTGATAATTTTCCCTCCTATGAATAGTCTCTTGTCTTGTTAACATTCATTGAATAGTTCATATTTTTTTCTCCAGATGCTGCCTCTGTCATAGATGATTCCCCATTTGTGCTCAGGACTCTTTCTGTGCTGTCTCCTGCTCTATTGGTCTAACTATTGTCTTTTTCAGCACTAACAACACACTTTTAATTAATATGATTTTGAAATATTTTCTCTCATTCTGTATACTGTCTCTTCACTATGTTAATTGTTTTCCTTGCTGTGCATAAGCGTTTTAGCGTGATGTTATCTAATTTGTCTATTTTGCTTTTGTTGCCTGTGTTTTTAAGATCTTGCCCCAAAATCTTTGCCCAGAGTAATGTTCTGAAGCATTTCCCTAATGTTTTCTTCGAGTAGTTTCACAGGTTCAGGTCTTACATTTGTAAGTCTTTAAACAATTTTGATTTGACTTTTATATATGGTGAGAGATAGGGATATAGTTTCATTTTTTCTGCTTGCAGATATCCAGTTTTCCCAACACCATTTATCGAAGAGACTGTCCTTTTCCCAATCAATGTTCTTGGTACCTTTGTGGAAAATCAGTTAGTTGGAAATATAGGATTTATCTCTAGGCTCTCTGACCTGCTCCATTTGAACATATGTCTGTTATTAAAATAGTACAATGCTGTGTTGATAGCCTTATATTTTTGAAGGCAGGCAGTGTAATGCATCCAGCTTTGTTTTGTTGTTGTTGTTGTTGTTTTTGCTTAAGATTTATTTGGCTATTTGGAGTCTTCTGTGGTTCTACATAAATTTTAGGATTCTGTTTTTCTATTTTTGTGAAGAACATCATTGTTATTTTGATAGGGATTACATTGAACCTGTAGATTTCTTTTGGTGATATGGTCATTTTCACAACATTAATTCTTCCAATCCACGAACATGACATGCCTACATACTAGAAAAGAATATTTTCAAATTAATGCAGCCAACACGGAACTAATAACCAGAATATATAAGAAACTCAAACAACTTAATAGCAAAAAACAATTCAGTTTAAAAATGGGCAAATGGCTGGGCTCCATGGCTCATGCTGTAATCCCAGCACTTTGGGAGGCTGAGGTGGGTGGATCGCTTGAGGTCAGGAGTTCAAGAACAGCCTGGACAACATGACGAAACCCAGTCTCTACAAAAAGTACAAAAATTAACTGTGCGTGTGGGTGCACACTTATAATCCAGCTACTGTGGAGGCTGAGGTGGGGAGCCCGGGAGGTGAAGGTTGTAGTCAGCTGAGATGGTGCCACTGCATTCCAGCTTGGGTGACAGAGTAAGACCCTGTCTCAAAAACAAAATAAATTAATAAATTTAAAAAAAATAGGCAAACGTCCCGAACAGACATTTCTCAAAAGACAACATACAAATCACTAACAGGCATATGAAAAAATGCTCCATATCACTAGTCATTAGAAAAATGCAAATAAAAACCACAATGCAAAATCATTTCACCCTAGTTAAAATAGCTATTATCAAAAGGACAAAAAATAACATGCTGGCAAGGATGCAGAAAAAGGGGAATGCCAGCACACCGTTGGTGGAAATGTACATTAGTACAACCACTGTGGAAAACAGTACAGAGGCTCCTCAAAAAATTAAAATAGATCTATCATGTGATCCAGCAATTTCTGCTGGGCATGTATCCAAAAATTAAAAACAAGGAAATCAATATATGAAAAAGACATCTGCACTCCCATGTTTATTATGGCACTATTCCTAACCTAACAATTAGGATATGGAATCAACCTAAGTGTTCATCAATGGATGAAGGAAACGTGGTATATATACACAACTGAATACTATTCAGCCATCCAAAAAGAATAAATTCCTGTTATTTGCAGCAGGATGGATGGAACCGCAGGTCATTATGTGAAGTGAAATAAACAAGAAAGACAATTATTATGTGTTGTTACTCATATGTGGGAGCTAAAAAAGTTGATTTCAAGGAGTTGGAGAGTAGAATGGTGGTTAGCAGAGGCTGGGAAGAGCATGAGGTGGTGAAGAGAGGCTGGTTATTGGGTACACATATATAGTTAGAGATAATAAATAAGTTCTAGTGTTTAATAGCACAGCGGGGTGCTATAGTTAGCAATGATTTATTGTATATTACACAGTAGCTAGAAGAGAAGATTTGAGATGTTCTCAACACAAAGAAACGAAAAATGTTTGAGGTAATGCATATCCCAAATACCATGACTTAATCATTACACATTGTATGCATATATCAAAATATTACATATGTACATACATATGTACAATTATTTTTTGTCAATAAAAAATAAATTTAAAAAATTTATTAGCAATTATTTATTGTAAATAAAAAATAAACGTAAAAAATAGTTTTAAAATAAACTTCCCATCACTATTCTTTGAAGTTATCTTGGCTTTTCTTAGTCATTTAATCTTACAGGTGAATTTTAGAATCAACTTATGAAATTTTAGATTTATCTTAGGAGTTGTCAAATATTGACAGACTAATTCACTAGGTAATTGTAATCACAAATGATCCATAACCATTTTAAAAGTTATTGTAAAAGGTACTCAAACCAAGGTGTGAAAATCCCTGTGTTTACAGAGACTGTAAGAATAGCCTTTATTAGAGCGAACAGGCAACCTACAGAATGGGAGAAAATTTTTGCAATCTACTCATCTGACAAAGGGCTAATATCCAGAATCTACAATAAACTCCAACAAATCTACAAGAAAAAAAAAAAACGAACAGCCCCATCAAAAAGTGGGCAAAGGATATGAATAGACACTTCTCAAAAGAAGACATTTATGCAGCCAACAGACACATAAAAAAATGCTCATCATCACTGGCCATCAGAGAAATGCAAATCAAAACCACAATGAGATACCATCTCACACCAGTTAGAATGGCCATCATTAAAAAGTCAGGAAACAACAGGTGCTGGAGAGGATGTGGAGAAATAGGAACACTTTTACACAGTTGGTGGGACTGTAAACTAGTTCAACCATTGTGGAAGTCAGTGTGGCGATTTCTCAGGGATCTTGAACTAGAAATACCATTTGACCCAGCAATCGCATTACTGGGTATATACCCAAAGGATTATAAAACATGTTGCTATAAAGACACATGCACACGTATGTTTATTGTGGCACTATTCACAATAGCAAAGACTTGGAACCAAACCATACGTCCAACAATGACAGAATGGATTAAGAAAATGTGGCACATATACACAATGGAATACTATGCGGCCATAAAAAGGATGAGTTCATGTCTTTTGTAGGGACATGGATGAAGCTTGAAACCATCATTCTCAGCAAACTATCGCAAGGACGATAAACCAAACACTGCATGTTCTCACTCCAAGGTGGGAATTGAACAATGAGAACACATGGACACAGGAAGGGGAACATCACACACCAGGGCCTGTTGTAGGGTGGGGGGAGGGGGGAGAGAGAGCATTAGGAAATATACCTAATGTTAAATGACGAGTTGATGGGTGCAGCACACCAACATGGCACATGTACACATATGTAACTAACCTGCATGTTGTGCACATGTACCCTAAAACTTAAAGTATAATTTAAAAAAAAAGAATATTGTTTAATCTGAGGTCTTTATTATATCACAGTGATTTGGCTTTATGACATCAGGATATTTATTGTTTCATTAATAGTATGACCACAGGCCAGGCATGGTGGCTTATACCTGTAATCCCAGCACTCTGAGAGGCCATAGCGGTCAGATCACCTGAGGTCCAGAGTTCGAAACCAGCCTGACCAACATGGAGAAACCTCATCTCTATTAAAAACACAAAATTAGCTGCGCATGGTAGGGCAGGCCTGTAATCCCAGCTACTTGGGAGGGTGAGGCAGGAGAATCACTTGAACCCAGGAGGCAGAGGTTGCAGTGAGCCAAGATCACGCCATTGCACTCCAGCCTGGGCAACAAGAGCAAAACTCCGCCACAAAAAAAAAAAAAAAAAAAAAAAAAAAAAATAGTATGACCAGAGCAAGTTATTTGCAAAATCTTTAATTTCTGATGAACAAACACTTCTAGGTCTACACAGTAGTAATATCCTTGATTTTAATGTTCAATTACATGTACTTGCAATATCTTCCTGCCAAGAAAATGTGTATCCAATTATCAAATTGTATGCTTTACAATCATTTGTTTCAAATAAAGTAATGAAACATTGTATTTATTTAAAACCCAACCTGTTACCAAATCAAAACACTTCCCTTATTATTACAACTCTGCATAACACTAATTTTATGTTAACTTTGTATTTATTAGTATTTGTTAATTCATCTCAAAAATTATACTTTCTACAAATTAAATCAAATATTCTTTTAGCCTTGAATTTCCAGATTGTCATGTCACAGCCATTTGAGTATCTTACTTTGAAAAATGTACCAAAATAATCATCACCAATTAAGTTAATGCTTAATAGTAGTAATAAGGAGTTTAATTCTGGACTTGCTTAGCTGAAAATTAAAGTTTTAGATATAGTGATGAGATAAGTAAGATGAAGACTTCGCTGGCTGGCAACTTACTGTATATTTGCCTTTGCAAAAAAAAGGTACCTGTGTGCTGGTAACTTGTAGATAAAGTAGAATTGACTGTGGCAGACTGCTACTGCTACTCCTTGAGGCCATCATTACAGCAGTTGCTACTGTTACTGCTTGAGACCATCATCACAGCGGTTACTATTGTTACTGCTTGAGACCATCATCACAGCGGTTACTATTGTTACTCCTTGAGACCATCATTACAGCAGTTACTATTGTTATTGCTTGAGACTACTTATGAGACTGAACAAAGGAACAAACAGTAGAAATGAAAACTTAAGACAAAAGAAACTGTTTTAAAGGAAGGGGCCAGGGGAAGAAGAGAGCTCCCCGCTTCTAGTGAGTAAAGGCCATCCAGAGCTTCCACAGCCCTTCGTATTTATGGGGTAACAAGAGCAGGGAGGAGGAGGTAATGATTGGTCAGCTGCTTGATTGATGACAGGTTCACGTTATTGCTAACAGGCTTCAGATTTGCCTGATCACAAGAAACACTTGTGCCTGGGTCATGACTGCCCTCAGCATTCCTTCTGGGTGGCAGACAGTTTGTCAGTTTGCCAACACCCTGCTGTCATGAGAACAGTTTGCAATTTACTCATATAGCCTCCAGTAGTATACTGAGTTACAACCCTCACTCTTTCGGCCTTCAACAATTGACTTTCTAGGGCACTTACTAGGGTAAACAGCAGCTCTACCAGCTCTACCCAAATCCTGTAATAGAGATGGTGTTTCTGTGAAATGAAGGAAATCTATATATAAAATGTGAGAGCAACTCAAAATCAAGTAACCATACCATAACTTAGCTTCTAGAGATGAGCTTTGGAAAAACCTGAAAGATTTATTTTATTTCACAAGAAGGCAAACATCCTTGACAAGTGGGTAATACATGTTCTGCTCCTATAATTCCTATGATACAGTATTCACTTCAGTTTGATTTAACTAGAAATTATGGAATGGTTTCTACACATTAAGCACTCTGTTAAAAGCTGCAACTACAAATAGCAATGGTGTGTGCATTTGTGTGTGTGTGTATGTGTATTAGTATTTTGTCTCGTTTCAGGATGTGTTTCTAAATATGTAAGGACTTACAGAAAAAATCACAGTGAATAAAAAACAAAATTTTTAATAGCAAGGGGAAGAAATTTAGGTGTATCTGTAAACATGGATAATATAAATAATTACGCCATAAAGTCCTCTTTACTTTTGCAAATAGGACACTAAATAACAAGTAAGACACGTCCATTTGTGTTCAACTGAATATTTTCTTAGGTTGTTTTTCAGAGAGGAATAAGTGAGCGTGACCATTCTAAACATTTTTGACTCATAATGCCAGTTTGTCCTCTGTGAAGGTTGTTTCAATTTATAATATTGCCAGCTTTGTGTAACAATGTCTGTTTTTTCCTTGTTAGCTAGTTCTTCTGATCATTCCTTAATTATGTTAATATATTCTTTAATTTATTTCTTATATTATCATTCTTTTAATCATTGCCATCCTAATTAAATAATATACCATTTCTATTTTCATTCCCATGGCTATTAAAGCAGTTGAAATTACCATGTAATTCAGCATTTAATATTGTATGAATTGCCTGTTTAAAATCATTATTTTTTTCTTTAACTTAGACATTTGTCATTTTCTTGGTGATTACCTCTTAAATAATCACAAAGACTTTATTTAACATATAAGGACAATAACTTATTTTCCATCACATATATTAAACAACTTTTACCCTCCTGTTGTGAATACTTCTTTTTATGAATTTTTTTCTACTAACAATCTTTTTTTTTTTTTTTTTTGAGATGGAGTCTTGCTCTGTCACCCAGACTGGAGTGTAGCGGCACCATCTCAGGTCACTGCAACCTCCACCTCCCTGGTTCAAGCAATTCCCCTGCCTCAGCCTCCCAAGTAGCTGGGATTATAGGCGCACACCATCATGCCCAGCTAATTTTTTGTGTTTTTAGTAGAGATGGGGTTTCACCATATTGGCCAGACTAGTCTCAAACTCCTGACCTCAGGTGATCCACCTGCCTCGGCCTCCCAAAGTGCTGGGATTACATGCGTGAGCCACTGTGCCTGGCCAATATTTCATTTTTTATTTGGTTTCAATCACCATTCATTTCTTGTGTCATATATGCCTTTGCCCTCAAATTTTATAGATTATATTCAGACCAAGATTGTATATTTATGCATATTTACTTCCCATAATTTAATAAATTATATCATTTTACATATAAATCTTTACATATAAATTTGCGTATATATTCATGTAGAGTTTGGTATAACCTGGGCATCTCACAGTGTTTATGATTCTAGATGGTTAAACAATTACAACAATACTGATCATTAACTAATCATTTATTTCTTTGCCAAGACGAAATGTTAAATTTATAATTCTCTTTTGAACTATTTGTCCTGCTTGATTATTAATATCATGCTAATACAGATGTTGTTTCAATTTTTAGAAAAGAATAATATATTTTCTAAACTTATTATTTTTTTCTTGATAACATTTTTTCTTTCAATGTTTTGAACTCTTTAGTGGATAGCCATCTTACTAGTTACTGGAAATTAAGTCATGTGCCAAAGACATATCCATGCTGAGGCTACATGTTGTATGAAAAATCAGCACTAAACAAATAATTATGTAATTTGTTATGTACTTGAAAAGTCAACTGGTATATGGAGGAAAGAGAGCTACCCAAAGGATCTAGAAAAGATGAATATGAGGAATCTTATCTGAGATATACACCTACAATGTGCCCACAAAAACTAAAAATAAAAAAGGAGAAAAAAAATCTGAGAAACATATCTTGAAGACCAAGTCTAAAGATAATGAATTAGTAATAAATGGAATAGAATGAATTTCTTAAGAAACAGTGATTGCAAATGTGCAAATATCACAAGATGATACAAGAAGAAGAATACATTTGGAAAATGAAAAAACAACTGGTTTGTCTGGACTGGAGAAAGCAAAGGGTAGAGTGGCTCGAGCTGAGACTGGTGTCTAGGGCCTACACCATTCAGAACCTTGAAAACCATATAAATATTTCTAATGTTTTCCCTGAACAATAATAACAAGTTATGAGTGAACTTAAGCAAGAGAGAGGGATTATGGAATTAACCTGGCTGTAATATGAAGAAAGAATTGGGAAGAAACAAGAGTGGATATAATGAGACTGGGCAGGAGGCCATCCCCCTAGTAGGCAAAAGATGATGGTGGCTTAGAATAGGGTCATAACAGTAAAGAGAGAAGATATGTTAAAGAGACACTTAAGTGGGAAAATTAAAGGGATCCATTAATTTAGAGGGAATAGACAATAAGAGAACAAACGTATGAGAGAATCCCTTTAGGATTCTGGGATTGAGACTAGGCAGATGGTGGTGGCATTCACTGTGATAAGAAACACTGAAGGAAGAGAACCAAGTTTTAGATATATGTAATTTTATTAGTCTATGAATGACTGAAGGAATAATGTGTGCCTATAACTAAGAGGTGGAATTTCAATGAGTAATATATTTTAGGGAGTCATCAGCATGTGGACAAACATTTAAACCACGTTATCAATGAGACAGCCTATACAGAAAAAGAACAATGTTGAGAAAGAAGGCTAGTTAAACCTTTAACCTGTAATACTTACAATTTAGATATCCAAAATAAACTGGCAAAGAAATTTGATAAACAAGGACCAGAAACATAAGAGAAAAACTAGAAGAAGGCAAGGGAATCCAAGAAGTACCAGAAGAAAACAGTAAAATAGGCCGAGCGCGGTGGCTCATGCCTGTAATCCCAGCACTTTGGGAAGCCGAGGCGGGTGGATCACGAGGTCAGCAGATCGAGACCATCCTGGCTAACACAGTGAAACTCCGTCTCTACTAAAAATACTAAAAAAAATTAGCCGGGCGCAGTGGCGGGCACCTGTAGTCCCAGCTACTCGGGAGGCTGAGGCAGGAGAATGGCGTGAACCCGGGAGGTGGAGGTTGCAGTGAGCCGAGGTCGCGCCACTGCACTCCAGCCTGGGCGACAGAGAGAGACTCCATCTCAAAAAAAAAAAAAAAGAAAAGAAAGAAAACAGTAAAATAGAGCTAATGAAACAAATCTAGGAAAAAGAGAGGAAACCATAATTACCAAAAGTCAGAAATATTAAGTAGCTAGTTAACCCAAAATACAAAATGAGAAAATTTAGAGTCATAAGAAATAACTGTGCTTACCGCTATGTAAAACCTAAAAAATTAAGCAATTTCCTAGAAAAACCTAATTTACAGAAACCTGTTTTTGAAAAAAACACACCAGCATTTTAAAAGACCAATTTACATCAAAGAAATGAAAAGTTTTGTTAAGTACCTATCACCAAAAACTACTAGTTTAAGATTATTTTTTCAGAGGAATTTTCTACAAAACCCAAAAGAACGGATAATCCCAATTCTATTTAAGCTGTTGCAGAGGATAAAACAAAAAGAAAGTCCACAATCATTGTTATTTAATAATTTTATAACCAACACAATTAGAGTATAGAGGAAAAATGAGTTATAAGCTTTGAAGATAGGTTTTACATATCTATTTGCAAATTATATGACTGGGGATTGCTATTTTGGAGGTAAATTAAGTATAATTAACAAAAATCACTACAATAAATAAGAGCACTTGGCAAGTAAGCCATAGAAAATAATTATTATAATTAAAGCAAATGATTTCATGTATACAACTTGTTAGAAAGTATGACAAAATGAAAAATAAAATTCCTAAAAGCAAGAAAAGTACTTAGCAATAAACTTAACAAAAAATTAGTAAAATTTTAATATACTGCTGACAAAAGACAGCTTGAGGTAATAGCTTACTGAGTTGTTTGATAGGAAGATTTAGCATAAAAAGAAATCAGTTTTCCCCATTAATTTATAAATTTAATATGCTCTTGATACAAAATTAACTGTTTCTTAAAATACATTGCTGACTTTAAATTGCATACTGGAAAATTTAAAAGTAAAAAGAGCCATAAAGTTTATGAAAAAGAAGAGCAATATTTTGTAATTACCACTCTTAAATAGCAAAACATATTTTAAGTCTCAGTAATTAAGATATTGTGGTATTGGGACATGAAAATGAATTCAATATAAATGAATAGAATTTTCAAAAATTGACCTCAAACTTATTTAAAGGTAGTATGCTAAAGCTAGTATGTTATAAAGTCACTTCATACCAGTATGGATAAAATGACATTAAATAAATGGTATTGGTGCAAAAATAGTGTCAGATCCATACCAGAATCAATTTCAAATGATTCAAAAATTTACATGTAAGGAAATGAGTCCACAAAAGCTACAGAGGGTGAGACTGTGTGGGGTTGGGAGACAAGAGAATTGTTTTATAATCTCAATGTACAAAAAGGCCTTTCTAGGACTCAAAATTCAGAATTCATAAAAAAAAAAACAAAACAACAAAACACTTTTACATGGCAAAAGTCATCATATTGAACAGCTAAGGACAAACGATAAACTGAAAAAAATATATGCAAGTCACATCATAGTTTGGATCTGAAATATAAAAAAATTTCAAAACGTTGGTAATTTAAAAAGTAGAAAATCTCATATTAAATTCAAAATTAATATTAAAGAAATTTGTATTAAATTCACCTTGAAATTAAAAATCTGCAAATATCTCAACTACCTGAAAACACATTGATCTCACAATCATAGAGAGGCAAATAAAAGGTAAAGAGTGCTTACTTCAGCAACACATATACCAAAAATTGATGCCATTCAGAGATTAGTAGGGCCTCTGAACAAAGAGGATGTGCAAATTCATGAAACAGTTCATATTTTTTAAAGTGACTATTTTTCAGCATCAACTTGGCAAAAATCAAAGTTTTAAAACACGACTGGCAGGTCTGTGGAAATAGAAACTCTCATTCATTGCTGATAAAAGTCCAAATTGGTACAATCTAAATGGAGGATAATATTGAAGTATCTGTCCAAGATTATAAGGTATCTATCCAATATTATATACACTTTCAGCAACCAATTCTAGGAAAGTATTATACACGTAAGTTCCCATACACAGAAAATAATATATGTACAAAGTTATTCATTGTGGTATAGGCTGTAATAATGTTTAGAAACAAACTTCATTATTTGTCAACTAGTAACTCTTTAAATATGTTATATCCCCAGAACTGAATATGAAACACTAATACAATTGAATATGACACAATATGATCTAGGAAGATCTTGAAGAAACATTTTAAAGGAAAAAAAAACACAAATACATAAAATGTGTAGAGTATGATACGATTGGTATAAAACATGAGAAAAACATTCATTTATATTTGCTTTTATGTACATAAAAATCTTCTTAAAAGTAGAGAATAAAACAGTGGTTACCAGGAGGCAGTCCTGGGGAGAAAATGGGGGAGATGTAGCTCAAATAATACAAAGTAGCAGACAAGTAAGATGAACAGGTCTAGATAGCAATGTACAACATGAGGACTATAGTTAATCATATCGCCCTGGGCCTCACACCCAAGTTAATAATCTTGCCAGTGGCTCACGCTGGTAATATTAGCACTTTGGGAGGCGGAGGCAGGTGGATCACCTGAGGTCAGGAGTTCGAGACCAGCCTGGCCAACATGGCAAAACCCCATCTCTACTAAAAATACAAAAATTAGCTGGGCATGGTGCCGTGCACCTGTAATCCCAGTTACTTGGGAGGCTGAGGCAGGAGAATCGCTTGAACCTGGGGGGTGGAGGTTGCAGTGAGCCAAGTTCACACCACTTCATTCCAGCCTGGGTGTAACAGCAAAACTCCATCTCAAAAAATAAAAATAAAAATAAATAAATAAATAAATAATGTTGCCTTGTATTTAGGAGTTCTGCTAAATGAGTAGATATTAGCTGCCCTTGCCACACACATACACAATCGAGCAGATATATGAAATGATAGATATTTTAATTTGTTGCATTAGAGTAATCATTTTACTATCTATATGTATCCCACAGCATCATGCTATATATCTTAAACATACATAATAACATTTACGTTAAAAAGCTCTATAGGAAAATCCCCAAGAATCTAACACAGGAATATCTATTTAGTAGTGTACTGGCAACTGGGCACATGACAAATAGAGTGGCAAGGAGATTTTGCATTATATACTTTTTAATACACTTTGATTTTGGAAACTTGTGAATTTTTAAAAACACATTCAAAGAAGACTGTTAGGAATAAGGAGTAAAAGGTATCCTTGTCTAGGGTTAGGAGTACATTTCTTAATCTGATTGGTAAGCACCATTACAGGCAGTAAGATGCTAATGGACAACAGTTTGTGTACCAAAGGAAGGTTATGATTCTTCAGAGGTTCTGATCTTGCTGGGACTGATGGAACAGCCACTGTCTACATAGCAAGAAAATTTTTAAAGTCTTGATACAAAAGGCTCTTACTGGACCATAAAATCACCCATTATGGCTGAAATGAGCAATAGGCTTATTATTAAGCATGTCTTTTTAAAACTGATAGAGAGTGGCGTTGCAGCACATACATCCATTTACTCAATTGAAGACTATGAAGCATGCTGTTGAGCTATAAAGCGTATTCAATGGTGCACTCTGCTCTCAAGGAGCATACATTCTAAAATGGCAAATAAGTGATGTATGCAAATACTCATAACTATAAACTTAAGAATGCAAAAGGTTACAGCAGAGATAAAATTCCATGGGTTGTAGAAGAGCTAGAAGTGAATTCCTTCTGGAGAGCAGAAAAGGGAAGATGAAGGGAGGCTTGACAGTTGAGTAAAGGAAAAAGGCCAAAAGGATCAGTGAGTCAATCAGCACTTAAGAGAGAGCGTAGCATGCGGACAGGAAGAGAAAAAGAGGACAAGGAGAACAAACACATAGCTTGGTCTTGCTTACATATAAGGTATTACAAAAGTAGAATTGTTGGACCCAGATTATAAGACCCTGAATTGAAGGCTAAAAGGTTTGAATTTTATTCTATAAAACTGAGAAGATTCTGGAAGTTCATGAGAATGGAAATAATAGCATCCAAACAGCCCCGTAGCAAGCTTGACCTGGCTACAGATTTGTAGGGTGGGTTGAAGAAAAGGGTTGATGATGAGAAAAAGACAGCAAGTAAAGGCTATCAGAGAAATCCAAGTGAAGCATGATATTAATCAAGAATTCAGAGTAACAGATAAGTGGCATTATGTGGAGATGTGAGGAAATAGTGGGGACTCAGTTAATATCTATTATATGAATGGATAATAAATGAGGTCAGGCAGACGGAAATAAAATAAGGAACTTTCTTTTTCCTATTTCTGACTCAAGTTATTAGTCAGAAGCCTGCATCCAGTCTTCCCTCCAGAGTTTTATCTCCCTGCCTGACACCCTCAAAGGAAAGGCAGAAACAATAGCCTGTTAGGAAAAGAGGAAAAGGACATCTTGGCTTTCCTATCAAAGCGCTTACTAGAAAAATTCTGAGCTGCTGTTCTTCCTGGGAGTTTTTCTGTTGAACGGCACAAAGTCGAGGAACAAGGCAGAGGGCTGTGTCTTTATAGCTGCGCACACAGGGGTCTCTCAGTTACCTTAGAAGGGATTTGAGATTGTTATTTTTCTTGTAGCCATAGATTACTCATTACTAGATAGGTATAAACTAGACCAAATTAAGAAATGAGAGAAGAAGATAAAGAAATTGTTGGTTCTTTAGTTAGTACAGGACTTAACCCTGGATGCTTTTAAAATATGGAAAGGGAAACAGATATCTCAGGAAGAGAGGAAAGATGGATGTATAGAAAGAAAAAAAGCTAGGAAGAGGGGGGAAGAGAGAGACAAAGAGAAAGGAAGAAAAGAAGAAAGAAAGGAAAGAAAAAAGAATGAAGGATAGAAGGAATGAAGGGAGAAAAAAATAAATGAAGAAAAAGAAGTAAAGAAGGAAGGAAAAAATAAGTGATTTGGAAAGTTCTCTGCTGGAAGATTTACATACATTTATCTCTAACCAATGAAATAAGCACTATAATTTTTTTTTATTTTACACCTAAATCATTGGTTATACTATTACATCTCTCAAGCCTTCTTACAAAGCCACTCCTTTGGGCAGCAAGTCAATCTTTAATAAAATAGCAGAGGACAATGTGAGAATATGGACTGTGTGGGAAAAGATTTTGATAAGACAATTTACGCTTCCTTTTCAATTCAACTGATATTGCTATGGGGGACTGCACTTTTAGCAGTCATTGTCAGATCCAGTTTCTATGGAAATTTTAAGCTGCTGCCATTGGATAAAGTCAATGATGCCATGGGAACAACATCCTTGATAATGTCAAGTTTCTTCTTTGAAGGAGCTATTTGCTACTTTTTTCCTGAAATATGACAAAACCCAGTGACAATTTAAAAATTCCTTCATATATGCACACCACACGAACAATTCATGCTAAAGTTTTTCTCATAGCTGCTGTTAATAAGAGAATTATATATCCAAATAATAATATTTCAACTAACAGGACAAAGAATAACTTGGAAATCAATATGAGGCATAGACTGTCTTCATTTAAACTTAGCCGTTTAAATCACACCTTATGTGCAGACGTGTTTTTTATGTGGACTGCTTTCTCCATTAAATATATGACATACCCTAGCCAGGCAGAGAAATTCTCCCTGCTTCTCTATACTTTGTTACATCTATCTTGCCATTCACCCCACAGCCTACATTCCACAGTGCTAAGAATCTCAGCTTCTTGCAGACATCTTAGCCTTCAGTTTACAACTAGCCACTGCTGAGAGGAGTTAGCAGCAGAAAGAAACTATGTGCGATGAAGAGTGGGGTGGGAAAAAGCACTCTGTTATTAAAATATTTGTTATGTAACTTCAACCAATACACGTCACCTACTGAGTAAAGGATATTGTTCATTCTGAGCAAATACTTCAAATTGTTTCACAGTGTGTTCTATTTATTTGTATAAGCATGGTTAATATGCAAACTGGATCATCCCTTGGAAACCTGAAAGTGAATTGTGTGATTAACACAAAGAATCCTAGGGCAATCATACCAGATGTCTTCTGCATGCCTTCATTTACAAAAGCACACAACAAAAAGAAGGAAGAAGGAGCCAGGAGGATTGGATACAGTAGCCACCAAGGTAAGTGAAGTCCTGTCTCTTCTTCCAGTCCTGCTGCCTCCATTTTTCTTGGTAGGAGAGGCGTGTGTGCGTGTGTGTGTGTGTGTGTGTGTGTGTGTGTATCAGGGAGTTATATGAGAGACTAAAACATGTGTTTTAAAAAATTGCATGGCAAAATTTAACCTAAACGTAAAATTTACCGAGGGTTGATTTTCATTTGTTTTCTTTTGTTTTTGATTTGTTTTGTTTAATGGTGTGTGGGGAGGGTTAATGGAGATGACAGAAAAGCAAAATCCTTTCAAGCCATTTCTTAGTACAACGACTGCTTCTTTGACCACCACTCTTCCACTTCATAGAAGCAGATCTCAGCTCCTGTTTGATCAGATTTTTAAAAATTAAAAATAAGAGGCTGGGCATGATGTCTCATGCCTGCAATCTCAGTACTTGGGGAGAGCAAAGCAGGAGGATTGCTTGAGCCCAGAAGTTCAAGATTAGCCTCAGTAACATAGTGAGATGAGACCATATCTTTACAATAAAAAATAAAAGAAAGAAAAATATTAGCTGGGTGTGGTGACACATGTACCTGTGGTCTCAGCTACTTGAGAGGCTGAGGCAGGGGCATTGCTTGAGCCCAGGAAGTTGAGGCTGCAGTGACCCATGATCATGCTACTGCACTCCAGCATGGGTGACAGAGCACAGCCCTGTCTAAGAAAAAAAATTAAAATTAAAATAATGTGTGGATTAGTTACCTTTCCCCAGATATGATGCAAATGAAAAAAAACAGATACAAATTAATATTTCATGAACATAATGAGACTTCTGTTTTACCTACTGGGTCCAGTGGGATTCTTAGCTTCCTTCTCACTGAATTTTGTGGTTATTTTGCTGCCTGCGGGTCCAAAGAATTGTATTCCTGTTAGATGAATTGTCATTATCTCATTTTTCGATGTGAAGCTCACGGGGATAGAATCCCTTTGAGTAATCTGAAAGTGTAGTGAGGTCCCTTCTGTTATCTTCAGAACAGATTGGGCCCCAAAGGAGAATGTGCCATGCTGCCATGGGCCAGAGTGAGCTGTGCCACTTTAGGCAGGGATTACTAACATAGGCAGATTGTAGGACTCAGACCAGAGAAAATTATCAATCAATAATTATATTTGGATACAAATGCTGCGAGTCAGTTATACCTAGACTTCTCCACCAAGTGCTTTCACCATTATTCAGAGGGAAATGGTCTTAACTGACATTAATTCTGCTTATTCTCAGACCTATTTGGTTGACTCTGTCCTTTTAAAGTTTTGCATATCTGAGAGTTTTATTTTGAAATCTTTCTCAATGTTTGCAGGAATAACTATATTTTCACCTTGACGGAGTGGCATATGTGCCCAGAAACTTCCATGATGCCAGGGTAGAAACAAACTGTTGCGTCTTTCCCAGCTCCCTTCATTCCCCTTGCCCCGAATGTATCCTCTTTGGATTTCTAGTGTCTCCAAAGGCCATAAACACTATGCAGAGTTCAGCTGGAAGATCCTTCTCAGCCAGGTGCTGTGGCTCATGCCTGTAATCCCAGCACTTTGGGAAGCCGAGTGGGCAGATCACTTGAGGTCAGGAGTTCGAGACCAGCCTGGCCAACATGGTGAAACCCCGTCTCTACCAAAAATACATAGCCAGGCGTGGTGGCAGGTGCCTATAATCCCAGCTACTCGGGAGGCCAAGACAGGAGAATTGCTTGAACCCGGGAGTGGGAGGTTGCAGTGAGCCAAGATCGCACCACTGCACTCCAGCCTGGGCAACCAAGAGCAAAACTCCATCTCAAAAAAAAAAAAAAAAAAAATCCTTTGCAATCCCTATATGAGACAAGGACAAATCTGAGTGAACAATAAGACCAGTAAACAATCCATTCCCAACCGCCGCCCTGAATTTAAACCATAGTATCTTGAGATGCTGCTTCATCAAATCTGCATTGGCTTTGACATGAGAGCCTCCCTAGGTAGCAGTCTTGGGAGGATAAAAAGGCTAATCACACTACACTTTCGGAAAGAAAAATGGGATCTCTATGTAGTGCTGGTCCATGTATCATCACTATTTTCAGGACAAGTGAAATGTCAAGGCTAAAATACCCTCCAGCTATCTATAAAATAATGTAAGCCAGATACACAGTCATGGCAGAGTTTTGAAATATTATTCAATTGGCTTTCCCCATCAGAAAAAAAAAAAAATATGTATTTTCTGCCTCACATTTATCAAAAAGAGTACTGAATTAAAAGTAAAAATATGGCAATAGTCTGGTATCCTGTCAAATTTAATATATGTGAAATAGTCCAATCTATCCCACAAAAAAAATGTATTGTAATAAAATTGAAAGGCTATTTCAGTACAATGCTTGATTTTTCTTTAAGAGCACTTTGCTTTATATACTTGTGTATATAAAAGACAGTGTTTGGCTATTGCTAATCCTATATGTTAACTCTTCTGTTCACAAAATGGAGAGCTACTGGAGATTAATGATATTTTATTTCTCCTTTTTTCTATTTTAGAAAACTTTTAAAAGATTTACATTCACATGTAGTATACAAAATTTTGGACACACAAATGCATATATATATGGGGTGACCCACTTTTGACAAATTGAAGCATAAATGTTAATGGTTAGGGTTGAAATAGGTGGTAGAAGTATGAATAATAGTTCCCTTTTTACATATAAGCCATGGTTAATGTTATCACATTTATTTTATTTTATATTTTAATCACAGAAGAAAACATAGGCTTATTGCTGCCAATATACATTTTGAACAGTGATAATGCTCTGTAAATTTGAAATCATTTATTTTTTCAATCAAAATTTAATTAATATGGCTACTTGATATTAATCACTTGTTTAGGTTTTAAGAACACACGTACTTTTTCTCTCCATTGAACTCCTAATCTATTAGGATTAGCATAATATTTTTAAAGAAGACTTTCAAAAATAAAAAGTCTTACAGTTTTTAAGTTGTTTAGAATGATTACAAATAGGCACCACACAAAGATAAAATTTTGATCCATCTCTAAATAATTTTTCTCTATATATTTTCATATATAAATAGAAAATGAAAGGAAAGAGACTCTCTCTTTTTATCGATTGTGGGAAAATAGTCCTGAAAAGATGTTCACGTGTCAATGATATTTATATCAATTCTATATCAACTGATCTGGTGCTAAAAAACCAAAACTCTGCTTACCCACACAACTCAATAATCATTTCAGCTTTCTTTTTTACTTAACTTTTGTTTTAGGCTTGGGGGTACATGTGAAGGTTTAATACACAGGTAGACATGTCTCATGGGGATTTGTTGTACATATTATTTCATCACCCAGGTATTAAGCCCCGTACCCAATAGTTATCTCTTCTGCTCCTCTCCCTCCTCCCAACTCCCTCCTCAAGTAGACCCTAGCATCTGCATTGTGGAAAGCAGTATGGTGATTTCTCAAAGAGCTAAAAGCAGAATTACCATTTGACTTATCAATCTCGTTACTGGGTATATACCCAGAAGAATAGCAATCATTCTACCATGAAGATACACGCAGATGAATGTTCATTACACCATTATTCACAATAGCAAAGACATAGAATTAACTTAAATGTCCATCAGTGACAGACTGGATAAAGAAATTGTGGTACATATATACAATGGAATACTATGTAGCCATAAAAAAGAACAAGATCATGTCTTTTGCAAGAATATGGACAGAGCTGGAGGCCATTATCCTTAGCAAACTAAACCAAATACTGCAAGTTCTCACTTATAAGTGGAAGCTAAATGATAAGAACTTATCATTTCAACTTTCAAAGATATGATATTAATGTCTCAGTTAGTAGGTCAAGCTTTCAATTCCAAGATTTGCTGAAGAAGAGAAGGCAGATGATGGGAATGGGCTCCTATTCTTCCTTTTTTCTCTTCTCTGCTATAAGATCCCCACCTCCCCACTAATGATCTGGAGCTAGTACTCAGGACCCTGACTTAGAAAATATAATGACTATTACTGTAAAACAAGAAAAACATATTTTAACCAGTTGAGGCCTCTGAGAACAGTCAACATGTATTTTGCTCTCTGAAAACAAATATAACTTAAAGGGCAGGAAATAATCATGTAAATTAGGGTACCAAAATAAATTAACAAGATTCACTCGCTTTTCCACATTAGCCTGGAGAATGCCTTGCTCCAGAAGTAATAAATTTTCCACTTAAAAATAGAAATTCTTCAATCAAAAGAAACTTTAATTTTATGTAATTCACACTTGCCTATGTTGTAATGAAGTCAAAATCCAGAACAATTCATCTCGGAAATGGCAAAGCTCTCTTGTCCTTGATTGTGATGCCTTTTCAGCAGATATTCTTGACATCTGAATAATATAGAAAGGCTTATTTATCATAAACCTGTTGAAACTTAAACTGCAAGACTTCTCACTGGAATAGGCAACTGGTAAGAAATGTCTAGCAATTTCGAACTATTGGATTTTTAAGATTTTATTTAAAATGACTCCTCCAAATTGTATAAGCTTCTGATTCCACCAAACCTCGATCCTCCTTAGATGATGTGGATATTGTATAGAGTTTCATATTGCTGTAACTTATCAACTCTTTATTGGGATTGACTAGAGTAACAAAGGTCTAGCCAATTAAAATAATCTAGACTGGATCATTACATACTAGCCTGTTTCAAACTGTCAATTTCCAGGCATTCTTTTATTACTTATGAATCAAAGTTCCTTCCATTTTAATAAGAACTCATTTCTTACCACCACTCATTAAATAAAGTTAACTAATATCAAGGTAACTTCATAATTCACACTTACTTAAATAAAAAGTGTTAATATGTTAGGTCAAAAATGTAGAAGATAAGATGAACCTATATTTCATGACAAAGAATTTGTCATAGTAATTTTATTATATTGAAACAAAACTTTGACTTATGTACAAAGGAGAAGAATTCTAATGAAACTGACACTTCCTGTTTATTTAATTTTCTGTACTTTTGTTCATATAGAAGACAATTTAGGAGCCTTTCTCATAATGTAATTTTAAATACTGTTCTGTCCCCACTATGAAAATATTTCTCCCTCTCAACTACATATACTTAACATTAAGTTTTAGTTACATGATTGATAGTATGAATAAATAATAAACACTTCAAAATTTATCACATTATGGCAAGAGAGGAACATAGTATCAATAAAAACAAAAACAACAAGAAAAAGAACAAGGGTGAGCAGACCCTGATATAAATTTTTGAAACCATAAACTACAAATCCACAAATACAGAAGACTTCCTGACCATCTGAGGTAAATATATATGTATGTATATATAAGCTTATGAATATAATAATTATCGTTAGTACTAATTATTCATGACATTTTATAAAGAATTTTTACACAAGGAGATTGTTGAGCTTTTATTAAAGGAATTTATCTAACTCTTTGAGAGTTTAGAAAAATAAAACATATTTTAAGCAGTAAAAGCAAATTAAATCTAATTAGAGAGTATGAAGTTATTCATTTCAAGATCCTCTAGATGGCAGGATCCTAGAAAAAGACTGCACTTGGATGGAAAAAATAACATTTAGTAGAAAAAAATCTGTTTGTAGTGGAAAAAAATCTATGTTTAATTCCAAAATAAATCTAATATTGTCCTTGAGAAAAACTTAAATTTAACGGTCTGCAGTCACCCACTCCACGAGAAAAGTAGATTGGAAAAGATGACTTTTCAGGAACAGATTTCACAACACTATAATGTTGATTAATATATTAATAAATATTACTAGGATAGGACGTAAGGGGCCCATGGCCATTTACATTTGGGAAGTTTTATAACACCTTGAATCCCCTTCTTAAAGAATTTTATAAAAGAACAAGAAATTTTGCCATAAACAAATCTTGTTGCTTTTTAAAATCTAAGATTCTCTAACATTTTGACTCTTAATCTTGTTTTCTCTGAACAGCTGTTAACAGTAATATTCTGTCCACAAAACTCAAGAAGGAAACAAAAATGGAGAAGATCAAGTGTTCCTCTAAGTTTCACACAGAAGGTTCTCTATAAATATTTATTTCATGAATAAATCAAAGCCAGATGTTAGAAGCTAACTTGAACATTGTGACACTTGATTTCATTTATATACTGTTTTCTGTAGGTGGTGTCTTTGTCTTGTCTGTTTTGTGTTGGTATAACAAAATACCTGATGCTGAGCAATTTGTGAAGAAAAGAGGTTTGTTTAGCTTGTGATTCTGGCATCTGGAAAGTCCAAAAGCATGGCACCGACATCGGCTTGGCTTCTGGTAAAGGTCTTTGTGCTGCCATCCCATAAGGTCAAACGGGAAGCAGACAAGTGCAAAGAGACAAAACACAAGGAGTGTCCTTGCTTTATTACAACCCACTCTCATAGGAACCAATAGATTCCCACGAAAACTAATCCAATCTTGTGAGAGGGAGAACTCACTACCATGAGAATGATACCAAGCAGCCCAGGAAAGCAGAGCCCCCTAATCCAAACACCTCCCACTAGACCTCACTTTGTAAGGGTTCTACTTCCCAAATTTGCCACACTAGGAATTAAGTTTCCAACATGAGTTTTGGAGGGGACACTCAAACAATAGAAGCTGGCAGTATGATGACATGGATACATTAATTTTTGTATTATTTGACCAAGGAGTGATATTGAACTCTTATCCCATCTGTAACAAATATTTAAACTCAATGCTAATTACGTATTCTGAAGGTAATATTAACTAAGACAATACTAAATCTTTCTAAAACCATGAATATTTTAGCTAAAATGCAAAGACTTATGCCAGTTCTAAAATGATGGATTGTCTAAGCCTACTGTCAAATATTTGAAATCTCTCCAAGCAATTAATGAATAATTCTAACAGGGATATATTTTTATTTTTGAATCAAATTCAAAGTTAGTATGAATTTTTATCTTAGGATCTAGAGTTGACATTTCAAATTTTCTGAAATTTTCTAAGAATAAATTCTAGTTGTACTAGACTCTATTAAATATAAACAACAAATTTTCTCAGATTCTTGGTCATGATTTTGATCTATTTAACATAAAAAGGGCAAGAGAGCGAGATAAATTGTCAGTTTTGTGAATTCTGCTACTGACATTAAACAGATGCTCTTAAATGCTGTGGAACTGATAGTTTTGTATTAGAGTCAAAATGTGATAATGAAAACATAGTGTTATAACATTTATTTGTAAGCAGCTCAAATCTCAGGCTTTTTTATTTTTAAATTATTTTTCTTTTTAATTAACTCAATAATTGTACATATTTATGTGGTATATTGTGATGCTTTGATAGACATATATGTTGTGTGATGATCAAATTAGGGCAGTTAGTATATCCAACACCACAAATATTTATCATTTATTTGTGGTGGCAACATTCAAAATCTTCCATCTGTCTTCAAACACACACAAGGTGTTATTGTTAACTATGGTCACCCTACTGTGCAACGAAACACCAGAATTTATTCTTCCTTTCCAACTGTAACTTTGTATTACACATTAACCAACCTTTCCACTTTACTCCTCTTTCCTTCCCTTCCCAGTCTCTGGTAACCATTGTTTTATTCACTACTTTTATGAGATCAACTATTTTAGATTACACATGAGTGAGATCCTATGGTATTTGTCTTTCTGTGTCTGGTTTATCTCACATAACATAATATCCTACTGGCTCATCCATGTTTCTATAAATTAGAGAATTTTATTTTTTATGGCTGAATAGTATTCCATTGTGTACATATACATTTCTTTTGTCCATTCATGCATTGTATTTTTATTTTAACGGATTATCTTAATAGTCCATAAGCCAGAACTTTTTAATCAATAAGAGAATGAAGCTTAGGAAGTTTATATTAGATCAATACTGGGTAAGTAAAGCAACCACCTTTTTAATAAATCAAAAGGCAGCAATAAAAATTGAACTTTATGAATTAAAATAGAGGCTTTAGAATCGTACATTTAACTTACACTATGATATATATTTTATGGTTAATATATGAGCTTTGAAATATAAAATTTAAAATTAGTAGCCCTTCTAATTATAAATGATCTAAATTTTTTCTATATGAAACATTATATTTTCCTAAAGTTCAATTGGGTATAAATTTTACTTGTCTCATGTACTTTTCCAAAGCACAATATTATATGGTTTATACATGGATACATTTTCCAAGTAATAGGCATATATCCCATGAGAACTAGGCCCTTTGAGCTTTAGAGAAATAACTGAAGCATGTACCATGTCCAATAAATGAGAATAGCTACCATTTAATGAAAGTTAATGATACACTAGGTACTGAGGTTAGGTACTGTTTTATTATCATCCCTGTTGTATAGTTGAGGAAAGAGATATTTAGTAAGATAAAATAACTTCCAATTTTAAGAGCCAGTGAATGCCAGAGAACCACATTTTCTTTTCTTTGCTTTTTTTTTGAGATGGAACTCACTCTGTCACCAAGACCGGAGTGCAGTGGTGTGATCCTGGCTCACTGCAACCTCTGCCTCCCAGGTTCCAGCGATTGTCCTGTCTTAGCCTCCCCAGTAGCTGGGATTACAGGTGCATGCCACCACAACTAGCTAATTTTTTGTATTTTTGTGGAGACGGGGTTTTGCCATGTTGGCCAGGCTGGTCTCAAACTCCTGACCTCTAGTAATCTGCCTGCCTCGGCCTCCCGCTGCTGGGATTACAAGCGTGAGCCACCACGCCTGGCCCCATGTTTTCTAACTTTGAAGTTCAGATCACTTGAACTACCTCAGCCTAATGCTCATTGTGCAAAGGTCCAGAGGTGCAGAAAAGTGAGACTGATTGGACTACCATGACCACTGGGTTGATGATCTGTCAACCATGGGCAGAACTTTGTAAGTATGAGATGCTCATGAGATGTGATAGGTCAAGGGGCTGCTGTCACCCAGGTCACTCAGGGACCAGGCTGGGGCTAGGTGAGGAAAATTTTCCCTTTTAATTTCTGAACCCCACTGTGGTTAATACTGGGTATGGATGAGGACAAAAAATACCTTTTCTACTCCTTGGGAGGTAAAATGCAGGACACAATCATCCCCCAATCCCATATCTAGTTCAGCTGAACCAAAGACAACTCTCAAATGGAAGATCAGCATTTTCAACAGGCTGAACAAATTGGATAATGGGATAAATAAAACCTATGTTTGGATTAACATGTGACCACCCCAGACACTTCAGATGTACTGAGTGCCCAGACACATCACTTGCCCTGGCTATGTGGTCTGAAGTAAATACATTTTTAAAAGATTGTTTAAAAGGCACAAATATAGAGTTCCAAGCATTTCTACAAATATGAACTCATTAATCTTCATAATCATAGTATCAAGTAGAATATATTATTATCCCCAGTGATTAAGTATCATGCCTGAAGTATCCCAGCTAGTAGGTAGCAGAACTAGAATTTGAAACCCTGGAGTCTGGTCCCAACCTGTGTCTTCTTTCACTATGAAACCTATGTTTTTTTCCATCTCACACTGCCTGAGTTGATGGCCCTGGTGGATGACTGTTTCAGACGTTTTGGTCTGGATAAGTCACTATCCAGTCTATACAACACAGACCAGACAAATCCCACTAATGGCTGAAGCAGATTAATTACGCCAGACAATGACTACTTCACACTGATTAAGATGTTATTTTAAGTATGAATTTTGAATAAGTGCATTAGCAGAGGCCAAAAATAAAATCCCTGATATAAGCAAGCTATATTCTAATCTACAAGAGAGTGAAAATAGAACCCCAAATTAATCAAATAAGCAGTAACCATGGTGGTTAAGAGATCAGACTTGGGGCAGATTATCTGGGTTTGGATTCCAGCTCCACCACTCACCAGCTATATGGCTTAGCAAATTACTTAGCCTTTTTAAATCTTTGATTCCTTATCTTTTGAAAGGAAGTAATAATAACTATTTTTGTTATCCTAAGGATAAAGTGTAAAGCTTATAATGGAAAATGACACATTTTAAAGACATAGAGAATGAACAGAACCTGGACAATGCAAAAAGAAAAATACAAACTCTATTATTACAAAGATACTGTCTTTAGTCATAGTTGGTCAAGCAATTTTACCAGCCTTTTAGTGAAAAGGAACTGGAAATCAATACCCATGCTCTACTTTGTGTTTCTTTTAGAGTGTTGATGAAAAGTATGCCCATGTTAGGTGTTCTCAGCTAATTGTTTTGTTACCTGTGGTAGATTTCAAAATATGGCCACATACGTCTCCCAATCCAGTGTGTACCCACTATAGAATGTGATTTTTGTCATTCCCATAAGAAATGGAGTCTATTTCCTCCTCTTTTTGAATCGGGGCTGGCAGTTGTCCAGTAGAATAAAGCAGAAGGGATGTCATAATACTTCTAATTGCTAGGATTTAAGAAACTTTGAAGTATTCCTATTGTTTTCTTGGAATACTATTTGAGACCACCATCTAAAGAAGCCAAGCTAGCCTAGTAGGAAATTGGAGGCAATACAATGTGTTACTTTTAATACAAGCAAAATTATCATGCAACTGTTTCTGCATAAACTGTAAGATTTTAGAAGTACTTCGCAATTACAATACTCTTTTATAAGCCATGAAACAGTTATAAAACAGTCACTCCCTTCCACCAGTCAAGTTTGACGTATTAGCTGCTTTATTGGAATTACCACATTAAATTGACATGATGGTGAATGCAGCTGTAAGTGCACTGATTTCATTTCTCTTTTCCTAGATTTTTGTTATAACAGTTTTTGCTGCTGTGATGTCTCTCCCTAAAAAACCACTGATTTAGGTTTGGCTATCTTCAGTGTTAACCACCTAAACCAGAGTAAACCCACACGTTATTACACATTAAATATGAAAATTCAGACTGCATCACTGGTATCTTCTTTCCACTCTGCCATATCTGACCGTTTCTCCTCTCTTCTCCAATAGGCATGGAGAGCCGCTCAGCAATGTCACACATAGCAAATACAGAATGGAAAGGCAATTTCATGCCTAAACTCCATGCATAATTCTCTTGGAGCCACAAGACACCCATTCTGCCTAGAGAAGGAATGAAAAAGCAAAAACTATAGATTTTTTATGTCCAAGTCCAAGTCCCATGACAGTAATGGCTGACTGTTTATCCCATTCCTTCTCTACTCCTTCGTTTCCTGTCACATAGCGGAGGGCTGAGGGGGCGAGGGCTAAAGTGATGCTGGGGTGTAGAAGAACCAGTGGGGTTCCAATTGAGTTCATTTCTCTCTAGAATGTGAGGTACTTGATATTTTGTCCTCAACTTTGGATAATACCTATGAATTTTGGTAAAAGGAAAAGTCCTCTTCAACATCATTTTCCATTGTGATGTGTAATCTAAAATGACACTATCATTTTGTTTTTGCCCGGGAACTAAAATAGTATAATTAATGTAACTTTTCTTATTCCCAAGCTTCTTTCACAATGTCTGCTTTATAGGTGGTTATTTCTATGTACTTTGGTTCATTTTTTTAAATCACTTTTTAAAATATTTTTTAAAAACTCTACCTTCAATTCTTTACATACTTCTACTTAAATGGCATTGTACTTGTTAAAATACTGTTTTTATAAATGTTTGCATGAATCCAATTAATTTTAAAATACATGACGTTTAGCTCAGAACAGATTTATTCTAGCTTACATGATGGTTTAGTTTCCTAGAGAAACTGGGTAATTGTGTGTATGAATACTCAGGAACAGGACAACAAAAAGGAAAAACAATTTTTGAACTATCTAAATCATAATCAGTTTTGGTTTTACATGTGTTACATAAATAGAATTGAAATTAAATATCATTTATTCTCATCATACTCCCTGTAATACCTAGCAGGTTCAAATAAAATGGTAGTCAAAATATTCTTTTCCTCCAGAGGAAAAATATTAAACCATTAAGCCGCCTGATTAATTTATTTTGTAGTTGAACTATATCAGTTTGTTCAGGGGTCCTAATTTCTAAAAATTCTTTCTTAAACTTGAATATTTAACAGAACCCTTCTAGGAAATGAGGAACCATGTCCTAAATGAGGAACCTTGTCCTAAATTCTACTTCTAGGTCCTATATTGAATGATGAAAGAGTAAATCCATCAACCCATCAATAAGTATTTGAAGAATTAATTATCAATTTCAATTGTGTCTACTCACTAATTTTTGATTAGCAAACAAACTAGAGATGGAGTGCTTATATGAATCAAACTTATTTGTGCCCTACTGTGATTGAGATGTCTTCAACTCCTTATCTACTCATTTGTTCAGAATATGTTTTCATGCCAGAATATTTTGGCTGGGATACAGTAGAAAATAAAAAGAAATAATCTCTGGGTTTATAATATTTATCTTCATATGATTATCCCTGACAATCATAATTCTGGCTGGGAAACAGGCAATAAACAGATTGATAATATAACAAGTGTCAAATTCTAATAAAAATAAAACAAAATAAGAGTGATAAAGCATCCTGGGGTTTGGCCAGAAAATTATTTTGCATTTTAATGATCACCAAATTGATTCCACAATTTTAAGCTCTTTATTTCATTAATTCAACAAGTATTTATTGAGGGCCTAGTCTGTGCCAGGCACTAGAGAGGCAACAGAGAGCAAAACAAGCATGTTCTTTGTATGGATGTGTTTGGAAGAGAAATAGCAATCCTGCAATAGCTCCAATACATGCAAAAATTGGTAACTACTACACATTTTTTGGTATGCCTTGCACATATCAATTCATTTTTATGGTGACTCACACGTACATACTATGTCCTTGAATTGGGTAATAGTGGCTCTGTTGTGCTTACTGCTGTAACTCTTTAATCAATCACCCAGAATACAAGAGACATTCTGGGGACTTAGAAAGCAAACCTAAGTAATTCCAGTGGTAAAACCTTGACTCGGGTTAGTCGTCAAACTAAATCTACTATTCCTTCAATTACACCGATCATTGCTTTAACTCTTTACCTGGCTTTAGTGGCAAGAACTTTACATCTTAGAATAAGATAACATCAGATGTGATCATTTCTCAAAGATGAATATAAAATATATTTCTCATATACCATAATATCTGCTTTAACTTTCCAAAGCAAAAATAAAACAGCAAAGGAAAAATAGACACTAAAAAATCAAGATATATTACAACAATCAATATTGGATAATGAGTCATGACATACTTAAAATAAAAATTGTGTTTCAAGTAAAATGGTAATTTTAGAGAATAACAAGCTCTTATTTTTTTAGCCTTTAGATTTCTTTTTTTTATTTACTAAAATATTAGTGTCTAAAGCTGAGATGTCAATCAATCTACACATTTTAAGATGTGAGCATATATGAATCTGAATGAGGAAAGAAAGAGAACGAGTCGAGATGGGCAAAGAACCTGAATAGACATCTTTTAACAGAAGACATATATATATGGCCATTGGCTATATGAAAAGGTGCTCAACATAACTAATCATCAGGGAAATGTATATCAAAACCATTATGAGATTTCACCTCACACTTATTAGGATGGCTACTATAAAAAAGATGAAAGGAAACAAGGTTAGCAAGAATGTGGAAAAAAAGGGAACCCTTGTACAGTATATGCTTTGTAGCGTACTTCGTACACTAATTTACACTGGTGGAAATGTAACTTAGTATAATCATTATGAAAAGCAATAGGAAGGTTCCTTGAAAACTTAAAAATAGAACTACTATGTGGTCCATCAATCCTGCTTCTGAATACATAGCCAAAGAAAATGAAATCAGGATCTGTACTTCCATGTTCATGGCAGCATTACTCACAATAGCCAAGAGAGGGATGGAATCAACCTAAATGTCCATCAGTGGATGAACCAATAAATAAAATGTGATATACATGCACACATATGTATAAAAACATACATGCATACATATATATAATAGAATATTATTCATCCCTTAAAAAAAGAAAGCTCTGCTATTTGTGATAACATAGTTGAATCTGGAGGACATTATACAAAGTGACGTAAGCCAGCCTCAGAAAGACAAACAATCTCACTTATATATGGAACCCAAAAAGTCAAACTCATAGAAACAGAGAGTAAGAATGGTAGTTGCCAGGAACTCGGAGAGGGAGAAAAGGAAAGATGTTGACCAAAGGGCACAAAGTTTTCGTTAATACAAAATGAACAAATTCTGGAGAGCTAATGTACAACATGCTGACTATAGTTAACAATACTCTACCAAATACTTGAAATTTGCTGAAAGAGTAGATCTTAAGCGTTCTCACCAAAGAAAAAAAGAGAAAGAAGGAAAGAAAAAAGAGAGAAAAAAGGAAGAAAAAGTAGAGAAAAGAGGATATGGTAGCTGTGTGAGGGGATGGATATGTTAATTAGCTTTTTGTCTTTATTGTGATCACTTCACAATGTATATCAAAACATCAAATTGTACAATACAAACAATTTTTACTTGTCAATTATACTTCAATAAAGCCGAAAAGGGAGTCAAAGAGATAGGTTTAATCAGTTAAACTGAAGATGACAAAAAGGTTTTCCAGTTATTGCTACTTATTTACACACAGATATTTGTATTTTCTCCTGTTACTAATCTATAATCAGGTGTTATATTCAAGATATTATCATGTTAAATTTCTCAAAAAAAATAGGAAAACAGACTTAATTCCATTCCATCATTTCTGAAAAAATAATATTCAACTTCTAAAACAATAACTCATTATTTCTCAAGTATTAATCTTCCTAATTCATTTACAATGACAGCATTCTAGTTACACGCAAGCTGCTTTATTACAAACTATTTTGAATATATCAAAACTACATAAAATTTTAAATTTTATTTATAATTATACAAGAAACATAAATATACATTATCATTATAAGATATTAGGCAACCTAAAAAATGTTTATGCTTTTTGTTTTTACTATTTCCAATTTAAGTTTACTTGTGAGAGGTAACCATCTATGACCAATAGTTTACTGATTAATACATTTCTACAATTACAGACATTTGTACACACATACGCACATGTATACACTTTTTGTTTTAGCTTTTTTCATGTAAATGATATAAATGTATCATTTTACAACCTACTCTTTTAATTTAAATTGTTTTTGAGATTTGCCCATGTTACTTACTTCTCTACTGAAGAAAAATTGCAGTCCACATCTTTTCATTTTCCTAATATTTTAGTAAAAACATTTGCATATGCTACTCCAGTCATATATTGAATAATTCTCTTAAGTGAATACTAAGAAGTGGAATTGGTAGATAAGAGCTGCAGTCTAAATCAGTTCTCCAAAATTGTCTTCCAATGTGGTTATACCATTTAATACTACCACCAATCATCCTCATCCATGAGAGTACCTTCTCTTGTGCCCTCACCTCAGTTGATATTGTCAAACTGTGAAATTGTTAATAAAATGTTTGATGTATCTAATTGTATTTTTATTTTGATTTTCCAAGATTACCAGTGAGGTTGAATGATTTCTTTTATGTTTGTTGGCCTTTTGTATTTTATCTTTTGTTAATTGTTCATTTGTTTTGCTTCTTTTTCTAGTAGATTGTATGTTTTTGCTTTTTAAATAATTTGTAGGATATGTTTATTTCAAATATAATAATTTATTATAAATGTTTAAATACTCTTCCCATTTTATAAACTATTTTTAACTTTGTTTTGATAACTTTCATTATTTTAAAGCTTACATTTATAAGTAGTCAATTTATTAGTCATTAATTTTATGGCTATGGTTTGTTGAATATTTAAATAAAAAGCCTTCCCAAACCAAAGCTGTATACATATTCTCCCAAAGTTTCTTTTGAATATCTTTATTTCAAAAAGGCCTAAAATTCATCTAGAATATATTTGGGGAATTATTTATTGAAGATACATAACTTCAAATGCATAGCTATTTGTTTCCACATGATTTATTAGTACTGATCATGGGAAGAAAGTGTGTAGATATATAAATCCAAATGTATAGCCAGTTATTGGATACACTTTTCCCCCCATTTGAAAAGCTAATTTTATTATGTGGTAAACTTATATATCTACATGTTTCTATTTATAAACTATTCTACCCTAGCCTATTGATTTGTCTAACACATTGCCAGTCTTCTACTGGTTATATTATTTCTTCTCATACTTTCAACCAATATTGCTTTAGTTCCATTGTGTTATTTTGTATACACAAATAAACATGCCTTTTTTCAGTAAACATTTATAACTGAAAAGATTTACTGGTTTTGTATCCTGCTATTGCTTCTTGGGTTCCACAGGTTTTTGGTTTGTTTTCAGTTTTGCTAGACTGTATCTTTCTGTAATTGCTTCTGTGACTCTCTATGGGTGGTAAAATTTCTGAGCATTTGCAAATATTAAGACTGGCAATATTTCCTTTTACATATGATTGTATAATTCTATGAATAATTCTTAGATCAACACTATTTTCCTCAGAACTTTACAGTTTTATTGTTTCCTTGTCCCCCTTTTAACCAAGAAGGAGCATATTAACCGAATCCTCATTTCTTTTCAGTTTTCTTGTCTAGAATCACTTACTTTTCATTTTATCAATGAATTTTAATATTTTATTGTATGTATCTACGATATGGTTTGGCTCTGTGTCCCCACCCAAATCTCATCTTGTAGCTCCCATAATTCCCATGTGTTGTGGGAGGGACCTGGTGGGAGATAACTGAATCATGGAGGCCAATCTTTCCTGTGCTGTTCTCATGACAGTGAATAACTCTCATGAAATCTGATGCTTTAAAAATGTGAATTTCCCTGCACAAGCTCTCTCTCTTTGCCTGCTGCCATCCATGTAAAATGTGACTTGCTCCTCCTTGCCTTCTGCCATGATTGTGAGGCCTCCCCAGCCAAGTGGAACTGTAAGTCCATTAGACCTCTTTCTTTTGTAAACTGAATGTCTTTCTCAAGAGCATGAAAATAGACTAATATAATCTGGATGTAGCCTTTCTTATTTATTCTGTTTACTAAATTGTCCTTTCAGTATGGAAAATAAAAATTTAGTTCAGACCTGTATTTTCTTTTTCTATGATGGCTTTCAATATTTTTATTTGTAAATCACTTGTTTTTTCTTATTTATCACTTGCTATGTGGAAATTGAAGGCTCAGAGTTACTTTTTATTTAACTTTCTTTTTATCTTCTTCAGCTATATTTTGAAAGATTCTCTTAGCTTAATTATTTTTAGCCTACTAATTTTCTCTTCAGCCATAATCATTGTTATTCAAATTAATTGAGATTTTTATTTCAAAAATCAAATGTTTATTTTTACAATTCCCCACCAATTTCTTCTTTTGAATGTCACCATCTTTCAAATATCTCTGAGAAGATAAATTATATTTATTTCAACTTTTTCTTCTTAGTCTCTTATAAATCTCTCTCCTTGGGTTTCAGTTTTTCTGTTTGTTGAGTGTGGTACCTCCATTTTATGGTGTTAGCATTCCTAAAATGTTAAATGAGTCTTGCTTGTGTATTTGCCTCCATATTTGAGATGACTTGTTACGGGTTAGTGAATGGGGAAGCATTCCTGGAAATGGAAATGACTCCAGGAAAGGGACTACTGTTTTAGGCACAGGGGCTCCTAATTCCTCTGGGTTTTGCCATTACCAAGGAGTCTTTTCTTGGTTTCCAATAGTCATAGAGGCGATCACGGATTTTTAAAACAGTTACTATATTTAATATTATGTGGAAAATAATTCTCAAAATTTTGTACAGAGTTAATGATGATGAAAGATTCATCTTCCAACTTAGAGGAAGAAATGTCTGCTTCCAATTTTCAAATAACAACATTTATATTATGTTTTCTTATTATGAAGATATATGCTTTTTACTTAATTGAATTAAAATAATAAAAGGGAAGTTTTCAAATTAGAGTATTTTTGTTGCGTTCATTTCCATGGCTAAATAAATGACTACTTTCTTATTTTATGAAAACTATATGTTGTTCCTAGAATTATGCCTCTATTCCTAAATAGATTTGAGCCTATTTGGGATAAATTTAGGGAAAAATATGAAAGCTTATTTCTAAACTATTATCAATCATTATCTCTGTATGCCAAGATGATAATGTTTTTGTTCTATATTCTTTTTATAAAAATTTTCCAAGTTTCCCACAAAATAACTATTAATTTTAACACCAGCAACATCACTACCTATTTGCCTATATAGTGCAAATTTTTTAGTACTCTTTAACAATTACTGTGCCCTTTCATCAAACACCCAACAGTTATAAAACATTCACTCCTTCCCCAGGTCAAGTTTGGTATGTTAGTTCCTTTGTCAAGAAGCAAGACTAATAAAGAAGAAAAGAGAGAAGAATCAAACAGACACAATAAAAATGATAAAGGGGATATCAACACCGATCCCACAGAAATACAAACTACCAACTACCATCAGAGAATGCTAAAAACACCTCTATGCAAATAAACTAGGAAGTCTAGGAGAAGTGGATAGATTCGTCGACACATACATCCTCCCAAGACTAAACCAGGAAGAAGCTGAATCTCTGAATAGACCAAAAACAGTCTCTGAAACTGAGGCAATAATCAATAGTTTACCAACCAAAAAAAGTCCAGGACCAGATGGATTCACAGCCAAATTCTACCAGAGGTACAAGGAGGAGCTGGTACCATTCCTTCTGAAACTATTCCAATCAATAGAAAAAGAGGGAATCCTTCCTAACTCATTTTATGAGGCCAGCATCATCCTGATACCAAAGCCTGGCAGAGACACAACCAAAAAAGAGAATTTTAGACCAATATCCTTGATGAACATTGATGCAAAAATCCTCAATAAAATACTGGCAAACCGAATCCAGAAGCACATCAAAAAGCTTATCCACATGATCAAGTGGGCTTCATCCCTGGGATGCAAGGCTGGTTCAACATATGCAAATCAATAAATGTAATCCAACATATAAACACAACCAAAGACAAAAACCACATGATCCTCTCAATAGATGCAGAAAAGGCCTTTGACAAAATTCAACAACCCTTTGTGCTAAAAACTCTCAATAAATTAGGTATTGATGGGACGTATCTCAAAATAATAAGAGCTATCTATGACAAACCCACAGCCAATATCATACTCAATGGGCAAAAACTGGAAGCATTCACCTTGAAAATGGGCACAAGACAGGGATGCCCTCTCTCACCACTCCTATTCAACATAGTGTGGGAAGTTCTGGCCAGGGCAATCAGGCAGGAGTAGGAAATAAAGGGTATTCAATTAGGAAAAGAGGAAGTCAAATTGTCCCTGTTTGCAGATGACATGATTGTATATCTAGAAAACCCCATTGTCTCAGCCCAAAATCTCCTCAAGCTGATAAGCAACTTCAGCAAAGTCTCAGGATACAAAATCAATGTACAAAAATCACAAGTATTCTTATACACCAATAACAAACAGAGAGCCAAATCATGAGTGAAATCCCATTTACAATTGCTTCAAAGAGAATAAAATACTTAGGAATCCAACTTACAAGGGATGTGAAGGACCTCTTCAAGGAGAACTACAAACCACTGCTCAATGAAATAAAAGAGGATACAAACAAATGGAAGAACATTCCATGCTCATAGGTTGGAAGAATTAATATCGTGAAAATGGCCATACTGCCCAAGGTAATTTATAGATTCAATGCCATCCCCATCAAGCTACCAATGACTTTCTTCACAGAAATGGAAAAAACTACTTTAAAGTTCATATGGAACCAAAAAAGAGCCTGCATCGCCAAGTCAATCCTAAGCCAAAAGAACAAAGCTGGAGACATCACGCTACCTGACTTCAAACTATACCACAAGGTTACAGTGACCAAAACAGCATGGTACTGGCACCAAAACAGAGAAATAGACCAATGGAACAGAACAGAGCCCTCAGAAATAATGCTGCATATCACAGCTAACTGATCTTTGACAAACCTGACAAAAACAAGAAATGGGGAAAGGATTCCCTATTTAATAAATGGTGCTGGGAAAACTGGCTAGCCATATGTAGAAAGCTGAAACTGGATCCCTTCCTTACACCTTATACAAAAATTAATTCAAGATGGATTAAAGACTTAAATGTTAGACCTAAAACCATAAAAGCCCTAGAAGAAAACCTAGGCAATACTATTCAGGACATAGGCATGGGCAAGGACTTCATGTCTAAAACACCAAAAGCAATGGCAACAAAAGCCAAAATTGACAAATGGGATCTAATTAAACTAAAGAGCTTCTGCACAGCAAAAGAAACTACCATCCGAGTGAACAGCCAACCTACAGAATGGGAGGAAATTTTTGCAACCTACTCATATGACAAAGGGCTAATATCCAGAATCTACAATGAACTCAAACAAATTTACAAGAAAAAACAAACAACCCCATCAAAAAGTGGGCAAAGGATATGAACAGACACTTCTCAAAAGAAGACATTTTTGCAGCCAAAAGACACATGAAAAAATGCTCATCATCACTGGCCATCAGATAAATGCAAATCAAAACCACAATGAGATACCATCTCACACCAGTTGAATGGTGATCATTAAAAAGTCAGGAAACAACAGGTGCTGGAGAGGATGTGGAGAAATAGGAACACTTTTACACTGTTGTTGGGACTACAAACTAGTTCAACCATTGTGGAAGTCAGTGTGGCGATTCCTCAGGGATCTAGAACTAGAAATACATTTGATCCAGCCATCCCATTACTGGGTATATACCCAGAGGATTATAAATCATGCTGCTATAAAGACACATGCACACGTATGTTTATTGCGGCACTATTCACAATAGCAAAGACTTGGAACCAACCCAAATGTCCAACAACGATAGACTGGATTAAGAAAATGTGGCACATATAAGCCATGGAATACTATGCAACCATAAAAATGATGAGTTCATGTCCTTTGTAGGGACGTGGATGAAACTGGAAACCATCTTTCTGAGCAAACTATCACAAGGACAAAAAACCAAACATTGCATGTTCTCACTCATAGGTGAGATTGAACAATGAGAACACATGGACACAGGGAGGGGAACATCACACACTGGGGACTGCTGTGGAGTAGGGGGAGAGGGGAGGGATAGCATTAGAAGATATATCTAATGCTAAATGGCGAGTTAATGGGTGCAGCACACCAACGTGGCACATGAATACGTATGTAACAAACCTGCACGTTGTGCACATGTACCCTAAAACTTAAAGTATAATAATAATAAAATTAAAAAAAAGAATTACCACATTAACATAGTGAATACAGCTGAAAGGCATAGATTTATAATTTCTCTTTTATTAGTTTTTATGTGTCTTATTCTTTGTCATTCTTACTAGCCAATGAATCTCCAGTGCTAGCTGGCTTTGTATCAGAGGCTGAGCCATTAAATAAAGAAGTGAAGAATAACTTCCACCAGAGTCCAAGAGAAAGTATTTCAGATTCCCACTGTGCCCATAGTTCTTCTCCCCTGGGTCTACTGCATTACCCATTGTCCAGTACAAAGACATCATTTTGTTATACAAATATATGTTTCTTCTACGAAAGAACCCTCCCTTCTCTAATGCCATATAATGAATCCAGCCTTCTTCAATAGTGATTACTTTCATGAGTGCTAAGAGAGCTTCAGAATTAGCTTTGATCAATGTTCTTGATATGTAAATTTCTAAGAACATAATTTGTACCTAAGTAATTTATTTTTATTTAATAAACACTTAACTAATTTAGTGCCCTATTCATTTTGTATATCTTTCCTTTCCATGTCCAATTCATAATCAAGCCCAATGCCTACTTCCCTGAAATATCATGTAACTCCATTTCATCTTTTCTATTTCTAGTGATACTTCTCAGCACTAAATCAACTTTCACTTATTTCGACAGTTTTAATAGCCTATTCAATAATTTCTCCAATTTTAATATTACTCTTCTTTTCTTTGTGTTTTATAAAAGCTGTGTCCTTCTAAACCACAATGTGATTATGGTTTGTGATCTTACTATAACTAATATGATTCATGTAACTCCTCGTTTTTCTGTGGAATAAAATCCTATCTACAAGAAAGGGCTGTCAGTTTTCCCTAAAGGTTTACATCAACTTATTTCTTTTTAGACTCAATTCTCCCTATGTCTCATTCTTCCCCAAACTGATATATTGTATATAGCAGCCATAAGGCGTAATGAATGAGTCTATCTCTCTTGTCCTTACCATCTTTGACTTTAATGTTCTTCCCATACAAAGTGTAAAAAAAAATATCAAAGGCAATTTTATTGTTCAACCACAATGGAAATATGTTCAAATTATGAAAAGGCTGCAATTAAGTTTTTTTTTTTATTCTACAAAAGACAAAGTCCTCCACCCTAACAAATAAAATGTCTAGCAAAATTGAAGAATTAATCCTTACTTAAAAATGACCACCTAGACTTCTGCTTCTGGCTATCTTAATAACTAATAACTGATCAACCCTTTGTCTTAGAACAACTATAAAAACGGGCTAAATTTGTTTTTAAACTTGCTATTTGAAAGCATTAGGACACATCTACCCAAAACTTGAGGCTAAGACGCAGTGAAGGAAGGAAATGCAGTAATACTGAGTTAAAAACACAACAGAAATTACAGAAACCAGTAGACATTCTATTGTCTACTGGTATGACATCCTTAATATGCTAACATATAATAAATGTCAGACAAAATTTCTATTTCCAGGGAAAATATTATTCAAATATGAGGGCAAAACATGAGGGTCATTTTTAAACAACAAAAAGTGAAATATTCATTACATGGAAGCCTACTCTAAAAGAAATAGCAAAGAGAATTTTTCAGGCAGAATAAAATGATTACTCTGGAAGTTGGAAAATACATGATGGAATAAAGAACACATAAAAGAGTAAATGTGTAAGTAAACACAATACTGGTTATACAGAATAATTATTCTAATGTCTTATGATATTTTAAATACATATGGAACTAAAACATAGGCAGATGTGTAGAAAGAAGTCAGCTAAGTTGATTTTTTCTGTAGTTTCAGAATTACTAGGGGAAGGTGAAAAAGTTAGACTTTTTAATTGACTTAAATAATTATGTATGTCATAATTGCCAGCATAACCACAAAGAAAATAGGGAAAAATAATAAATAACACATTAATACAGGGAAATGAATATAATTTAAAAATTGAGTATCCAAAATAAGAGAATAAGGAAATATAAAATAATGTACATAATTGTGTTAAATTCAAAAGAGTAAAGACAGTAGATATGAACTTAAATTTACAAATAAATATGCAAATTGACCAAATAATACAAATAATTGCCTAAAGTCTTCTACAGAATTAAAAAAAAAGCATTTAGGTATAAAAGTACAGAAATGTGAAAGTAAAGCATGGAAATCATGCACCAGGTATACCAGGTTATATACTGTTGTATAACAACCCTGAAATTTAGCAGCTTGAAACAGAAATTTAGCAGCTTGAAACAATAAACATTTATTATCTCACAGCCTCTGCGGATTAGGAACCTAGGAGGTCTTGGCTGGATGGTTGGGTATTAGGATCTCTCATGAGGCTGCAATCAAGGTTGGGCCAGGGCTGCATTCATCTCAAGGCTTGATTAGGGAAGTATTTCCTTAGAGGCTCTTCATGTGGTCCTTTCTACAAAGCCTTTGTAAAATGGCACCTGGCTTCTCCCAGATTCTCTGTGAATCCAGAGGGAGTAAGAACGCACAGGTGCCAAAATCTTTTTTGAAACTTAATCATGGAATCTGCACCCCACCACTTTTGCTTCATTCTATTCCTTAGAAGTGAGTCACTGTATTCACATCACAATCAAGGGGCAGAAATTACACAAAAAATATCGATCTACAGTACAGTCTGATAAATTAAGTATTCATGTTGAATCTCCAGGAGAGCAACTTCCAAAAAAGAAACTTTCAGGGAATGTGTGCAGTGACAATTATTTTCGTAATAATACTAATATATTATTTGCTTTTTTGCTTTCATTCTCTTGTTATTACATAGTGAAGTTTTCCAAAGGTAACATAACATGTGGTATTATCCTTGCTCTAATGACTAATGTAACAGGTAGTTGTGTATTCTTTGCTTTAACACTTTTTCAGTTTTAATGTCTAATATGATAAATATCAATATATGTAGCCTGCATTATCAAAAAATCTTTGGGATTCCCAATAATTTGCAAAATTTTAAAGAGATCCTGAGACATCTTTAAGACTTTTTCTAATATTTAGCATAAAATTATTAAGTGAATGTAAAAGAGAACTAAAAATAATAAAGAGGAATAACAGAATAATTTTAAATAATTACTCAATAAGCAGGTAAGATTGAGGAAAAATGAACAAATAATTGATTTTCAAAAAGTAGAAACAGAAAGCCAAATACTGTATGTTCTCACTTATAAGTGGGAGCTACATTTGTACACATGGACATAGAGTGTGGAATAATAGACACTAGAAACTTGGAAGGGATGGGATGGGGATGAGGGATGAGTAATTTCTTTTTTTTTTTTTTTTTTTTGAGGCAGAGTATCACTCCATCACCCAGGTTGCCAGGTCAGAGTGCAGTGGCGCAATCTCGGCTCACGGCAGCCTCCACCTCCCAGGTTCAAGTGATTGAACTCAGCCTCCTGCGCCGTGGTTATAGCCATGCCTGGCTACTTTTTGTATTTTTTAGTAGAGATGGGGTTTCACAATGTTGGCCAGGCTGGTCTCGAACTCCTGACCTCAAGTGCCTCGGCCTCCCAAAGTGCTGGGATTACAGGCATGAGCCACTGTGCCCAGCAGGGATGAGTAATTTCTTAATGGGTATAATGAACAGTATTCAGGTGATGATGACACAAAAAAGTAATATTTAAAAATATATTAGTCATTAAAGTTATAAGTTTATAAATGTCATAAACACAACGTTAAGTGAAAGAAGCAAGAAAGTAGTCCATCACATAAGATTCTACGTATAGGAAGTTCAAAAAGGAGCAAAACTAATCTATTGCACAGGAAGTCAGTATACTGTAGTTTTTAAAGAAAAGTTTAGTTTAGACTGTTATGAACTCTATACTACACTAAACCTTACTTAGTTCCCAATGCAAATTTGCAGACCAATTGTCTCCAATCTAGTTTAGGTTTTTACCATCCATTCAAAGATTCCTTTTTTTGTCTAAAACTCCTGGGGTTCTTGCTGGTTACTTAGCTAGAAAAACATTTTATATGAGGACAGTGAGACCTAGATAGTTGAAGCACATTATTTAAGGCCATACATTTAGTTAGCTACTTTCTTTCTTCATTTCCCCTATTGATTTTTTCCTGATCTTCTTGACCCAGTTTCCTCTCTTCCGAATTATGTTAGTACACTGTTCCTCTACCATTGGAAAGCTATCTAGTATGTACTGGCTTTACATTATTAGTTGTTTCTTTTGGACATTTAATCTGCTCCATATTCTCCATGTGTTCTTTTGGGTCAGTGACTGTGTCTCACTTTTCTTTGATTCTGGAAATCTAATTTTGTTCTTTCACTGTGCTCATTAGTAAACATATTCACCCATGCATTCATTCATTCAACAAATATTTTTGAGTACCTATGATGTAGCAAACAAAAAAAAAAGGCCCTCCCTCCATAGAACTTAGATCCCAATTAAAGTAATTAATAAGTAAGAAAATAAAATGCTGTGCATGGTATGTTATATTTTGACAAATGCTTTGGAGAAAAAACTGACCACTGATTAACTTTCAAATAGTGAAGTTTTTATGCTGCTTTGACATCCCTTGGCTTACTGTGGAGGCTCCTTGGGAACTGCTGGTGTGAAAAGCAGTTCAACCAGCCGACCTCCCAATCTGACTTCATTCACAGCTTATGCTTTTATCTCTTTCACATAAAATGCTACCAAATAAAATTGCATTTGAACAAAGCACTCCATAGATGAAAATTAATTCAACACATCTTTCAGGTTCTAAAATATTTTAGCTTTTCAAAGGGACAAATGGTGTCTCTGGTTACAGGCTCTGTAAATCTATCAGTGAAACTCATTTTACATTTTATATTTCTGCTCCATAATTATAGGATGTATATAAGCAGGTAAGTTTACGATGTTGAGAAGGGCAGTATAATCCTTGTTTACTCGACCCTAATGATTACTGAATGACCTTACTGAAGACAACAGTGTGCCCTGTGTGCATTTGTCTATACATAAGTAATAGAACCATTAGATGATTAAGAGAATGACTACATTTCAGTGATGATTTACTTTTGTGCAATAGTGGTTAGCCATATGGAAACAGGTTAGCACTGTTATGCTGAACCCAGCACTTACTTTCATCAGTAACTGCTAGCTCATTTCAATTAACTCTTCTGACACTAATTTGAAGGTACCACCATTAGAAATCTGAGAGGCACACAAAAATTACTTGAAAGAGGGCAGATGTGTTTTTAAAAAGGGGAGCTGTTATGCTGAACAGCAACCAGAAACATGAGACTTCTTTTTTCTCTATGTCTAATTGAATCAGAGCTGAGAACAGCGTCTATGATTGATGATAATAATATCAATGATGGTGATGTAAAGGTTATTAAATACCCAAAAAATTCTACGAGTCATGAGCTACATGTTGCATTGAAAGACAATGTCTTTCCCATCAGGGATTTTTACCTCTAAAAATAGATGAGACAGATTATGACATATCCATATAACATTCATCAAAAATACACTCAAATATCCTTTTTTTCAAGACTGTATGGTTAGAAATAAGATAAGGAAAAATAAAAGGACAAAGGGGAAAAATGTATAGTGTATGCTTGGCAAACAGTTGAGAAGTAGAAAGTAGAGACAACAAAATGTTTTCAAGATAAGTTTTAATTTCTACATATAGTACCTGTGTATACTTTAAAGTAAATAATTAACTCAATCCATGCATTTGAAAAAAGTGTATACTAATATAGAGTTTTGAATGAGTATTAGGGGAATTATTAGTGTTTTTATTCTATTTCCTCAGGTATTTGGAGGAGGTAAGTTGCAGTGATTTTTCAGAAATGTTAGCATAATCCAGTCCAATTCTTAAGTTTCAAAAAAACTGTGAACGTGAAACAGGCATAAACACAGAGATGATATTTTCATTTGGAATACATTTCATGCAGAAGTTTCAAATACTGTTAGTTCAAGGCATGCAAGTGGTAATTATCTAAAATCTAATTTTAAAAGTATTATCTTTATTTGTCTTTATTTAAAAAGCCTACAATTTCTAATAGTATCTCATTTCTATTGGGACCAAGAGCACTGAACCAAATTATTGAACATTTTTGAACAATTTCAAAGATTTATCAACCCAGGGAAAAACAGGACATGATGAAAAGGAAATGAAATTTAGCAACATGTTATTTGGATTTGTACTCCAAGGGGACACAGACAGAAGCCAGACAACTGGCTTAAAATTCAAAAAGTTCTTAGAAAGATATTGCTAAAACAGGATCTAGAAGGTGGAATCTGTTGACTTCCAAGTTATTTAGTTAATCTATGGCTATACAGTGGACTGAATCTTCTCCAGAGCAGTTAGAATTCCCCAAATGGGGTCCCCAGACCAGCAGCATCAGCATCATCTGAGGACATGTTGGAAATGCAAATTTTTAGGTCCCATCCTAGGCTCAGTGGATAAAATATTCTGAGATTGAAGCCCAGCAACGTGTGTTTTCACAAGACGTTGAAGTGATTCTGCATGCTTAAGTTTCAGAACTGCTCTGCAATAGACTGTGTGCTGAAGTACATTCTGGTTTCTCTCTCTCTCTCTCTCTTTCTCACACACACACACACACACACACACACACACACACACACACACACAAATGCCTTGAAGAAACAACTTCCTCAAGAACTCTCTAAGTGTGTTCAAATCATTCTGAAAAATACCTCAGGGACCAGCCAGCTACACATCTTTATGATATCTCATGACTCAGCCAACTATACACTCACCTTACTATTCACCACAAGCATTTTCTGGGAATCTGGTTGATTCATTCTGTTCTCTCTATCTTCTACAGTGTAAGCAAGATCTTACAGGTAAGCTCACTGTTTTTAGGCTGTTTAGTAAATAAAATCTTCTAATGTATTAGTGAGGTGGGTTACGAAGTAAAGAATTTTAACAATATACTCTGTAAAATACTTTGGGGGGAATATGAAAGAACTTCTTTCTCTGAACTGTGCCAACTAAAATTGCATTCCAGAACCTTGTTCTTCAACTTCCATCAGTTACCAATACCATGAAACCCAACACTCTATCAATGAAATGTAATGTTCAAATCGGGTAACATATTTATTGGAATTTTCTCAATTTTATGAGACTGTGCATTTTTATGAGACTATTTTCTTAAGTTAAACTGCAACTCCTTTCAAATCTTTTAGAGTAAATATGAGGCCAGCACCTTATGCTGATGAGAACTAATGAGAAGTGGAGAATTAGCTTTCTTTAGTTTATAATGTTATGGACAAAAACTGTAAATCTGTAGTGTACTTTTGCTGTCCCCAACTCTCCTAGAGTCTGGATCTAGGGGACTGAACTAAAACTATTTTAGCACTTTGATGCATGCAGATTATGTGAAGTTGTTTTCCCTTTCGTCCTGCATATATAATTATAGGCTGAGTCATCAATATGATGATGGGGCCACCACTACAACACTGATGATAGAGACAGAAACAAAAAGGCAGATCACCTAGAAAATGGTCAAGGACCTAGTCAAGGTATCAGTACATAAGCTGATTTTTAAAAATAATATTTGTAACTTACATAAACAAATATCTTTATTTTATTTTTTATTATACTTTAAGTTTTAGGGTACATGGGCACAACGTGCAGGTTTGTTACATATGTATACATGTGCCATGTTGGTGTGCTGCACCCATTAACTCTTCATTTAACATTAGGTGTATCTCCTAATGTTATCCTTCCCCCCACCCCCACTCCACAACAGTCCCCAGTGTGTGATGTTCCACTTCCTGTGTCCATGTGTTCTCATTGTTCAATTCCCAATTATGAGTGAGAACATGCAGTGTTTGGTTTTTTGTCCTTGTGATAGTTTGCTAAGAATGATGGTTTCCAGCTTCATCTGGGTCCCTACAAAGGACATGAACTCATCATTTTTTATGGCTGCATAGTATTCCATGGTGTATATGTGCCACATTTTCTTAATCCAGTCTATTGTTGTTGGACATTTGAGTTGGTTCCAAGTCTTTGCTATTGTGAATAGTGCTGCTATAAACATATGTGTGCATGTGTCTTTATGAAAGTATGTTTTATAATTCTTTGGGTATATACCCAGTAATGGGATGGCTGGATCAAATGGTATTTCTAGTTCTAGATCTCTGAGGAATCGCCACACTGACTTCAACAACAGTTGAACTAGTTTACAGTCCCACCAACAGTGTAAAAGTGTTCCTATTTCTCCACATCCTCTCCAGCACCTGTTGTTTCTTGACTTTTTAATGATGGCCATTCTAACTGGTGTGAGATGGTATCTCATTGCGGTTTTGATTTGCATTTCTCTGATGGCCAGTGATGATGAGCATTTTTTCATGTCTCTTTTGGCTGCATAAATGTCTTCTTTTGAGAAGTGTCTGTTCATATCCTTTGCCCACTTTTGATGGGGTTGTTTTTTTCTTTAAATTTTTTTGAGTTCATTGTGGATTCTGGATATTAGCCCTTTTGTCAGAAGACAGAACAGAGCCCTCAGAAATAATGCTGCATATCTACAGCTATCTGATCTTTGACAAACCTGACAAAAACAAGAAATGGGGAAGGGATTCCCTATTTAATAAATAGTGCTGGGAAAACTGGCTACCCATATGTAGAAAGCTGAAACTGGATCCCTTCCTTATACCTTATACAAAAATTAATTCAAGATGGATTAAAGACTTAAATGTTAGACCTAAAACCATAAAAACCCTAGAAGAAAACCTAGGCAATACCATTCAGGACATAGGCATGGGCAAGGACTTCATGTCTAAAACACCAAAAGCAATGGCAACAAAAGCCAAAATTGAAAAATGGGATCTAATTAAACTAAAGAGCTTCTGCACAGCAAAAGAAACTACCATCAGAGTGAACAGGCAACCAACAGAATGGGAGAAAATGTTTGCAATAAACAAATATCTTTAATAGACGTTAACCATAGTTATTTTAAGTGGTATATGTCTACTGAGTTTTAACATATTAAATATCTAATGAATTTAATCTAATCAGTTGAATCTAATGATGATAGTTAAGAGTACAGGGGGATGATGAGTAGTGCCTTCTGAAATATATATTTTTAAAGCAGAAAACACTTAATGTACTGAAAAAGCATGCTGAAATCTTGATGTACTAAAAAACATCATGCTGAACAATCTTGAAGTTTAGAAATTCAAGGTTTTAATATTGGATTTTATACATCAAAAGTTGTAATTTCGGATTTTAGACTAAACAATGAACTCTCACAGAAATGAAAAAGAGAAATAGCTCTCTCAAAAGTCTGCTTGAAGATAGGAAGACCTCTTTTCCCCCAAATTTTTTTTTCTTCTTGATTTAACTGTGAATAGGTTAATTAGCAGTCAGATACAGAAGCTTTGTTCTTTCACTAATTACATTCCCCTCTTCATGAAACTCTTTGGCCATTGTAGGGTCCTTGCCTTATTATGTGATACCTCCTCATTTCCTCATCTCTAAGGTTCCGAGTGACTGTAAATCATTTGGACTAGATTTTTCGGTGAATAACTATTAATATTCATTAAATGCTCAAATAATGTCACAAAGATTTGTGGAAATTAAATTGTATTAAGTAGAGAATCAACTGAGAACACTTTAGTTTATATAAGAAAATCATCTACATATGTCTGTTAAATAATGTTTTTCAAGAAATGGACACTTAAGAATCATCATACCCTTAGCCTATCAGAGAAAGAGAAGAATTTAGTTATTTTGTGCTTGAATACTGAAGAGCAGCACGGATCATCTAAATTACAGAGCATTTTAATCAGTTTGAGTTCTAACCATATCTTATCAATTGCATCCTAATGATTCATTTAATACTTAAGCAATATTTAATTAATAACTGCTGTATATAGAAAGTTTTGTTTCTAAGGATAAAATTTTAATACTCTGCCCTTTAGAAGCTTGCAATCTAAATAAAAATATGACATATACATTAATCAATTAGCATTGTGACTGAAGGAGGAAAAAAGTATTTTAACGTAATTTTAATTAAGGGTACTAATTATATTTTGTCTCAAGTGGTTGGTTATTATGACTCACCCACTTAATATTGCTTGAGAGTAGATTTAAGCATGAAAATAATTATCTGAAAAGACAAGAAATTTAGCATTTATAGAGTCCTTTCAATATTCTAGACATTGGACTAAGTATATTCCCATGGACATTATTTAATCTTTAAAACATTACTTTGTTCATGTTACTGCTATGTCTACAGGTTTGGGTAAACACCTCTCCTGGCATCAAAACTTCTCCATAACTTTAATCTAATTTACTTTTCTAAATAACCTCTATCATAAGCCACTGCCTCCCACTTTATTGTCTCAAAACATGGTTACTCTGTCTTCTTGAGTCAACACATGCTCTTTTCCCTGCTGGAATCACTACCTCTCTCTTCCTCTCCACTACTTAAAATACCTTCTAGCTACTTAAGCATCACTGCAGTCAATTTTTATCCCAATCAGTTATTTTACACACATGTATAAGTCTTCTCAGTATTTCTGTAATGACTCATAATGATCATTATTAAAACTAGTTTTCATTATTTGACACAAGAAAGTAAAAGATGGGACAAAATAATCTTTTAAAAATTAAATATCTAATATGAGCTTTAAAAAATTAATAGACTTTATGTTTTAGATGACTTTTAGGTTTACAACAAATTGAGCAGATAGTACAGAGAGTTCCCATGAACCACCTCTTACTGCTCATGGTTTCCCTTATTATTAATATCTTACACGAGCGTGGCACATTTGTTGCCTAATAAACTGATATGTTATTATTAACTGAAGTCCACAGTTTACATTAGGATTCTCTATCAATATTTTACAGTTCTAGGGTTTTGATGACTCCATAATGCGATGTAGCCACCATTATGCTATCATGGAGAGTAGACGTACTACTCTTCCTTACTTAATAAGAGTAGATTTATTAAATCTCCTGTGCTCCATCCCCATTCCACCTCCTCAAACCTCTGGCATTCACTGTTCTTACTGTCTCTATAGTTGTGTCTTTTCTAGAATGTTATGTATTTAAGAATCATACAGTACATAGCTTTTCAAATTTGCTTTTTTTATTTAGCAATATACACTCAACTTTCCTCCATCTCTTTTTGTAGCTTAGGGTCTTCAGTTCTTTATTGCTGAATAGTGTTCTCTTGTATGCCGCAGTTTGTTTATCCATTAACTAATGAAGGGCATGTTGATTTCTTCTGGTTTTTGGCAATCATGACAAATTATGCTGGTATTTTGACTGAGATTACATTGCATCAGTACTTCAATTTGAGAAGAACTAATATCTTAACAATATAGAATATTACTATCCACAAACATAGAATATCTATTCATTAATTTATATCTTCTTTGATTTCTTTCATCAGAGTTTTAGTTTTGTTGTTTGCCTCAAATAGATCTTGTACACATTTTGTTAGATTAATAATTGAACATTTAATCTTTTGTTATTAATGTAAATGGAATTATATTTTTAATTTCCAATTCCAGTTGAGCTGAGTACAGTAACAGTCACTTGTAAACTCAGCTACTTGGGAGGCTATGGGATGGTTTCTTGAGCTCAGGAGTTTGAGATCAGCCTGAGCAACACAGTGAGATCTTAAAAACAAATTTCAGGCTGGGCGGGGTGGCTCACACCTGTAATCCCAGCACTTTGGGAGGCCGAGGGGGCCAGATCATGAGGTCAGCAGATGAAGACCATCCTGGCCAAGATGGAGAAACCTTGTCTCTACTAAATATACAAAACTTAGCTGGGCATAGCGACGCATGCCTGTAGTCCAGCTACTCGGGAGGCTGAGGCAGGAGAATCACTTGAATCTGGGCAGTGGAGGCTGCATTGAGCTGAGATCATGCCACTGCACTCCAGCCTGGGTGACGGAGTGAGACTT
>NW_026652281.1:29494685-29526445 GCF_009828535.3 Hylobates moloch
GTGGCGAAAGAAGGACGGAGAAAGGCACGTCCAAAAAAGGGGGGGGGGGGGGGGGGGAATATATGAACAGACATTTCTAAAAAGAAGACACACAAATGGCCAACAGGTAAATGAAAAAATGTTCAACATCCTAAATCATCAGAAAAAATGCAAATGAAAACTATAAACATGTATCAACTCACCCCAGTTAAAATGGCTTTTAACAAGAAGACTGGCAATAGCAGATGTTCTCAAAGATGCAGAGAAAGGGGAACCCTGGTACTGTGTTGGTGGGAATGGAAATTAGTAAAACCACTATGGATAACTGTATGCAGGTTCCCAAAAACCTAATAACTGGTCAGGCGTGGTGGCTTAGGGCTGTAATGCCAGCACTTTGGGAGGCCAAGGCAGGCGGATCACCTGAGGCCAGCATTTTGAGACCTGCCTGTCTCACATAAAACCCCATCTGTACTAAAAACACAAAAATTAGCCAAGCGTGGTGGCACACACCTGTAATCCCAGCTACTCCGAGGTAGAGGCAGGAGAATAGCTTGAATCCAGGAGGCGGAGGTTGCAGCGAGCCAAGATTGTGTCAGTGCACTCCAGCCTGGGCAACAGAGCAAGACTATCTCAAAAAAACCAAAAACCTAATAGCTGAACAACCATATGATCTAGCAATTCCATTACTGGGTATATATCCAAAAGAATAAAATTCAATACATCAAAAAGACATCTGTGTGCCCATGTTTATTGCAGCACTACTCACAGTACCCAAGATAATAAAATCAACCTCAGTGAGTGCCCGTCAATGGATGAAAAAAATGTAGTATATGTACACACTGAAATATTATTCAGCCATTAAAAAGAATGAAATCCTGCCATTTGCAGCAACAAGGATGGAACTACACTTTGGGAAGTCAAGGTGGGCAGATCACTTGAGGCCAGGAGTTTGAGACCAGCCTGGTCAACATGGTGAAACCCATCTCTACTAAAAAATATATATATGTATATACAGAAATTAGCCAGGCATGGTGGCACATGCCTGTAATCGCAGCTACTGGGGAGGCTGAGGCACAAGAATCGCCTGAACCTGGGAAGCAGAGGTTGCAGTGAGCCAAGATCATGCCACTGCATTCCAGCCTTTTTGAAACTCTGAAAAAAAAAAATAAACAAACAATAAAAAGGATGGAACTGGAGGTCATTCTAAGTGACATAAGCCAAGCTCAGAAAGACAAATATATCACATGTTCTCATTCATATGTGGGAGCTACAAAAGTGGATCTCATAGAGAGTAGACTGATGGTTACCAGAGGGCTAAGGAGGTTGGGGGAGACGACAAAGAGAAGTTGAATAATTGGTACTAATAAACGGTTTGATAGACGTCATAAGACCTAGTGTTGGACAGATCAGGACTGTAACTGTAGTTTACAATAATCTATTGTATATTTCAAAAAAGAATTGGAATAGTTCTAACATAAACACAAATATTTAAGGTGCTGGATATGCCAAGTACAGTGATTTAATCTTTACAAATTATATGAATGTATTAAATTATCACATTTACTTTGAAAGTATGTACATCTATTATGCATCAATTAAAAAATAAAATAAGGCCAGGCATGGCAGCTCACATCTATAAATAATCCCAGCACTCTGGGAGGCCAGCACAGGAGGATTGCTTGAGCCCAGGAGTTCACGACCAGACTAGGTAATGCAGTGAGACCCCACTCTACAAAAAATTTTAAAAATTAGCCAGGCATGGTGGGACATGCCTGTCGTCCCAGCTACTTGGGACACTGTGGTGGGAGGATCTACTTGAGCCAAGAAGGTTGAAGCTGCAGTTAGCTGTGTTCACACGATTGCACTCCAACCTGGGAAGGAGAGTGAGACCCTGTCTCTAAAAAAATAAAATAAGCCAGGCATGGTGGCACACGTCTGTAGTCCCAGCTACTCAAGAGGCTGAGGTAGCATGACTGTTTAAACACAAGAGTTTGAGGCTGCAGTGAGTTATGACTGCGCCACTACACTGCAGCCTGGGAAACACTGTAAGACTCTGTCTCTAAAAAAAATTAAAAATAAATAAAATAAAAATTGATTTTATAAAACATTCTAAGAACATGTGTATGTGTGTGTGTGTGTGTGTGTGTGTGTGTGTGTGTGTGTGTGTGTGTATGTATTACCTTAAGAAAACTTCCTCTGGGAAATAATTAGGACAGTCAGCAATCAATTCAGGCAACAATAAAAGGCTCCTGAAGGGCAAGAATCATGTTTATTCAAAATTCTTTCTCATATTTTTAGATAGTAGGACCCCAAATGCAGTAAAAACTCAATTTTTATTTCCAAAGGAATGCTTTTCTTAAATCCTTTATAACTTATGGACAAAAACTACCTTTGAATACACATAAGAACAAAATTCTCCATGCACAGACTCAATTTGTCCCCATTATTTAAAAGGAAAAGGTTAAGCAAGGGTACCTCTGGTTAAAATTGGTAAAGTCTAAGTTGGTCTTCAATCTTTGTTTCTGCAGCTCTGTATCTTCTTCACATTAACTTCTCATCTACACTTCTTGCATCCAGTACTTAGGAGTTCTTATTCCTCCCATAAAAACAAAACTTAACCAGAAGCCAACTATATATACCTGTTAATTGACTTAAGTGTGAAGATGTTTGAGTCAAAGTATGTTCTCAAGCAGTTTTAACACATTAAAATATGTTTTATTTTAAAAAGGTTCTGACTCAGGTAAAGATTTTAGCTACCAATAAACAATGCCTTGCACACATATGGCATCAATAAATGTTAGTTAAATGAATCAAGGAAGAGTGCTATTTCTGTGGGGAGTGAATGGAAAGCTGAAATCACACGTTCTTACCCTAAGGCCTTCGAAGAAGTCATCTGGATTTGACTTTGTGAGGATTTTAAGCTGGGAGTGAAGAAGGGGAGACAGCCTAAACGCAGCTGTCTTCTTTGCCTTGCCCAGAACAGACAGCTTAGTCCTTGGAGCTCTTCTGACTCCAGCACAGGTTTTCTTTGTCCCATTTGTCCTCATGTATTTACTAGGCCCTACCTCGCCAGCTGTTTGGAATGCAACATGAAGTCACTGCCCCTAGAGGTAGTACAATTCTAGTGGGTAACAACTAAAAAAGGAATTATAAGATAGGCTACAAATAGGAAGATCATCTAGTCTGACTAGGGACATCAAAACCAAGGCTTTAGGGATGAGTTAGCCAGATTTACATCTTTTTTGCATAGGGAGAGATAATTGAAAAGTTGCCTGAACAGCTTGTGAAATGGCTTGAAAATAAGAAAGCATTTCTTACTGGGTAAATGGAAAGACGTTAGATATAGCTAAAGTTTAGGGAGGCAGCTATTGCAGAGAGGAGGAAAGGTGATGAGAGACTAGAAAGTACAGTAAAATGCACTGGGAAGAATTCACACTTTATCCTAATTTGCCTTTTAAAATGATCCCTCTGGCAATATTGTTTAAGTTGAAGACAAGTATGATTAAATACAGGGACACAGGTTAAAAGGCTATTTCAACAGAGTAACTGCACTACTGAAAAGACAAGGGGAAATATATTAAAATTACTCAGGAGACAGAATCTACAGGGCTTGATTGATTGTATCAGAAAAATGTGGGAGGATTAGGTGTTAAGGATATTTCCAAATCTTTGGCTTAAAAAAAAATAGCTGGATAATAGAACCATTCACAGAAATAATGCACACAAGAGGACAAACAAAACACATTGGGGTGTGGGTTGGAAGGTGCACCAAGATAGGGGAGTCGACTGAGTATAGAACACTTTATTTTACTTATATTATTTTTGAGACGAAGTCTTGCTCTGTCGCCCAGGATGGAGCGCAGTAAGGCAATCTTGGCTCACTGCAACCTCTGTCTCCTAGGTTCAAGCGATTATCCTGCCTCAACCTCCCGAGTAGCTGAGATTATAGGCACCCACCACCACACCTGGCTAATTTTTTGTATTTTTAGTAGAAACAGGATTTCACCATGTTGGCCAGGCTGGCCTAGAACTCCTGACCTCAAGCAGTCCACCACCTCAGCCTCCCAAATTGCTGGGATTACAGGCATGCAGAACATTTCAAAATTGATTATGTGTAGCAACTTCAAGTGGAACAATCCAAGAGGTATTTAAAATTATCAATACGAAGCTCAAGACAGGGATCTCACCATCACAGACTGTACACCAGGAGCTGCACGTAGAATGAAACGAGAAGAGGACAAAGGCCTGGTAGGCCTGACGATCACCAATATTTAAGGGATAGACAAGAAAGGTATCTTGCAAAGAACATTGAGAATGACTAAGGGGGTTGGACTGGGGGGCGCGTACGCTATAACTGAGCCAAGGAAAGTGAAGGAGAAAATGATCAACACAACAAATGCCAAACAGAAAGCAAGATACAAAGGAGATCTGTTGATTCAAATTAATATCAATGGGGTTACTGGTGACTAAGGAGAAAAAAGCTGCGAAAGTATAGTGAGTTAAGAAGTCAGCAGGACATAAAAGTGGCAACAAATACAGACAACTCAAGGGCTTTTAAGTCAAAAACAAAGAGGGATGTGGCAGCAAAGGATTTTCTGGTTGGCTGTTTTTCAAGATGAGAGTTTTAAGCACGTCTTAGAACCTCTAGAAAGAAAAAAGTAGAGATAACTTTAGGGCTGAACTCCCAGAGACAGCCTGAATAGATAAGATCCAGGGCACCAGGAAGACCAATTAACCCTGGACGATTCTGGGGGACATTTATTTTATTGTACCAGGAGAAGAGAAGGAATGAATGGATGCTGATGTAAGTGGATTTTTCAGCTTGTAGTCAAAAATGAGGCAGCTGCCATCTGAATGATTTCAGGTGGCAAGTTTATATGAGTTAAGAGAGCACTGGGGTGGGAGGTTTCAGAAGACGCAAGAAAGGAAAAATGAGCAGACTGGTGGGAGGATTCCTGGAAAGCTTTGAGGTCCCATTTGAGGTTGGCAAACATGACTTTATTTTCCACAGGAATTTCTTTACATAGTCTAGTAGTGCTCATGAGATATACAGGAACAAGAAAGAACATGAGACCGATCAAGTGTGTGGAATTTCATCAGACTGGCACAAACAAAAAGGGTTCAGAGAGTTAAAGGATACTGGCAACTAAGAGTATTGCTAAATTAACTCATACTAAATTATGTAAATTATAAAGTTAAAATGTGTAGCAATAACTGTGAAACAACAGGTAACAAGGTCAAGAATTAAAGTCTGATTTCCATACAGTTATCTTCATCCTGCAACACAGGCATGATATTAACTCCTTGATCTGAATATCTCACAGACTGGGTGCAGTGGCTCATGCCTGTAATCCCAGCACTTTGAGAGGCCAAGGTGGGAGGATCACTGGAGCCCAGGAGTTTGAGACCAGCCTGGGCAACATAGTAGGACCCCATCTCCACAAAAAATAAAAATAAAAAATTAGCTGGGCATGGTGTGGCACACACCTGTGGTCCCAGCTACTTGGAAGACTGAAGTGGGAAGACTGAGCCCAGGGGACTGAGGCTGCAGTGAGCCGTGATCCCACAACTGCACTCCAGCCTGGGTGACAGAGCAAGACTCTGTTTCAAAAAAATAAATAAAATAAATATCTCACAAACATGTGCTAAGAACAGAGGCATCAGTGGCTGGACAAATAATTCAAGCTCCAAGTCCATATAAGTGGTCTCATTTCTAAACGAAAAGGACATACTAAATCTCCAGTTTCAATGTTCTCCGTAATACTAGAAAGTTTGTGAAAATAAAAGTGAAAATACGAGCCAGGTGCAGCAGCACAGGCTTGTAGTCCCAGCTACTTGGGAGGCTGAGGCAGTAGGATCGCTTGAGGCCAGAAGTTCCAGACTAGCCCTGGCAACACAGCGAGACCTCATCTCTAAAAAATTGTTTTAAATAAATAAATGAAACAGAATGGGCTGTGCATGATTTTAAAATAATCCTTGTACCACTAAATTCTTAAATAAAAATAATCCAGCTACCTGATTTTAAATAAAAACCTAAAACAGCCCAGGCATGGTGGTTCACACCTGTAATCCCAGCACTTTGGGAGGCTGAGGCAGGTGGATTGCTTGAGCTCAGGAATTTGAGAACAGCCTGGGTTACATGGCGAGACCCTATCTGTACTTAAAAATTACATATACGTGTGTGTGTGGGTGTGTGTGTGTGTATATATATACACGTATATACGTGTATATATATATACGTATATACGTGTATATATATGTATATATGTGTATATATGTATATATGTATATATGTATACATATGTATATACGTATATACGTATATATGTACATATACACACATACATATATGTGTATGTGTGTGTATATGTACATATATAATATACATATATATTAAAATATACATATATATTTTAAGTGTATATATATACACACATACACACACACACACATATACACACACACACACATATATACACACACACACATATACAAAAAAAAAAAAAAAAAGCCAGGAATGGTGGCACGTGTCTGTGGTCCAAGCCACTTGGGAGACTAAGGTGGGAGGATCGCTTCAGGCCAGGAGGCAGAGGCTGCAGTGAGCTGAGATCCACCGTACTCCAGGCTGGGTGACAGAGTGAGACCCTGTCTTAAAAAAAAAAAAAAAAAAAAAAAAAACCTAAGATTAAGATGTAATACAATACACGAAACTTCTAAATCAAAATGTAAAATGGTTTTACAGATGTGTAAAATAAGTTATTCACAAAAACTCATTTCAAGGTGCCCTGACTATAACACAGAAGGTTATCAAAACAATAATAAGGGCACTAGCTTATCAAATAAACTGTCGATGTCACCAGCTGCTTCTGTCAAAAGATCTATAATCATTGGGCACAATGGGGCACACCTGTAATCACAGGGAGGCTCACCTAAGCCCAGGAGTTCCAAACCAGTCTGGGCAATATAACAAGATCCCGCCTCAAAAAAATAAAATAAAATAGCACTGGGCCTGGTGGTTCACCCCTGTAACCCCAGCACTTTGGGAGGCCAAGATGGGAGGATCACTTGAGGCCAGGAGTTCCCGGTCATGCCTGGTCAATACAGTGAGACCCCCATCTCTTTTTATTTAAAAATGTTTTAGTTAAAAAGTAATAAAAGATCTGTAATCAGAATAATCTATTACTAACCAATAAAATTAAATTGACAAATGAAAATCCTTCTATTAGGCACATACAACATTAGGTTTATCAACTTTAAGACTAAACACGATGCACAGGAAGAACTGAGTCACACGTGTGCTATCAAACATACAATCAAAACATAACTTTCAACTTTAAATTTTGGCAGAGAATCTTCTCAAATATTCTAAATTTCAATAAAATTCAAGGCTGTAACAGTCAGTATTCTAGTTTTAATCAATACCAGGTAAACGCCCCCAAAAAATTCCTTTCTGGTATATGTCCTGTTTAAATGACATAGGTTTTAAGTTTGGCATGCAGCAATTATTATCTTTAAAATATAATAAAGAATTGAGAACTAGTATCATTTCAATGATTTTAAAGGTACTTAAACACCATAAAACTTTATGTTTTAAAACAGGCCAACATATTTTAAAGTCCAATTTAGTACTTGTAATATTATATGCACCATAAACATCTTTCTCTTTCTTCATATGTGAATAGTAGCAATCTTTCCCCTTCTATATTCTCCCCACCCACAAAGATTCACACGCCCCCTTTCAAAAAAAAAAAAAAAAAAAACACCTTCCCATCCTCCCAATTTGGCAATCACACTTCTACCAATAAAGGTTTCCTTAAAGTGAACAAAACAGAGCTAAACTCAATGATGCTTATTACAGAAAGCTGAAGACGACGACTACTTATTCAGCCCTATTTCTCTAATGACACTCATATAATTGCAGTCTTTTGATTTCTAATCTAGATTCCCCTAGCTAGAAACACTGAGTTTTCTAATACTAAAGGGAAATTGGAGCTATAACACATTTGCTTTCCCTCCCATAGCTAAGATGTTTAAACTCCAAATCAGAGACAGGAAGTCTTATATATTGGCATAACTTTTCCGTCTCTTGGGCATATCATTCATAACTTTCCATATCACTCAAACCACAGTTTCAACCCTAAGCATGGATAAACCACAAAAGAAAAAGAAAAAAAAAAGTATCATATGAACAGTATGCATAACAATAGAATCTAGAAATGTAGATTCTAATTAACTAGTCTTCTTTTTAACTTGTTGCCTTTTATAAACAGAATATATTTAATTCTAAAAACAAAAATTGCAGGCTGGACATGGCAGCTCACGTCTGTAATCCCAGCAGCCTGGGAGGCCGAGGTGGGAGGATCACTTGAGCCCAGGAGTTAGACACCAGCCTGGGCAACATAAGGAGACTCCCGTCTCCTTTTTTTTTTTTTTTTTTTTTAAAAAAAAAAAAAAAAAAAAAAGACCAGATTTCTCACATATTAAGATCAGTAGGAAATTAACAAGGAAAAAGGTATGAAAGAAGCATTCCAGTAAATAAGGAAAAAATAAATAATTTTTGCTTAGCATACCTGAAGTCTCCCCTAGTTGCTCACTTGATGTTGATGATAAAATGCCTAACAACTGACTTAGAAAAAGAAACTAACAGGCAGAGCGCGGTGGCTCACGCCTATAATCCCAGTATGTGGGGAGGCCGAGGCAGGTGGATCATTTGAGGTGAGGAGTTCAAGACCAGCCTGGCCAAGATGATGAAACCCGTCTCTACTAAAAACACAAAAATTAGCTGGGCTTGGTGGTGTGAGCCTGTAATCCCAGCTGCTTGGGAGGCAGAGGCAGGAGAGTAGCTTGAACCCAGGTGGCAGAGGTTGCAAAGAGCTGAGATGGCACCACTGTACTCCAGCCTGGGTGATAGAGTGATACTCAGTCTCCAAAAAAAAAAAAGGAAAGAAAAAAAAAAAAAGAAACTAACAGGAATATTTTATTTGGACTCAAATCTAAATGATTAAAGCTATTTTTAAATACAGCAATTAATAATTATATTACTATAAGGTTTCTCTATCCATTTTTCATTAATTCAACCACGATTTATGAAGTACTTTCTACTGTTAGGCATTACAATAAATACAACCTTAATTTTATGAAAACTGACATTTTTGAGAGTTTTACATGTGCTAAACCATGGACTTACAGCTTAGCACTTTTTCATGTAACAACTCTATGAATAATACTATTTTAGTCCCATTTTACAGAAGAGAAAAAAAGAAATTCAAAGAGTAGAACTTGCTAATGGATAAACAGCTAATTATAAGGGACCACAGTGGAAATCAACTCCAAGTAATGACCTTACTGTTAGGTTTAAAGACTCAATCACTGTTCAAGGTGCTCACAATGAAGCCTGAGAAGCCATACACATACAATCCACAAGGCAAGACTGGTTAATGATAGAATAAAGACGCAAAGAAAGTGCTCTGAAAGCACAGGAGAGATGGTCATTGCCCACAAGAGGTTTTCTTACGAAAAGCAAAGTCAAAACAGCTTGATGCCTGTTGAGGTAGTAAAAAAGTATCTAATACTTAGATAGACTAACCTGCCTTGGTAATTTCATATTTTCAAATCTAGAAAATAGGGGAAGTGGCATTCAATTTCATTTCCATTTAAAACCTGTCAGGCTTTATGAGTAAAACAAGATCTCACATCTTGTAATCTTTCAAACCAAGAACACGTAAGTTATCTGCAAACACGCAAAGGGAGGAATTACAAAAACAGGACTGTCCTAAGAGAAGGCACAAAGTACCAAAAAGAATAAAAGAATTTTTCAAGGGGAACTGCAAGAGGAAGATGTCATGCTCCACTTCAAGTAAAATGCAACTGAGGGATATTTTAGTCTTCACATACCATCTACCATTAATGTTTACTGTTTTGCTATCAAAGAAAAGTCAAAATCAAAAGAGGTTAAAAACAACATTCAAGGCTGGGTGCAGTGGCTCCCGCCTGTAATCCCAGCACTTTGGGAGGACGAGGCGGGTGCATCACCTGAGGTCAGGAACTCGAGACCAGCGTGACCCAAACATGGTGAAACCCCACTTCTACTAAAAATACAAAATTACCCGGGCATGGTGGCACATGCCTGTAATCCCAGCTACTCGGGAGGCTGAGGCAGGAGAATCTCTTGAAACCAGGAGGCGGAGGTTGCAGTGAGCTAAGATTGCGCCACTGCACTCCAGCCTGGGCAACAACACTGAAACTCCCTCTCAAAAAAAAAAAAAAAATACCAACTCAAGAAGTAAACAATAGATTCCGCCTTTTAACATGAGAGAAGTTCTTTAAATATATATTGGCCAGGCGCGGTGGCTCACACCTGTAATTCCAGCTCTTAGGGAGGCCGAGGCAGGTGGATCACCAGGTCAGGAGATCGAGACCATCCTGGCTAACACGGTGAAACCCCGTCTCTACTAAAAATACAAAAAATTAGCCGGGCAAGGTGGCGGGCGCCTGTAGTCCCAGCTACTTGGGAGGCTGAGGCAGGAGAATGGCGTGAACCCGGGAGCTGCAGCTTGCAGTGAGCCAAGACCATGCCACTGCACTCCAGCCTGGGCGCCAGAGCGAGACTCCGCCTCAAAAAAGAAAAAAGGGCGATTTCAGGAGAGATAAATTTAAGGTGTATATAAGTGTCCAGGAAAATGAGTGTAATCAACTTAAAGAGTCAAGGATGGATAGGCTGCAAAGGAAAACCATGACTGTTAAATCCTTAAAATTCCATCAAAACTAAAGAGAGCTGAGCTCTCTTTATACTTAAAAATTTACTTTTAGTTTATTTACTGAATGCTTCCAGATACCTGGAAGAAATCTGCAGTAGGCTTGGTGGGAGATTAAATCCTACTCTATGGAAATGAACTTTAAAATTCAGCAGAACTGAGCAACAAGCTACATGATGGTACAGGATGACCATCTATCTAATCCTTGGCACACTAACTGATCTTTCCTTAAAAATAATACATAGACATTCACCAAGGTTTTATAGAGGAATGCATCCAGGTATATAAATAGGCCATCATACTGTATAAGCTTTGAAGTTCACACCACTGCTTACATAGATTGTGAATGCTTTCTTAGAAAAAATTCTTAGGGCTGGGCATGGTGGCTCACGCCTCTCTAATCCTAGCATTTTGGGAGGCTGAAGTGGGAGGATCACTTGAGCCCAGGAACTCGAGACCCGCCTGGGCAACATAGGAGACCCCTCTCTACAAAAAACAGAAAACTTAGCCAGGCGTGGTGATTAGCATCTGTAGTCCTAGCTACTCAGGAGCCTAAGGTGGAAGGATGGCTTGAGCCGGGGAGGTCGAGGCTGCAGTGAGTTGTGATCATGCCACTGCACTCCAGCCTGGGTGACAGAGGGAGACCTCATTTCAAAATTTTTTAAAAAGCAAAAGTTCTTAGAATTTACACTGGAGAAAGCACTCATATAAATTCAGGAAATGACAGAGAATGCAACATTATTATCCTATAATTTCCCACTAGGAAAACCTTCTAAGGATGATGTTTACTTCCCTCTCAAGCAGCAAGAGCAGAGAGCAATGCCCAGCTGTAAGGAAACTATAGTTGCTAACTGGGACTCCCAGAGCTCACTCTTTTCCCAAGTATTCAGGCTGGGCAAACATTTAGAACTGGAATCCCGATAAATTAAGATGTGTATGAGTCAATCTAAAGGGGAGGTACAGTCTCTATTTGAAAACAAAATGCTTGTTGGCACAATTCTAAAAGTACAACTCAGGCATTAAATGCCTACACCATGTTAAATGCTGAGTATTATTTATTCTGAGCAACAAAGACCACAAAAAAATTAAAAGCAGAGAAAAAGATTAGAAATTTAAGACTCCTAAACCTGGGGCATTGGTTACGTTGTTTACTTTGTGTCACTTATACAAAATTAAGTTTTACTTTTTTTTTTTTTTAAAGAAAAGCCTACAGCACTCAGTATTCCCAGGCAGTGACAAGTTTTACTTTTAATCACAACTAAAGAGGTATCCACACAAATTGTAGCAAAAATCATTAGCATTATAAATTAACGTAGATGAAAGTATCATGTGCAATTACTGACTTGTATTTTGAAATTGTTATAAAAAAATAAATAGTTAAGGCAGAAAAATGTCACTATACTGACAAGTAGCCCGAAGTTTGGTGCCCTCTTCTTGTCAATATGTGGCCAACGAAAAGCAAGTTAAGCAACCTTAACCTGGGATTACAGGGTTATTGTAAAATATACAAGGAATATTTTTTAAAAATGAAAAGGCTTTTTTTTCTTTCCGAAGTTATTTCCCAGGGAATTTGAAAAGAAAATAAATGAAAAGCACTGTTCTCAAGGCTAGTTGTTGATAGCAAACAATTGGTAATTGTTTTGAGACACCCACTTTTTAACTATAAAGATACTTGACCTTAACTTAGAATACAAAATGAAACCAATCTCCACTATTCCTAAATTTGGCAATTTGAACCTATAGAATGGTATAAAAAAGCCCCCAACTCGTTACACAACAAAGATTTTTCGACAAACGACTTTGGCAAAGTACCCTGGCCCAAGGAAGACAGACCAAAAACTTTAAAAATCCTACAAAACATTCAAAACATTCTAACTTGAGTTCAGGCTCCATACAGTACCTCACTGACCGAAATGGTTTTGCTTCTTTAGTTCTCAAGGGCCAGGTCTGCCGTGCTCTGGATGGTAAGGAGCCCCCTGGGGCGACAAGGCGCTCGCGCCTCTGCCCCCCCGTTCTGGGCCAAGCTCGGCCCATAATGACGGGCAAAGGCCGGGCCACGGGCGACGCGAGAGCCTCCCTCACTCACCGTGAAGCGCTGGTCGCCAATGCTGCCCACGGAGAAGCAGTGGTCGCCAGGGTTCACAGCCCCGGTCAGCACCTGGTGCAGGTTCATGTCGGCGCCCTAGTCCTGAAACGGACACCGCATGCAGCTCATGCCACGAGTCAGCGGCTGCTTCCCTTCCTCTTTCCCTCAGGGGCGGTGGCCGCTCTTCGGTGGCGACGGCAGAAGCAGCGACAGGCGCCTGGAGCCGGAGCCGCTCAGCTGGGGCCCGTGGCTCATGCCGAGCCCTGGAGGGCGAGGCCCGGAGGGGGCGGGTCGGCTAGAGGGCGGAGCGCCGCGCTCCTTCGCGCACCTGTCACTGCCCGCGCTGGCCCAGGTGAAGCTCAGAGTCCCCTCGCCGGCCACGACCTGGGGCCGACTCACCGGCCAGGAAGGCCGCGCTATCCATACACTTCCTCTGGACCCGGGCAGCCGCTCCTGACCCAGCCCGAGTGGCGCACGCAGTACGCGCTCGCACTCCCCGCCTGACCTGTCCCTTCCCGGCTCCGGTGCCCGCCACCCCCACAGTCCTCCGCCACTCACTACGCGCCTATGGATCCCTGCGGCCGAAATATCGCGAGGCTTCGCTCGGGGAAGCTGCTACTGTGGTAAGGAATTCACTTTTTTACCGCAGCATGCGTGTGAGCAAGTGAATATAAAAACGCCTCTTCTAGTCAGAAACTGGCCAATCCCGACCCCCGGTCCACCTAGGGCTCCGCCCATCGCCGAGAATAAGCCAATCTCTTTGAGGCTTGTACAGCAGAACGCCGTGCGTTTTAGCTTGAACTTGATAAGCCTGGCAGAAGCCTGATGAACCCAGAATAAGTGAGATGTGGTAAGTTGTGATTTAGGTTAGGGTTTAATCTAACTGTTGGGCGAGAAAATTTGAAGGGGAGAAGTGCATCTTAAATGGAGTTGCAGTTTCCTCGGTTCTGGTAGGACTACAAGTCCCAGTATGCACCGCTCCCCCGGGCGGCCAGAGTGTCTCTAAGTAAATGTGACCCTTGAAACGTCTACGTTATCAGCTTAATGGTTTCTCCAGCCTTGCGCGTGTTTCCAAGTCCCTAAACGGGATGGTTTTTGAAAGGCTCGAACACTTGACAAGTAGTAAAGTGGTATTTTCTTAGCCTAAGTTATCTTAACACATGATTTGGAATAGTGCTGGTAATAACAGCACACCAGACCTGCATTGAGCGTTTGTTTTGGAAAGGAACCTAGGAATTCCAGAATGATCAGAGTCACAGCTACAAATTGTGAGATTCAACTCTCATTGTATTTTGACACAAGTTTTGTATTACAATTGACTAACGTGTTTATATGTCTCCCCCTGTATACCGTAAGCCTCTTGGAGATAGAGAGGAACAGGACACAAGTCTGTCCCTAATGTCTAATACCGCACCAGTCCCACCCATTCAAGGTGTTCTGTAAATGTTGCATGAATGTGTATAGAAACTCTCCAAATAGACCGGGCACGGTGACTCACGCCTGTTATTCCAGAACTTTGGGAGGCTGAGGAGGGCGAATCACGAGGTCAGGAGTTCGAGACCAGCCTGGCCAACATAGTGAAACCCCCTTCTCTACTAAAAATACAAAAATTAGCCGGGCGTGGTGGCGCCCACCTATAATCCCAGCTACTCCGGAGGCTGAGGCAGCAGAATCACTTCAACCCGGGAGGCGGAGGTTGCAGTGCGCCAAGACCCCTATTGCACTACAGCCTGGGTGACAGTGAGACTCCGTCTCAAAACAAACAAACAAAAAACCCTCAAAAAAAAGTCTCCAAATAGGCCGGGCACAATGGCTCACGCTTGTAATCCCAGCACTTTGGGAAGTCGAGGTGGGGGGGGGGGGATCACCTGAGGTTGGGAGTTCGAGACCAACCTGGCTAATATGGTGAAACCCAGTTTCTACTAAAAATTTAAAAGTTAGCCTGGCGTGGTGGCATGTGCCTGTAATCCCAGCTACTCGGGATGCTGAGGCGAGAGAATCACTTGAACCTGGGAGACGGAGGTTGCAGTGAGCCAAGATCGCGCCATTGCACTGAAGCTTGGGCAACAAGAGAGAAACTCAAAAAAAAAAAAAAGAAAAGAAAGAAACTCCCCAAATAAAACAAGTGGTTTTTAAAATTTTGCTAAATTTATTTTTTATATGCTTTTGTTGTAGTATAAAGACTTCAAACTATAATAATACTTTAGTGCGACGAGTACTAGTAAATTTATTTCCTTTTATTTTTACTACTTTTTTGCAATGTACATTTGCTTTGTCTTACAATAAAAAGCTCAACTTACGAGATACTTTTGTAGTTCATAAGTGTGATTGTGTGTTCACACTTGTGTGAGATGACCCTCCCTCAAACCTTGTTGTGCCATCATCTGCACATTACCCATCTGATGTGGGAAAAAAAAAACAAAAAACCCGAAACTTATAACAAAAATGAATTTCATTATGTATTCCAGGCTTTTCATAAGATAAGGGACAAAATTTGTCTTTTTAAAAAATATATTTATTTTTTGAGGTCTAACATACCTACAGTTTGGCTTGTCTTTTATTATTTCAAATTATACTTCAAGTGGTTTTTAATTTTATATTTTAGACCCAGAACCAGGATTGTTTTACTTGTGTGGGTCCCACATAAATTCTGTGGCTGGCCCATAATTTAACATGTTTACTCATTCTATTTTGCCCAGTTGTTAGTTTTGAAGAGCATTCCACGTATTAGAATAAAGCTGAGCAACAAGAGGCCGGGCGCGGTGGCTCACACCTGTAATCCCAGCACTTTGGGAGGCCGAGGCGGGTGGATCATGAGGTCAGGAGATGAAGACCATCCTGGCTAACACAGTGAAACCCCATCTCTACAGAAAATACAGAAAAAAAATTAGCCAGGCGTGGTGGCAGGCACCTATAGTCCCAGATACTTGGGAGGCTGAGGCAGGAGAATGGCGTGAACCCAGGAGGCGTAGCTTGCAGTGAGCAGAGTTTGCGCCACTGCACTCCAGCCTGGGCAACAGAGCGAGACTCCATCTCAAAAAAAAAAAAAAAAAACAAACTTCCCTTTGCCTCCAAGATGCTGCTCTTCATAGATCATCTCCTAATGTCATAAAATTCCCCTAATAAGGTTCTGTCGAATCCTAAATCTATTCCTGGTTTATTGTGCAACTTTGACATGACTCTGACCTTATGGGAAGATTAATAAGGTGGAGGAGGTGAAAGTAAATTTTAGGTTGTTTGCCCCTCATCCTCCCCTTGCTGTTTCCTTACTGTGGGTCTAGAAGGCAGCACTGCAGGCCTCCATTCCACTTGCTCAAAGTCTCCACCTTCCTTCTACCCAAGGCTCACAAATCCACCTGCTAATCCAAGAAATCCAGGAGAAGGGCCTGGTGCGGTAGTTAACTCCTGCAATCCCAGCGCTTTGGGAGGCTGAGGCAGGAAGATCCCTGAACTCAGGAGTTCCAGGTTGCAGTGAACTATGATCACGCCACTGTACTCTAACCTGGGCAATAGACCTTGTCTTAAAAAAAAAAAAAAAAAATCCTGGATAATTATTGAGTCTAATTATCCCCTCAACTATAATTGAATTATATCATTCCATCCTTTGAATGCTCACTCATTGTGTGCTTCAGTGGTTTTCTTTTTTAGTTTCTAAAAAAAATGAGAGAAAGGATGGCTCTACAAAAAAAAAAAAAAAAAAAGTCTTGCTGTATGCAGCACCAGTAGTCCAGTTACCCAAGAGGCTAAGGCAGGAGAATCAGTTGAGAGTCCAGGAGTTCAAGTCCAGTCTAGGTAAAATAGTGAGATCACGTCTCTAAAAACCAAATAAAAAATTAAAAGTTAAATAAAGGAAATCTTTTCTTGTATAGTTTGCATTATTACTGGCAGCAAGATCTCTTACATAACCGAAGTGTTATGTGGTTTCTGAGACTGGCAGGCCAAAGATAAGTTTCGGTTTTCAATACTAGTCTTCAAGAGGAGGGGGAATTTTTTGTTTTTTTGCGGGGACAGAGTCTTGCTCTGTCACCCAGGCTGGAGAGCAGTGGCGCGATCTCTAGAGGAGGGGGAATTTTATAAGAGTCAGTGGGTGGTGATAGTGTAAAGAAACCCAAGCAGGCCAGATTCTGAGATTCTTGGAAAGAAAAGGAGTATATAGGAAGCTAGCTCAAACTGAGAAATAATCATGTCTCTTGCCCACTCTTGATTTCTTGAAATCCTTATCATTACCCTCCTCCCCCACCCCAAATAGACCAATCTAAATCCCTATTCTTGGCCGGGGGCGGTGGCTCATGCCTGTAATTCCAGGATTTCGGGAGGCAGAGGCAGGTGGATCGCGAGGTCAGGAGTTTGAGACCAGCCTGGCCAACATAGTGAAACCCTGTCTCTGCTAAAAATTCAAAAAAATTAGACAGGAGTGCTGGCAGGCGCCTATAATTCCAGCTATTCTGGAGGCTGAGGCAGGAGAATCGCTTGAAGCTGTCAGGTGGAGGTTACAGTGAGCCGAGATCGCACCATTGCATCCAGCCTGGGTAACAAGAGTGAAACTCCGTCTCATAAACAAACAAACGAACAAAAAATTATCAGGGTGTGGTGGCACGTGCCTGTAGTCCCAGCTACTTGGGAGGCTAAGTCAGGAGAATCGCTTGAACCTGGGAGGTGGAGGTTGCAGTGAGCCGAGATCGCTCCACTGCACTCCAGCTTGAGACTTTGTCTCAAAAAAAAAAAAAAAAAAAAAAAAATCCCTATTCTCCCAGGGCCTCTGTCACTAGATCCACCTATAGGGGCTTCAGTCCCCACTGCCAACACCTATAAATGAGGGCAGTTAGCAGTAAGGGAAATTCTTAGTCTCATAACTAAGCCTAAATCAAGGGGAGTATGTTGCTTGATTTCACAAGCATTCTAACCTCATTATGTCGTAAAAATAATATGAGGGTCCCTCGGCTGGGCGCGGTGGCTGACGCTTGTAATCCCAGCACTTTGGGAGGCCAAGGAGGGCGGATCACGAGGTCAGGAGATCATGACCATCCTGGCTAACAGGGTGAAACCCCGTCTCCACTAAAAAAAAAAAAAAAAAAAAAAAATACAAAAAAGTTAGCTGGGCGTGGTGGCAGGCGCCTGTAGTCCCAGATACTCGGGAGGCTGAGGCAGGAGAATGGCGTGAATCCAGGAGGCGGAGCTTGCAGTAAGCGGAGATCGTACCACTGCACTCCAGTCTGGGCGACTGAGCGAGGCTCTGTCTCAAAAAAAAACTTTTCCATCCTGGCTAACACGGTGAAACCCCGTCTCTACTAAATATATAAAAAAAATTAGCCAGGCATAGTGGCGGGCGCCTGTATTCCCAGCTACTCGGGAGGCTGAGGCAGCAGAATGGCGTGAACTCAGGGGGCGGAGCTTGCAGTGAGCCGAGATCGCACCACTGCACTCCAGCCTGGGCGACAGAGCGAAACTCCGTCTCAAATAATAATAATAATAATAATAATAATAATAATAATAATAATAATATGAGGGTCCCTCTTCTGCCTGAGGGAAGTGGAAATAGCTGCTAGAGAGTGACAAAGAAAGAAGAATTATATACACGTGCACACACACAAACACACACTTTTTTTTTTTTTCTTGAGACAGAATCTCACTCTGTCACCCAGGCTGGAGTGGAGTGGCACCATCACGATCCACTGCAGCCTTGACCTCCTAGCAGGCTCAGGTGATCCTTCCGCCTCAGCCTCCCAACTAGCTGGGACCACAGGTACATGCCACCACGCCCAGCAAATTTTTGTATTTTTTGTAGTGATGGGGTTTTGGCATGTTGCCCAGGCTGGTCTCGAACTTCTGGGCTCAAGTGATCCACCCACCTCGGCCTCCCAAAGTGCTGGGATTTATAGGTGTGAGCCACCATGCCTGGTCACACACACTTTTTATATGAGGAATGTAAGCCCTTTTAAAATATCAGGCCCAGAAAGGCATTAAAATGAGACAGCATTCATATCCTATCTCTCTCCTTGAACTATGTAATCTCTTGAAACTGCTTTCACGCCTGGGCGCAGTGCCTCACGCCTGTAATCCTAACACTTTGGGAGGCCAAGGTGGGTGGATCGCCTGAGATCAGGAGCTCAAGACCAGCCTGGCCAACATGATGAAACCTGTCTCTACTAAAAATACAAAAATTAGCCAGGCGTAGTGGCGGCCGCCTATGATCCCAGCTACTGGGAGGGCTGACAGGAGAATCGCTTGAACCTGCTGGAGATTGTGGTGAGCCAAGATGGCACCACTGCACTCCAGCCTGGGCGACAGAGTGAGACTCCGTCTCAAAAAAAAAGAGAAACTACTAGCTATATTAGCTGTTGCTACAAGTAACTATAAGTTAATCTAACAATGCCACATTCTGGACAGTATAACCCACACACTGTAACTCAACAATGTATAGCCAATCAGTAATCAATGTTATTTCTGTGAACTGATGAGAATTCCTGACAAACAACTTTCTATAAGCCCACTCTTTGTCCCCTTTTTGCCGTCAAAAATCTGCTTGTAGCAAAGGTCTGAACGAAGCACTTCCCAAGACAATTTGGAAGTGTGTCCCAGGCAGCTGTTCTCTGCTTTGGCCCAAATAAACTCTATATTAATTCTGGGGCTCAGCTTCTTTTCTTTTAGTTTGACAACAGAGATGAATAAAAAGAGAAATGAACAACCGCAACCTGGGCTACCTCTCGTTAGCAAACACATAGGCTCCAGGGTCCTACACTGAATTAAGGGAATGGTCCAAATTCCAGTAGTAATTCCCACGTGAAGAGGATTATGAGTCTGGCAAGTATCAGAGAGTTCATTAGAAGCAGATTACATAAATCCTACACATTTCACAAAGTGGGACATGGGAACCAAGTCTAGCAGTATAGACACCAGTTAGATACCATGGGCAAATTAAAAAGAAATATCAATTATGTAATCATTGTAATCATTAACATTAAGTGAATATTTAGTAAAGTACTATTCTAAGCATTCTGTATTGACTCATTTAATTCTCATGTCAACCTGAAAGATAGATACTATTATTCCCTCCTCCCCTATTATTTTCCCCTATTATTTTCTTCCTTGTACAAGTAAGGAAACTGAGACAGAGTAAATTTGCTAGCCCAAGTCACATAGTAACGGGTAGAGGCAGAAGTTCTTAACTGTTATGCTATATTGCCTCTATACAGGAGAAAAAAAGAAAGGGAAGGAGGAGGGTTAAAAATGAAAAAAATCTAGCATGCAAAATCCAGAAGCAAACAAAGCATAGCTCTCCCAAAAGAAGAAAATTTCCTCTGGTAGCTTTGCATGATACTGTAATAACACAAATTCAATTAAACAAAACCTCAGAGATGAGATGATAAAATAATAAAATGAGAAGAAAAGGAAGATTTCAGAACTAAAAAAAAATGACATAATTTTACAACATTAATAAATTAGAGCAAGAAATACACAGGCGTGGCTGAAAATCAGACGTCTTCCTTTCTTTATCTTTATCTCTATCTTTAAGATGGGATCTCGCTATGTTGCCTAGGCTTGTCTGAAACTCCTGGGCTCAAGTGATCCTCCTATTTCAGCCTCCCAAGTATCTGGGACTACAGGCGTGTACCACTGTGCCAGGCTGAAAATAAAATTTCTGGTGTAAAAGGAAAACTTACGATAATTGTAAAACTACAAAGATAACTAATATGATAGCAAATGAAGAAGATAAAATAAATATGAAGAACAATAATAAATATATAAATTGTGAGTTTAAAAATTAGTATTATCTGTCTTACAAATGGAAAGTGGGAGTGTAATTCTTGGAAAGAAGAGAATTACTTTAAAATGATGGAATATATTTACTTATTTTAATTTTTTAAAAAATGTATATGTAAATATGTTCATTATCAAAAAATCTGAAAATACAGAAGAAAAAAAGCAGGTAAAATTCGTTTAAATCTTGGGCATGGTGACTCACAATTGTAATCCTAGTACTTTAGGAGGCCAAGGCAGGAGAATCACTTGAGGCCAGGAGTTCCAGACCAGCTTGGGCAATATAGTGAGACCTCATCTTCAAGCTTGTGTTCTTTAAAATGAAATATTTTGACCAAGCACAGTGGCCCATGCCTATAATCCCAGCAATTTGGGAGGGCAAGGCAGGATAGCTTGAGGCTAGGAGTTCAAGACCAGCCTGGGCAACATGGAGAGAGACCTCATCTCTAGTTTTAAAAAAGCTTTTATACACATTTTTTTACCAAAAAATAAAAATAGGATTATAGCTTACAGACATTTTATAATCTTTTTTAAAATGCAACAATTTGTTGTGAACATCTTTGCCTATAAATAAATACACTTCTCTAGCATCGTTTTTAATGACAAAACAATCCATTTCGTGTATATAACACACTCTATGCAACTAGTCTCCAACGGGTATGCATATTTTCACAATTTTTTTCCTTTCTTTTTTCGAGACAGGATCTGTGTCGCTCAGGCTGGAGAGCAGTGCTGCTATCAGAGCTCCCTGTAGCCTTGAACTCCTGGGCCCCCTAAAGTGCTGGGATTACAGGCATGAGACACTGGGCTTGACCCCACTGTTACAATTTTTGATGAATATTTTCAAATTACCTTTCAGAAAGGTATTTAGCAGTTAATCTATTTTGGTTGCCCATCACTCTACACTGTTCTCCATCTCCACTACCACCTCCTACTCATAGCAACCCCTCCCACTCAAACCACAAGGAAAGACACATGACCAATAATAAAAATACTCGGTAAGATTTATGCAATATATTCTGCTTGCCAGGGATTGTTCTGTGTATTTCTACACAGAATGTAATCTTTACAGTGTAATCCCTAGATTACAGATAAGGAAACAAAAACAGTAAAGGTCAGTAATTTGCCAAGGTCACACAGCTAGCTGGGATTTAAGTCCATTATGTCCGGCAACACAGACCACATGCCCTTTTCCACTCAGGTCTATATTGCCTCACCTCTGTTTCCCTGGCTACTGTAATTGACTCAGGGATGAACCCCACCTGGGTCAATCAGAATCTTTCTCCAGGATTTTCTGCTGCATCTAGCAGGGAACTCTTGCATTTTTGAAGTAATTAAACATTGTCCCTAAACATAAATGACCCCTGAGTGTTTCAGGAAGAATGAAGAAAGAAAAGTAGAGCTGAACTCCATTTTTGATATTTACTACAGGGAGTAAAGGGAAGCCATGACAACCTCACTTGAACTCTTGGTCCAGTCCTGTTTAATGTCCATCCTACCCAATTATGTGAGCACAAAATCCTCCCCACCTACTTTACATACATACATACATACATGTATTTTTTTTTTCTCTTAAGTTGGCTTGAATTCCATTTCTGTCACTTTGGATCACAAGACTAATACATGATAACTTAAATTCCCACCAACATGAGAGTTCCAGTTTTCCTGCATCTTTAGAAAGTATTAAGCATGTGAATTAACAGAGAGAAGAACACCAGAGATTAGAGAAAAGCAAGAATATGATTCCTGAAAGGTGCTTAATACATAACTTGACAAAACTGACTTTAATTGCCAGCAATAGGATCTTTAAACTTTTTTTTTTTTTTTTTTTTGAGACAGATTCTTGCTCTGTTGCCCAGGCTGGAGTGCAGTGGCACCATCTCGGCTCACCGCAAGCTCCGCCTTCCAGGTTCACGCCATTCTCCTGCCTAAGCCTCCCAAGTAGTTGGGACTACAGGCGCCCGCCACAGCACCCGGCTAGTGTTTTGTATTTTTAGTAGAGACGGGTTTCACCGTGTTAGCCAGGATGGTCTTGATCTCCTGACCTCGTGATCCGCCCGCCTCGGCCTCCCAAAGTGCTGGGATTACAGGCATGAGCCACCGCGCCCGGCCGGAAAAGGATTTTTAAAAACAAAAGTATAGACACAAGATGAAAATTCTACAGAAAAATATGTAACAGAGTTCTGAATGAATAGAAGAAAGCAGAGTTGAGGAATGCGTGAATTGCTTAATCTTTCACCTGCTGAGTTTTCATTCCCTGTACAGCAGAAGGAAAAAAAAAGAGAGAACTTTCTTAGGAAAGAAATTCAGTAAGCAGCTTTCTGAAAACACTCATTTCTGTCACTGAAATTGCTAGAAATGCAAATATCCACAATACCTTTCATTGTATTCTAGAAGAACACTTCCACACTCTCTGTGCAGAGGCTTTTGATTATAGTTTCTGGATTTAAAGCATCCAAAGAGAGAAAGCTCCAGGTTTGCACATACTGCTTTAATTAAACAATAATTTTTAGTAAGTAGAGGCTTTTGCTCTCTAAATCTAAAGAACTAAAGGTAGATAAAAGAAACACATCTTTTGCTATAAGTGAAAAAGTAATTTTTGCTCTACTGTATATATTTCTGGGGAGAAAAAAATCTCACCCTCAAGCTTGTGTTCTTTAAAATGAAATATTTTGACCAAGCACAGTGGCGCATGCCTATAATCCCAGCAATTTGGAAGGGCAAGGCAGGATAGCTTGAGGCCAGGAGTTCAAGACCAGCCTGGGCAACATAGAGACCTCATCTCTATTTTTAAAAAATGAAATGTTAAAATATATAATGGTATTTTTTCATGTTTCTAATTTTTTATTATAGATAATGCAGTCTCGTGTCTGACATATTACATTTGTTTGCTTAATATTTTTTCTAGAAAAGTTTTTGTCCTGGAAAAAAAGAGGGAAAACATTTTGAAGGTTTCTTTTAGAAAAGTAATGGAAGCTGGGTGCGGTGGCTCATACCTGTAAATCCCAGCACTTTGGGAGGCCAAGGTGGGTGGATCACCTGAGGTCAGGAGTTTGAGACCAGCCTAGCCAACATGGTGAAACCCTGTCTCTACTAAAAATACGAAAATTAGCAGGGCATGGTGCAGGCATCTGTAATCCCGGTTACTTGGGAGGCTGAGGCAGGAGAATCGCTTGAATCCAGGAGGCAGAGGTTGCAGTGAGCCAAGATCGCGCCATTCCACTCCAGCATGGGCAACAAGGGTGAAACTCCGTCTCAAAAAAAAAAAAGAGAAAAGAAAAGTACTAGTGGAAACTAGCCATTAATTAGCAGGGTTGGATGACTAAGGAAATGGTATTTTACTAATGTAGTAAGATAGGGAGAAAATAGTAGGATAAGCCATTTTGGGTAGGTAAGGCTAAGACTAATTTTAGCATTAGAATTTGAAGTAATCATGGGGCATCTATTACAGAAGATAGTTGGACAGGTGGGATTGGGGCTCAGGAATGCTGTCAGAGTAGGTAATACAAAACCAAGAGCTATCTTTTGTCAAGAGTTTAGCCTCAGGAATGGAGGAGATTTCCAAGATCGAAGGTGAAGAAAGTGGAGTAGAGAACTAAGAACTAAAGCTTAGTGACTACCCAATATTAGTAGTCAAGGGGTCAACTCTTCTAATGTAGTCAAGTGGATAGGAGGGGCATTGAGTAACAATGGTTTTAGGAAGTGCCTGGGGGGGAAAAATGTTGCTGCTCAGAGAGTAAAAAGAATTGATGTCTATGAGAACATCGGATTTAGGATTTTAGAAAGTCAGTGACTGTCAGAAATGTACTTTCGTAAAGTGGAGGTTACCAATGTTAGATTAGATGATGAAGACATAAGGAGACCTTCACTGTGTAAATTGTCTTTGCCCTCTTGCTTACTTTTTGTCCTTTTCTCAAGCGGGATCCTGAAATAGGAAATCTATGAAGAAAATGACAAGACTCTGAGGAATTAGCTTGCCATGAGGGACTCAATCGGAAGCTTGAATCTGACCTGGAGTCTGAGAACTCTTAAATAGATGAAGACAGTGTCTTTCTTTTTCTTTCCTTCAATCTTTCTTTTTAAATATATTTGTTTGGTTGTTTTTTAGGGACTAAGAAGTTTTTAAATTGCCCTGATATCTACAAGGCTCTCACAGGGAAAGGTGCTGACTGGAGAATACCTAAACTACAATAGATAAAAAGGCAGTGGCTTCCTAGGCTGCAGAGAACAAGTCCTTTCTAGCAGTGGCTCAGGACCACTGTTTTGAAAAATCTAATTAGTTTGCTTCTCTGACCTTGATTGCTACCTTTAAAAGAAGCTTTAAAGTCTGCTCGGTCTCCTAAACTTGCCAAGCCCTGCTGCCTGGGTCTAGTCAGCAATCTTGCCCTGCCCAGACCTCTTACTGTCTTGACCACAGGGCTTAGCTAACCCCATTTGTGTCACACCCCACTGCTATGCCTCCTTTGGAAAGGCCTATCTAAGAAGTAGCTCCTTATATAAATAGAAGGACATTAAAGACTCTTGGAGTAAACACCCAGGAGATAAGGAATCAAGGATGGAGGGATTGGTCTTGGACATGGTAAATGTAGAGATAGAGACTATCTAGTCAGAAAGGTTAAACTTGATAGTCTTCATTCTACAAAGTAGGATGCAAATTCTTTGCAAAGAGGAACTGTGAATTGTATAGTATGTGAATTATCTCTCAATAAAGCTATTTTTAAAAAGCAGAGAATATAAGAGATGGAATAGAATTAGGAAAGTATTGGGTTTAAAAGTCACATTCGTATTACGATGGCAATTCCTGGTTATGGATCTCTTTAATGATGTTTCTATACAGAGTGAATGTAGTAGTCTGTATGTTTCTCTCTTCCTTTTTAATTAAAATATTAGATTGCTCCAAAGGTTTCCATACAACCTGTTCAACTTTCTAGCAGTCATTCCAGAAAAGGAACAAATGAAGCATAACCATGTGTTTACTAATCAACAAATGCAAACATGATGGCTATACTAAATATTCTAATGCATAAATAATATTTATATTATATGTGCTAGGCTGTACATAACAGACTAGGCAACTAGCAGTGGCTTAAATAAAAAATATTTGTTATTAAATATATATTATTATAATATGTTATTATTAAATATCTATTTTATAAATATTTATTATTAGGCTGTGGCAATTGCCTGTATTCCCAGCTATGTATGCCAGAGGAGGCTGAGGCAGGAGGATCCCTTGAGCCCAGGACAGGAGTTTGTGACCAGCCTGGGCAACACAGCAAGACCCCGTCTCTGAAAAATAAAAATAAAGACGTACAATTGAGTCATACAACAAAGTTAGTTCCAGAATTGTTCAGCAGCAAAGTGTAGGCTTTCCCCTGATGGGCACACATTGGCTATAGAAGCACCAAATGTTTTGTTCTCACCACACAACATACAGAAAAGCAGGAAGGTGGGGAAGGAAAAAGGCGTGCTTCTCACTTTCTACTTTTCTTTTATCAGGAAGAAAAATCTTTCTAGGAAGCTACTAAGCAAACTTCCTATTATACATCAATGGCCAGAGGTGGGCCACATTGCAAACCCCTAGTTTCAAGAGTGGCTGGCGAAGTGAAAAATTAGGTTTTTTAGCCTTAGAAAAAGAAGTGCATGAAAGGAGGGGCTGGAAATGGCTGTTGGGTAGGCAACCAAACTGTGTGCTGTATTATTCATTGGGAAAAAGGATAATAAAACCAAGAAATATTTGCTTGAGGAACGTCAGATATAAACAGATTTCATTTAAACTCACAAAGCTCAGAAGCTGAGAACAAAGATTTGAGATTTGAGTAATGCACTTGAATAGCAAGCAAAACTTCAAAAACCAAAACATGAACCTGGTTATGAAAATAAATCTGATTAAGGTAGCTCTACTGGGTTTGGGAGGACTGCAGATTTTTTGTAGTAGTGGTTAACTCTTCCTGGAATTCTCCCAGATGCTCAGGAAGCCAAGAGCCTGGGTATCTGCATCTGAAACAAATTAGCCTGGGATGTGTCTTTTTTTTTTTTTTTTTTTTTGGAGACGGAGTCTCACCCTGTCACCCAGGCTGGAGTACAGTGGTGCAATCTCGGCTCGCTGCAACCTCCGCCTCCCTGGTTCAAGCAATAATCCTGCCTCAACCTCCCGAGTAGCTGAGATTACGGGCATGTGCCACCACGCCTGGCTAATTTTGTATTTTCAGTAGAGACAGGGTTTCTCCATGTTGGTCAGGCTGGTCTCGAACTCCTGACCTCAGGTGATCTGCTCGCCTCGGCCTCCCAAAGTGCTGGGATTACAGTTGTGAGCCACCGTACCCAGCCTCATTCCCCGTCTTAATCTGCCTTTTGTCAGTTTAATTGAAAGGCCCTAAAACTATGCTATCAGGGATAATTTCTATAGATCATTACTAGGGATAATTTCTATAGATCATTACTAGAGATCATTACTAATTTATATAGATCATTAATATGCTATCAGGGATAATTTCTATAGATCATTTCTGGAAATCATTAATATAGAAATGATCATTTCTATAGGTCATTCCTAGAGATCATTACTATAGATCATTACTAATCAAAAGGCCCTAAAACTATGCTACCAGGGATAATTTCTGTAGATCATTACTAATTTCTATAGATCATTGCTATGCTATCAGGGATAATTTCTATAGATCATTACTAGAGAAGCTTCTCTGTACATGTGGAGCAAAAGTAAAAACAAAAACAAACAAAAAAAAGGAAGGTCCGCATTGATTTACCTAAGAGGACAGAGGAAAAGTTTTTATCCTCCTCAACAAGCTTGTCATTTTTCACAAGTGGTGCTACTGGCATTTTGGTGGGACAGTTCACTGTGTGGGGACTAGTCTATAACCAGTAGTATACACACATTGCACTTCCCCACTGTCCCCCATCTTACAATATGTCACCAAAATTGCTCCACACATATCCTAAGTAGGATTGCCAGGTAAAATACCGGAAGCCCAGTCAAATTTGAATTTCAGATTATTTCAGAATAATTTCTTTTTTTGAGACGGTGTCTTGCTCCATCACCCAGGATGGAGTGTAGTGGTGAGATCTCAACTCACTGCAACCTCTGCCTCCCAGGTTCAAACAATTCTCCTGCTTTAGCATCCTGAGTAGCTGGGACTAGAGGTGCATGCCACCACACCAAGCTAATTTTCGTATTTTCAGCAGAGACAAGGTTTTGCCATGTTGGCCAGGCCAGTCTCAAAACTCCTGATCTTAGGTGATCGGCCCACCCTGGCTTCCGAAGTGCTGGGATTACAAGACGTGAGCCACCATGCCCCGCCCAGAATAATTTTTTAATTAAGTTTTAAATATTGCATGGGATATACTTCTTACTAAAAATTAATTGTTGTTTGTCTGAAATTCAAATTTTTTTTTTTTTGAGACGGAGTCTCCTCTGTCACCCAGGCTGGAGGGCATTGGAGCGATCGCCGCTCACTGCAACCTCTGCCTCCAAAGTTCAAGCAATTCTCCTGCCTCAGCCTCCCGAGTAGGTGGGACTACAGGCATGCGCCACCACAATGGCTAATTTTTCTATTTTTAGTAGAGACAGGGTTTCACCATGTTGGCCTCCCAAAGTGCTGGGATTATAAGTGCGAGTCACCATGCCCAGCCTCTGAAATTCGGATTTAACTGGGCCTCCTGTATTTTTAAAATATATTTTATTTTTTAGAGCAGTTTTAGGTGTACAGCAAAATTGAAAGGGAAAGTACAGAGATTTGCTGTAAATTTCCTTCTCCCACACAAGCACAGCCTCCCCAATATCAATATCCCCAACCAGAGTGGCACATTTATTACAGCTGATGCTCTTGGATTCATCATTATCACCAGGAGACCATAGTTTACATTAGGGTTCACTCTTGGTGTTGTATTATACATTCCACGGGTTTGGACAAACGTATTGTAGACCAAAAATAAAATTCTAAGTTGCCCCAACCATCCAAATGGACTTCCTTCTCAGCCAGGGCACTCTTAAAATTTAACCTGAGACACTGGTTTAGGCCATCATGTGAAGTGGGGATTGGACATACCTCATTATACCTTTCTGGCATTAACAACACAGACCTTGAAGTCTAATAAGAAACATTTACAACTGATTCTCTCTAAAGCCTACTATTTGAAGGCTTCCTCTCCACAACCTCTTACCTTAACCAGACATTCTTTTCTGTTAATCCCAGGTCTTTATATAAACTGAACAAATTGTTAACTAGAATTTTTTTTTTTTTTTTTGAGATGTAGTCTCGGTCTGTCACCCAGGCTGAGTGATACCACACACGGTTAATTTTTGTAATTTTAGTAGAGACAGGGTTTCACCATGTTGGACAGGCTGCTCTCGAACTCCTGACCTCAGGTGACCCGCCAGCCTCGGCCTCCCAAAGTACTGGGATTACAGGCGTGAGCCACTGCACCTGGCATCAACCAGAAAATTTTTAAATCTACGTGTGAGCTGGATCCCCTGCTTCAGGCTGTCCAACCATTCTATAATGTATTTGATTAAAGTCTCATGTTTCCCCAAAATGTATAAAACCAAGCTGTGCCCCAACCACCTGGGGCATATGTTCTCAGGATCTCCTAAGGGCTATGCCATGGGCCATGGTCACTCATACTTGGCTTAGAATAAATCTCTTCAAATATGTTACATAGTTCGACTCTTTTCATCGACAGTATAGTGATAATATACCCACTGTTACAGCATCATGCAGGGTAATGTCACTGCCCTAAAAATCCTCTTTGCTCCAACTTGCTATATTTTCATATGTTAAATCTAACAACTCTAATCCTTAGGCTTCCTAGAGTGGTAACACCTCTTATGAGAACCAACTCCTCTCAGAAAGCCTTGCTCAACATTCTAGAGCTCAAAATGTTGCAATCATCCATTCATTCAGCAAATACTGATTTGCAACATTTTACTGTGTTTACTGGTTGGGCATATTGGTGCATGCCTGTAAATCCCAGTACTTTGGGAGGCCAAAACAGGAGGATCTTTTGAGCCCAAGAGTTTGAGACCAGCCTGAGCGACATAGAGAGACCCTGTCTCTACAAAAAATAAAAAATTAGCCAGGCATGGTGGCACATGTCTGTATTCCTAGCTACTTGGGTGGCTAAAGCGGGAGGATCACTTGAGCCTGGGAGGCTGTGGCAGCAGTGAGCCATGATCACACCACTGCACTCCAGCATGGGCAACAGAGTGAGACCCTGTCTCAGTAAATAAATAAATAAATGTTTATTAAGCATCTTATGCTTTACTAGATGTTATAAAACACATAAATAAATAAGAAATAATCCTTGATCTCCAGGGACTGTCGAAAGGTGGCTCCCCCAAATCACCTAATCAGCCTGTTAATAAGACAAAGTTGTTTATTGCTTACTGTAGTGAGAGAGAACACTACTTCAACAGTCTTAATAGTGTCTCAGAGAAGGAAGAACAGAGTTGGGATATTTATTGAGATGTTGAAATTTGATTTAAGGCAAGCCTTTTAATTCCAGTGTGTGTGATGGTGTTCATTAGGATTAGATATAGATCATTACATGGATTAAATGGATTTATAGTTTAGAATTGGTAGACACAGCAAGGTAAGAATTTTGTGGTGAGATTTGGGATGTAAGCTATTTGATAACTTCTATTAAAGAGTTGATGGTGCTCCCAGGAAATTCCACTGTTCGCTATTTTTTAAAATTAATTACTTAATTTAGAGACAGGGTCTCACTCTGTTACCCAGGCTGGAATGCAGTGGCATAATCTTGGCTCACTGCAGCCTCAACCTCCTGGGCTCAAGCAGTCTCCTGCCTCAGGCTCCTGAGTAGTTGGGACTACAGGCGCATGCCACCACACCTGGCTAATTTTTGCAACTTTTTCATAGAGATGGGGGTCTCGCTAGGTTGCTCAGGCTGGTCTTGAACTGCAAGCAATCCTCCTGCCTCACCCTCCCAAAATACTGGGATTACAGGTGTGAATCACCATGCCCAGCCCCTTGATATTTTAGATCATGAGTTTATATTTGTTTGCCTTTTCCTGGGAAAATCAACAATAGTCCTGGGCAATTATGCCTAGAATTTTATTGAGGGACAGTTCTACTTTTCACAATTCCTTAACCAAGAACTCAAAGAATGTAAGTTTCTCAGTGATTCTACCTATATTCAAAACGGAAGCCAGGTGTGGTGGTGCATGTCTGTAGTCCCAGCTACTCTGGAGGCTGAGGTAGGAGGATTTCTTGAGACCAGGAGTTCGAGACCAGCCTGGGCAACATAATAAGATGCTGTGTCTAAGTAAAAAAACAAATAAACAACAACAACAAAGATAAACAACATAAATCCCAAATGTAGATTACTTTTTGTTGTGTTCTAAAGATGAGGTAAATCCTAAGACTGATTCCGTCTCCTTACTTGCTGTTTTAGCTCAGAAATGCCATAAGGTGTCCAAAGAGAAGTTATAATTTTATAAAAGTAAAGTTCATTAGCTAGGGACATGATTTATCCTTAGCTGGTTCAATCTGCTATAACAAAATATCATAAACTAGATAGCTTATAAAAAACAGAAATTTATTTCTCATAGTTCTGGAGACTGGGAAGTCCAGGATTAAGGCAGATTTATTGTCTGCTGAGGGCCTTCATTCTCGCTTCACTTCATAGTGCCTTCTCCATGTGTCTTTACATGGTGGAAGGGGTAAGGGTCTCTCTGTGTCTTTTTTTATTTTTAAACCAAACTTTCCTTACATAGAGTTTTTTAGAAATTGGGTCTCACTATCTTGCCCAGGCTGGACTCAAACTCCAGGGCTCAAGGGTCCTCCTGACTCAGCCTCCCTGATAGCTAGGACTACAGGCACATAACACTGCATCTGTCTTGTGTTTCTTTTATAAAGGCACTAATGGCCAGGTGCAGTGGCTCACACCTGTAATCCCAGCACTTTGGGAGGCCGAGGTGGGTGGATCTCCTGAGGTCAGGAGTTCGAGACCAGCCTGGCCAACGTAGTGAAACCCTGTCTCTGCTAAAAATGCAAAAAAAAATTAGCCAGGCATAGTGGCAGGTGCCTGTAATCCCAGCTACTCGAGTGGCTGAGGCAGGAGAATCACTTGAACCTGGGAGGCGGAGGTTGCAGTGAGCTGAGATCGCGCCACTGCACTCCAGCCTGGGTGACAGAGCGAGACTC
>NW_026652281.1:29526845-29668072 GCF_009828535.3 Hylobates moloch
TTTTTTTTTTTTTTTTTTTTTTTTGAGACAGGGTCTCACTCTGTCACCCAGGCTAGAATGCAGTGGCACGATCTCAACTCACTGCAATCTCTGCCTCCCAGGTTCAAGAGTTCTGCTGCCTCAGCTTCCCAAGTAGCTGGAATTACAGGCAAGTGCCACCATGCCTGGCTAATTTTTGTATTTTCAGTAGAGATGGGGTTTCAGTAGAGATGTTGGCCAGGCTGGGACAATTGCATTTCTGTTGGAAGAATTTTTCTTAGTCCCATACGAAGATTCCAGAGGAGAGTCCCTCTTGGTGCTTTGGGAAAGAGAATGGGAGACAGGGAGGTAGCACAGAGATAGACTTTAAGTCTGCTTCTTCACTGCAGCATGTCAAAGCACCATATTTTGGGGTATCATTTTCTTTTTCTTTTTTTCTGAGACAGGGTGTCTCCCTGTTGCTCACTGCAGCCTCAAATTCCTGGGCTCAAGCAATCTTCCCACCTTAGCCTCCCAAGTAGTTGGGACTACAGGTACATACCACCACACCCAGCTACATTTTTGTTTTATTTTTTGTAGATACAAGGTTTCACTATGTTTCCCAGTCTGGTCTTAAACTTTAAACTTCTGGGCTCAAGTAGTCATCTTGCCCAAGCCTCCCAAAGACCTGGGATTACAGGTGTGAGCCATTGTTCTTGGCTCAGATATCATTTTGTGAGCTCCAACAAGTGTCTGTTCAAAGAAGCTATATGACTTAACCAGTCTTTGTAACAAACCGCTTCTTTGGGAATGTAAATATGAACGAGTCTTTCTTGAGTTAAAAATGAGCCCTTCCTCACACCTGTAATCCCAGCACTTTCGGAAGTCGAGGCGGGCGGATCACGAGGTCAGGAGATCAAGACCATCCTGGCTAACACAGTGAAACCCCGTCTCTACTAAAAATACAAAAAATTAGCCGGGCATTGTGGTGGGCACCTGTAGTCCCAACTACTCGGGAGGCTGAGGCAGGAGAATGGCGTGAACCTGGGAGTCGGAAGTTGCAGTGAGCCGAGATCGCGCCACTGCACTCTAGCCTGGGCGACAGAGTGAGACTCTGTCTCAAAGAAAAAAAAAAGAGCCCTTCAGTAGCTTTGTGTGGTTTGTCTGAGTAGCCACAGCAGCAGCTAAACTAGTAGAGACTTCAGCAATTGTTTTTGTTTTTGGAGTCCCCTTTAAATTTCATGGTCCTTCATGCTGTATAATCTTTGGTTCTCACTGAATATATACAACATTTCTTAGTAAATAAGTTTATCTCTTATGAAATCCTATTACCTTGTCTGTTACATATTTCTAATCATTGTTATAATCTTGGAAAATCCTATTACTTTCCTTCCATCACCTGAAGAAAAGGAAACTCTTGACTGTCTAACCTATGTTTGTGAAATATCTGTGCATTAAATAGATTAGAAATCCCTTTAGAAAATCCAGACTTAACCTTGTTTGTTGGTGGCTCATATTTTAACATTAAAACAGAAAAAAGTCACTTAGACTACACTGTTAAAAAAATAACTAAATTCATCCCTAAAATATAACCCCTTGCCAGAAATGGCAGAACTTGTAACCATAATAGATCCATTTCCTGATGCACACAGCAAGTCAATATGCTGAGACACTATGTTGCAGCAGAGAAAGAGGTTTAATCAGAAGGCTGCCAAATGAGGAGATTGGAGGAAACTTCAATCCATCTCCTCAAGGGGCTTGGGGCTAGGATTTTCTTTCTTCTGTTTATTAGGGTTTCCATTAAAAGCATTACATTTCCATTCTTTACAACCATAAAAGAATAAATAATTTCAAAGGATTGCTTGATAGGAGACTTCTGTTTTAAACGGAACTTAGAAATATCCAGGAAATCACTGAAATAAATGTACTTAATAGACCCAATGCTGTGAAATTCTTTTTCACTGTTTTCTTAAGCACATAAAAATATATAACACTTCCTCCAACATTTTTTGAAATACAATTTGGTTTGAGGTTTTTCTCTACAACATTTGCCGTATAAATATTTCTTACAATGCCCGCCCGCCTGCCCGCCTGCCGGCCTGCCGGCCTGCCCGCCTGCCTGTCTGCCTTCTCTTACTGCTGAGGCTGACTTCTTAACACCAGTAGATTCTGACCCCTTTCATTGCTTTAATCTGCCAAGGAGGTGCAGTTCAGAAACCAAAGGGAAAAGCAGGGCTTGATCCCACGAAACACTCAATCTCAGTTCCACATGGCTGGGGAGGCTTCGCAATCATGGCAGAAGGTGAATGAGGGGCAAAGTCACATTTTACACGGTGGCAGGCAAGAGGGGGCTAGGAATTTTAAGGGTTTTAGATTGGGCTGAAGTATGGATATCATTGATTGATCAAAGAGTGCAGGGTGAAGTCATGTGACAGAGAGATGAAAAAACTTTATTATCATCCTGATTCAGTTCCTCTGTGGTTCCTGGGGGGGGTCTTTAAACTCATTGGCATCAGCTGTTCTGCTGGAAGTCAGAATGTCCTTAAGCAATTCTTTTTTTTTTTTTTTTTTTCTTCCGGTGATGGAGTCTCTCTCTGTCGCCCAGGCTGGAGTGCAGTGGTTCCATCTCTGCTCACTGCAACCTCTGCCTCCCGGGTTCAAGTGATTCTCCTGCCTCAGCCTCCTGAGTAGCTGGGATGACAGGCACCCACCACCGCGCCCGGCTAATTTTTGTATTTGTAGTAGAGACGGGGTTTCACCATGTTGGCAAGGCTGGTCTTGAACTCCTGACCTCAGGTGATCCGCCCGCCTCAGCCTCCCAAAGTGCTAGGATTACAGGCGTGACCATCGCGTGGCCTGCTTAAGCAATTCTTAAACAAAGCCTTATGATTCTAATATCAGAAATCGTATTGATAGGAAAAACGGGAATGCAAATTGTCAGTATCTAGTGTTAGATGACTTTTGGGTACAAGGAAGTGGGTCAAAGTACAGCCTAAAATGCTTAATTATAACTATATTTCTCTACAGAATTCTTGTTAACCCTACAAGGACAGCTTTACACTCACTGTGCTCACTAGAGCTTGTTAGCTAGATTAGAATGTTAACATTTACAGAGAAAGTAGGTATATTTGGGGATAGTTCATGAGTTAAAGTGCTCCTGAGGGTTCTTGACCTCAGGAGGAGCCCAATTAAGAATGGCCAGCTGGGTTGGATGCAGTGGCTCACACCTATAATCCCAAAACTTTGGAAGGCTGAGGCGGGAGGATGACTTGAGACCAGGAGTTCAAGACCAGCCTGGACAACATAGTAAGACCCTGTCTCTAAAAAAAAAAAACGTTTCAAAAAGTAGCTGGGCATGGTGGCATGCACCTGTAATCCTAGCTACTCAGGAGGCTGAGGCAGGAGGATTGTTTGAGTCCAGGAGTTTGAGGCTACAGTGTTTGAGTCCAGGAGTTTGAGGCTACAGTGAGCTATGATCATGTCACTGCACTCCAGCCTAGGCAACAGGATGAGACCCAGTCTTAACAAAAACAAAAAGAATGGTCAGCTAATTAAATAATTTTGAGTATTCTAGTGTTTCCTAAGGAGGTAGCTATTATTAAAGTAGGAATGCCCTGGCACTCAACTAAGATCTTAGCCCTCATGATACTTCAAAAAGCTACATATTTGAAGAGGATCAAGGAGTCTGCAAAATGCCAGCATTCAACAGAGCTCACAATCCAGCTATGTGGGAGAAGCATTTTATCAAGTAAATGCAATAACAAATATAAATAATCTTACAAAAGTAACCTGTCAGGCAAACAGGATTTGCCATATGAAGGAAATCATCAGTTCTTGAGAAAAGGAATGGAATAGTAATAGATATGGAACAGTTTCTTCTGGACTCTTCCGGAAAGGGAAGGCTTTCCAGGTCAAGTGGGTAGCATAAGCAAAGGCAGCATAAGCAAGGTTTATGAAGCAGCTCGGCCAGTCCAGGGACCTGCAAACAGTTTGTGAGGCAGGTCCAGGGATCTACAAACAGTTTGTATTATCTCTTCTTTGTTACCAAAGAACATATTTTCCAAATGTGGAAAATATGTGTACCTTGATCCCTACCATAAATAAAGAAATTTGGAGTGAGGGAAACGATTTGGTAAAAGCATAATTTTGTATTAGTACATAGAATGTTTTAGCTGAAAAGCTTCTGATTTTTACTATTATAAATATATCTTGATTTTGATAGTCTCACTTATTTCTTAATTGCTCTAAAACTTAGCTTAAGAATTATGCCACATATTCAATTCTAATGACATACTTTCTCCCACCATAACCCATTTGCTGCAATATTTTAAAACCTCATTCTGGATTCTGGATAAGCATAAATTCATAAGAATGTGTTTACTTTTAACCAGATGTTATTCAGTTGGAAAGCAGTTATGTTCTGATATTCAGAATATTTACAAAGATGGCCTGTATTCTTTTTTTTTGTTGTTGGAGACAGGGTCTCTCACTCTGTTGCCCAGGCTGGAGTGCAGTGTTGCTCAACGCAACCTCTGCCTCCTGGGCACAAGCAATCCTCCCACTTCAGCTTCCTGAGTAGCTGGGACCACAGGCTCGTGCTACCGTGCCCAGCTAATTTATATATATTTAGTAGAAATGGGGTTTTGCCATGTTGCCCAAGCTGTTCTTGAACTCCTGGACTCAAGCAATCTGCCTTCTTTCGCCTCCCAAAGTGCTGGGATCACAGACGTGAGCCATCATGCCTGGCTGCCTGTATTCTTATACTTGAATAACAAATACATATTTTTTATGTGCCTGTGTATGTGCTTGTATCTGTGGATGTGTACACACAAATATCATTTCTGTTTTCGTAGTATCATTTCGTCACCTAAACCCAACATTCCATGCTATCATCTGATGGTTTTCTAATTATTGTTATGTAGCACTGTTGTTAGTAAACACTGTACATGAAGAGAAGTATTACAGTAAGCCAACTGAACCATAATTCAATGCCCTTACTCAGTTTTTTTTTAACTTTTTTTTTTTTTTTTTTTGAGATAGAGTCTCACTCTGTCGCCCAGGTTGGAGTGCAATGGCACAATCTCGGCTCATCGGAACCTCTGCTTCCCAGGTTTAAGGGCTTCTCCTGCCTCAACCTCTTGAGTAGCTGGAATTACAGGCACCTGCCACCACGCCTGGCTAATTTTTGTATTTTTAGTAGAGCTGGGGTTTTGCCATGTTGGTCAGGCTGGTCTCGAACTCCTGACCTCAGGTGATCCTCCTGCCTTGGCCTCCCAAAGTGCTGGGATTACAGGCGGGAGCCACCACACCCAGCCTTACTCAGTACTTTTACTGAGTAATATAAAGATATTGTCATATTACTATAAATAATATAAATATTATAAAGAGTATAAATATATTATTTTCAGAGTATAAGCAATGAAAAACCTAATGACGGAAACAGAAACATGTCATATCCTTTTTTTTCCTATTAGTTTTGGATCTCAGGTTTAGAGGCTTAAGCTAACTTCTCTGTTCATGGCATATTGCTATCATTTGTTTTACGTTTTAGGTGAGAGAAGTATTTTACATATGTTCTCCCATTCCCTAGGGTTTAGATCAAAATGAAATCCTAGAAATGCTCTGCAGTCAGAGACTAGGTTCTGTGCCACTTAATAAACATATAATCTTAGGAAAATGATTTGACATCTCTAAGAGTTCATTTTCTCTGAATTTTCAATATGAGCTGGATGTAGTGGCTCATGCCTGTAATTCCAGAACTTTGGGAGGCCAAGATGGGTGGATCACTTGAGCCCAAGAGTTCAAGACCAGAACCGGGCATATAGTGAGACCCTACCTCTACAAAAATTATGAAAAAATTAGGCATGGTGGTGTGCACCTGTAGTTCCAGCTGCTCAGGAGGCTGAGGTGGGAGGATTGCCTGAGCCCAGTGTGGTGAGGCTGCAGTGAGCTTTGATTGTGTCACTGCACTCCAGCCTGGGTGACAGACCAAGACCCTGTCTCAAAAAAAAAAAAAAAAAAAAGAACTTTGAATATGGACATATGGACAAAGAGTAGTCCAGGCTAGGAATCCCAACTATTATTATGCCATGCAACTTTAAGCAAGTTACTTTGCAAAACTGTGACTCTGTTTCTGCAACTGAGGAATGAAAATGGCATTGCAATTGTACAAAAATAAGATTGTGAAAATTTAAAGCATTAAATCAATGTTAATTTTTGTCATCTCACTGAAGAATCTAGTTATGTTTATAATCCTGAAGGTAAGTATAATTAATATTTTGTGTTTATAGTGTTTCTTCCACTGAGGTATTAATAAGCCATTTCAAAGGTGAACAAGCATAAAGCATTTAACCTGCCCAAAGTTATGGACTCGGTTAAGACAGTGACAGGAGGAGCAAGTAACTGATGGACAACTAGAAAGAAAATTCATCTTTTGTGAAGGAGTTCATGTTTATTCCTTAATAATAAATTACTAGTCCTCAGTGAACATTACCAGCTGCTCCATTAGGAAGAGGGTGGCACTAATGACCAGACTTTCAGTGTGAGCTGATATTAGGGGTGTCTAGGCTACTTGAATAACCACGGCCATTCCTCTCTCTTTCAATGCCTAATTCTGACTAAAATTTAGCTCCCCCATAGGGTTAAAAGCAAAGGAGGAAAGATTTTGTTGTAAAAATGATGGAACTCCTGGCTCCTGTAAGGAACTGTGCTTTGACCCTCATTCCTCAAGGCACAAGATTCATCGTTACTGGTTCATTAGCCTCTTTTAGTTGAGGGGCTCTACAGAACAGTGGTTAGGCTTGGGCCAGACAGCCTGTGTTTGAATCCTGGCTCTGGACTTCACTGGCCGTGTAACTTTAATCCCTCAGGGCTTTACTAGGGATGACCAAAACAGCACCTGCCTCACAAATTAGATCAGCACCTACACCATATTAAAGACTCAATTAATATTAACTGTTAGTTTTAAAGCCCAAACTATATGCCTAATTGGAATGTGGTTACCTGAAAGGTAGAAGTTGGTAGATAAAATTAGATTAAATTGAAATAATTTATATGTGTAGTTACTATTAAGATACCAACATGTATCACCTTATTTTTACTTTTTTTTTTGAGACAGAGTCTCACTCTTTTGCCCAGACTGGAGCACAGTCGTGCAATCTCGGCTCGCTGCAACCTCCACCTCCCAGGTTCAAGCAGTTCTCCCGCCTTAGCCTCCCGAGTAGCTTGGACTACAGGCACACACCACGATGCCTGGCTAAATTTTGTGTATTTAGTAGAGACAAGGGTTCACCATGTTGGCCAGCCTGGTCTTGAACTCCTGACCTCAGGTGATCCACCCACCTTGGCCTCCCAAAGTGTTGGGATTCAGGCGTGAGCCACCCGCACCGGCGTTTATCACTTCATAGTCATATAGATCATACCAATTTGTTCCTCTTCATCACTAAAATCCCAAAAGTTTGTACAGCAGGGTAAGCACATGGGCTTTTTGGTCAGCCATGATACTATCTGTCCTTGTCTTGGTTTCCCCATCTATAAAATGGTAAAGACAGTGCCTTCGGCTGGGCGCAGTGGCTCACGCCTGTAATCCCAGCACTTTGGGAGGCTGAGGCAGGGAAAACACTTGAGGTCGGCGGATAACTTGAGGTCAGGAGTTCAAGACCAGCCTGACCAATGTGGGGAAACCCTGTCTCTACGACAAAAATTAGCCGGGCGTGGTGGTGAGCGCCTGTAATCCCAGCTCCTCGGGAGACTGAGGCAGGAGAATCACTTGAGGCCAGGTGGCAGAGGTTGCAGTGAGCCAAGATTGTGCCACTGCACTCCAGCCTGGGTGACAGAGCCAGACTGTCTCAAAAACCAGTGCCTTCATCATGGAGTTATTTAGATAAGAGAGGTTTAGATAAGTAAAGTGATTAGCTCAGTTTCTGAGAAACAGTAAATACTTAATATTATGTTATTAATAGTAAATGTTAATGGTTATCATTGTTATTTTTAATAAAATAACAAAGTGGCTGAGGCAGTGGCTGACACCTGTAATCCTAGTACTTTGGGAGGCTGAGGCAAGAGGATCACTTGAGCTCAGGAGTTCTAGACTAGCCTGGGCAATATGGTGAGAGCTCTTCTCTATTAACAAAAGAAAAAAAATACAAATAAATAGAATAACAAGGCATATAAGCCCCTTCTGGTATTTTCTCATTTTAACTATCATTATCAAATTTAAATGTAGTCAGAATTAGGGCCTCTCATTGTAGATTTAGACATTTATAAACAATCCTAGAACAATCCTAAGTTTGGTCCATAGTAGACACTCGTATAAATATTGTTGATGAATGCCCCTGTTGGTACACTGAATGTTTTACTTTTCTCTGTGAACCTCACAGCTCAGTCTCTAAGATATTTTTGTTTTGTTTTACCTTACTGTTTCAAGCCAATTTAGCTGAGGGAGGTTGTTTATGCTATCACTAGATCCTGCTGTATCTAATGTCGTCTTGATCTGAATGTTAGAAGCAGCTGAAAGAAGTATAGCAATTTGGCATTAGAGTAGACATTGAGAAAGTATGGAGGGTTTAGGAAAACATTTTTAATAGTAATAAGAAAAGAAGCCAGGCATGGTGGTTCACTCCTGTAATCCCAGCACTTTGGGAGGCCGAGGCGGACGGATCACCTGAGGTCAGGAGTTTAAGACCAGCCTGGCCAACATGGCGAAACCCCGTCTCTACTAAACATACAAAAGTTATCCAGGTGTGGCGGTGCATGCCTGTAATCCCAGCTACTCAGGAGGCTGAGGCAGGATAATCACTTGAACCCAGGAGGTGGATGTTGCCGTGAGCCAAGATCATGCCACTGCACTCCAGCGTGGGTGAGAGAGTGAGACTCCGTCCAAAAAAAAAAAGAAAAGAATAAGATATTCTTTTCTTGGACTTAAATGCCTCACATGTATGTTGGAGTTTGAATTACCTTCTGTATGGGCCAACTCTGCGAAATTTTAGTTAGCATTTTCCTTCATCCAATTTACTCAGCTTAAACATCATTAATGTCTTAATAGATTAAAATGAACTGTAGTATTAGCTTAAGCAAAATGCAATAAGGAAGGTGAGCATTTAGCTCCCTTCTTCTTCAAATGCATTCCAAAGCACAATAGAGGTTTTACATTATGAATTGCTCTCAAATACTCATAGCATTGCCACCCATCATTTAAAGAGAGAAACATTTTTTAAAACTGTAATAAGTTAATATAATTTTTTTTCTTTTTTTTATATTCTTTTATTTTTTTACTTCCTCTATGTGGGCCAAGATGAGAAAACAATAGATTTTAGCAAAAAAAAAAATTGCCATTAATTCCCAAGGGGAAGCAAAGTTGTATGTACCCATTCATATACTGTACTTACAATAGATTGTTTATTAAATTTCGTTTCCTCTACCACAGCCCTTAAGCTAAACTTTATCTTCATTTACAGTGGGTCAAGGATGTTGCTATGGCAACGCCAGTACTCATAGCATTAGAAAGTGGCCGGGTCAGAATACCACCAGCTATGCTTCTGTGTGTCCACAGCGCTTTGTTCATGGTGTTTATCATTTATTAGCTGTATGATATTTGTTTGGTTATTTGTATACCTGTCCAGAGACAGTTTATATAATTCCTGCTGCCTGGGGCAATCTATTGGAAGGAGGGATGAAAAGTGTATGGTATACAGCTAGAGATAGGGTCAGAGAAGTGGGCCTAAAAAAGTGCTATTGCCATTATGTTCTCCTGCCTCTTACATACAGCCAGCTGCCTGCAGTTTCGTATCTCTATCAAATTTCTTGATACTGGTATTAAAGAAAAGTAATTCCAAGATTTTTTGTTGTTGTTACTAGTAGATTCAATCATTTTAATCCCTGTCAGAAGTAACAATACTGAAAGTATATATATATATATGTATTTATTTATTTTTTATTTTTTGAGACGGAGTCTTGCTCTGTCGCTCAGGCTGGAGTGCGGTGGCATGATCTCGGCTCACTGCAACCTCCGCCTCCCAGGTTCAAGCACTTCTCCTGCCTTAGCCTCCTGAGTAGCTGGGATTACAGACACGCGCCATCCCGCCTGGCTATTTTATATATTTTTAGTAGAGATTGGGTTTCATCTTGTTGGTCAGGCTGGTCTCAAACTCCTGACCTCGTGATCCACTTGCCTCGGCCTCCCAAAATGCTGGGATTACAGGTGTGAGCCACTGCGCCTGTCAGAAGTATTTTTAAAAGCAGGATTTAAAATAGGCTATAGTGAATAATTCATAATCTATTATGTATGTTCTTGTCCATCTCCTTTATCAAAGTTTGGTTTTTGTGTCTGTCAGCCTTGAGGTTAATGAAACCTTCTGAGGTTTAAAAACAAAAAGAAGCTTAACATTATTTTCCCTTTGTACTTTAACTTACCCTTTTATCCATAAAGGTGAAAGATTTAATATTGGAACCACACCCATTTTCCACCCTAAGGAGCATATTAAATAACATATGATGGGACACAATGAAATACAATTGTTGATACGGCTTTTTGGAGTACTGTTCTTTGACTCCAAAAGACGCTTGATTGACTGCATTCTTCCTGATTGCAAGATAGCACAGCTTATTAACCTGAGGGATAGGATGGCATTTGCTGTGTATTTTACTGTTTTAAGAATAAGGTTTTCCCACTAGATTATGTTATCGGTCTTCATAATATTTCAAGAAACTGTTAGTTTAATTTAAAAAATCCTATTTCCTTTTTTTGAATAGATAGTACATTCATATGGTTTAAAATTCAAAAGATTCAAAAGGGTATATAGTGAGATGTTTTTGTCCTGCCCTTGTCTTCTAGCCACCCAGTTCCTGGAGGTGATCACTGTTTTGGGTATTCTTCTAGACATATTCGAATATTCTTTTTTTTTTTTCCGTGAGACGGAGTCTTGCTCTATCCCCCAGGCTGGAATGCAGTGGCACAATCCTGGCTCCCTGCAACCTCTGCCTCCCAGGTTCAAGCAATTCTCCTGCCTGCTCAGCCTCCTGAGTAGCTGGGATTACAGGCATGCGGCACCACACCCAGCTAATTTTTGTATTTTTACTAGAGACACTGTTTCACCATGTTGTTCAGGCTTGTCTTGGGCTCCTGACCTTGTGATCCACCTGCCTCGGCTTCCCAAAGTGCTGGGATTACAGGCGTGAACCACCATGCCTGGCCTAGACATATTGTAATACTGATTTTCATTTTATTTATTTAGATTTATTTTTTTTTTATGGATGGGGTCTTGCATTTTGTCCAAGCTGGACTCAAACTCCTGGGCTTAAGAGATCTTCCCATCCTAGCGTCCCAAATAACTGGGACTACTGGCATGAGCCATCATGCCTGGATTGATTTTTTTTTTTAATTATTTTTTCTCACTACAAGGACAAGGACTCATACTGATTGTTGTCACATCTCATTTAATCTAAGCAGACATTTGGCTCAGCCCCTAAATGCCAGATTCAGTTTTTTCCTAGAAGAGTTGTTTCTCCCCACTGGCCATTTGCTATAAATGAGTTTATGAAATGGAAAAATTCAGTATAATTAAACTCCCATTTGAACAAACTTAATAGGATGTTAAAATTGCTGGTTTCAAATAATGTTTAAAAGAAGCCAATTGCTAAAAGTGTAGATCACAAAGGTTTTTTTAAAAAAATAATAAAATGGCTGGGCGTGGTGGCTCATGCCTATAATCCCAGCACTTTGGGAGGCCAAGGCAGGCAGATCACTTGAACCCGGGAGGCAGAGGTTGCAGTGAGCTGAGATTGTGCCATTGCACTCCAGCCTGGGGTAACAAGAGTGAAACTCCATATAAAATATGTACATATGTTTTATATATTTTATATATATATATAATAAAGCAAGTGTCTTCTTGGGTTGGTTTGTTAGTGAAGAGGATGACTTTTATATCAGGAAATTCTTTGTTGTTGCTTTAATCTTGTTGTGTGGGACAAAATTAATGTCAGATTAGGCTTCAAATCCATTTGCACAGTGCCCTTTCTTTTTTTTTTTCTTGAGACAAGATTTCATTCTGTCACCCAGGCTGGAGTGCAGTGGCATGATCACAGCTCAGTGCAGCCTCAATCTTCTGGGCTCAAGTGATCCTCCTCCCTCAGCTTCTCAAGTAGCTGGGCCTACAGGCCTGCACCACCATGCCCATGCCCAGCTAATTTTTTCTCTTCTTTCTTTTTTTTTTTTTTTTTCGAGACAAAGTCTTGCTCTTGTCCCCCAGACTGGAGTGTGATGGCGCAATCTGGGCTCACTTCAACCTCTGCCTCCTGGGTTCAAGCAATTCTCCTGCCTCGGCCCCCCGAGTAGCTGGGATTACAGGTGCCTGCCACCACGCCTGGCTAATTTTTATATTTTTAGTAGAGATGGGATTTTACCATGTTGGCCAGGCTGGTCTAGAACTCCTGACCTCAGGTGATCCACCCGCCTCGGCCTCCCAAAGTGCTGGGATTACAGGCGTGAGCCAACGCACCCGGCCAATTTTTTCTATTTTTTGTAAAGACAGGGATTTCAATATGTTCCCCAGCCTAGTCTGGAACTCCTAGACTCAAGTGATTCTCCTGTATCAGCATCCTAAAGTGCTGGGATTACAGGTTTGTGTCACCACACCCAGCCCAGTATCCCTTCTTTTATCTCTACGTCTCCCTGCACTTTAAAAGCAATCATCGTAGGTTGGAAGCGGTGACTCACGCCTGTAATCCTAGCACTTTGGGAGGCCAAGGCAGGTGGATCACCTAAGGTCAGAAGATCGAGACCAGCCTGGCTAACATAGTGAAATCCCTGTCTCTACTAAAAATACAAAAATTAGCCAGGCGTGGTGACGGGTGCCTGTAATCCCAGCTACCGGGGAGGCTGAGACAGGAGAATCGTTTGAGCCCAGGAGGCAGAGGTTGCAGTGAGCCGAGATCGTGCCATTGCACTCCAGCCTGGGCGACAAGAGCGAAACTCAGTCTCAAAAAAAAAAAGCAATGACCTTTTCCTTAGCCTAGCTCCTCTATCCTGCCAGCATTTGCGTTTTACATGTTTTTAGAGTTGCTCAATGGGTCTATTCCTGTTTCCCTCACTTCTCTGTGCTTCTTTCCTGTTTTGCAGCACATTAAGGTCCCAGCATACAAACACAGAGCATAAAGAATTAATTCCAGACTAGTCACGTTGGATATTCTGGTGTTTAGGAACAAAACTTTTATATAGCGCTTTCCATTTAGTATAATTTGTTGAACCATGTCAATTGCCTTACTATTCATGGGTAATTTGTTTGGATGTGGGAATTGGTTCATAAAATAGAAACTTAAATTTTACAGGTATTTAGTGAAATTGGACTTTCCTTGATGATACAGGTCTGTTTTAGACTCTACCAAGGGAAATTATCTGTGAGGTGATCCTGAAGGAGGGTACATGGTCCCATCCACAATGAGTTCCCTACTGGGGCCCTGCAAAGGGTATTAACAGTGAAGATACAAGGTAAGGTATTGTCCTCAGGGTACATATTGGGTCCACAATAAGATAGATTCCTTTCTTTTTTTGAGGTGGAGTTTCGCTATTGTCACCCAGGCTGGAGTGCAATGGCGCGATCTCAGCTCACTGCAACCTCCACCTCCTGGGTTCAAGCAATTCTCCAGCCTCGGCCTCTGGAGTAGCTGGGATTACAGGCACCACCACCCCGCTGGGCTAATTTTTGTATTTTTAGTAGAGACATGGTTTCACCATGTTGGTCAGACTGGTCTCAAATTCCTGACCTCAGATGATCCGCCTGCGTCGGCCTCCCAAAGTGCTGGGATTACAGGCGTGAGCCACCGGGCCTGGCCAAGATTCCTTTCTAATGAGGGCTTTTGGATATTTCCTGTAGTTAATACCATTTTGCTGGATTCAACAAGGACTTACCTTATGTTATGTTACATATACTCTTAGGGCAAGGTCCCAGAGTTTTATTAGTTCTGTCACTATAAATTTATACTAACAGAACATGTACTAACTAAAAAGAACAAGGTTTTCATTTTTCATTATTAAGTACTGTAACCAGGCAACCAGGAATTTGATTAGAATCTGCTGTTTGCTTGGCACACAATCTTACTGACCTCATAGGCCTCCACCAACAAGGTTAGAGATTCCTATGCCAATATCATACCGTTCTAGAATTATTGGATCTCTTATGTTAACGTATCTTTTTCCCAGTAAGCTTTAGATCAAGTGTTTTTCTACTTATTATTCACTTTTAAAAACCACTCTGCTTTAAATGGGTTGTCTGAAATACGTCTCTTACTAGCACAATCTTACATTTCATAATTTGAAAATAAGGGTATCTGGACCCAACCTATTTTTTAGTCTATGTGAGAACTAATTATTGTAAAAGTTCAGACTTGTATACAAAATATTAGTGCTTTATTTCTGGTATGTGTTTTCATAAGAAACTTTATCACTAAAGGACAAAGTAGCAAAAACTCTGTGATCAGATATTCTTGTTTTATAACATCTAATAATTTTATAATTATATTTTCTGCCACAGTGTTATTTGTTAGATTACTTATAAGGTGGTTATCTTACAAGCCAGGATAACAGATAGTAATGATGAATTAGTTGAAAACTATTGACTTGTCACCGGGTGTAGTGGCTCACGCCTGTAATCCCAGCACTTTGGGAGGCTGAGGCGTGCAGATCACCTGAGGTCAGGAGTTCGTGACCAGCCTGGCCAACATGGTGAAACCCCGTCTTCACTAAAAATACGAAAATCAGCTGGGCGTGGTGGCGGGCATCTGTAATCTCAGCTACTCAGGAGGTTGAGGGGGGAATTGCAGTGACGCCGTCATCCCTTGAACTAACCACACAACAATTTCTAAAAAGGAAAAAAGAAAACTATTGACTTGTCTAATGTACTTCCTATGTAGACTATCATAAATGCAACAGATATCAGTGTATCTTGGGAGGCCAAGGCGGGTGAATCACCTGAAGTCAGGAGTTTGAGACCAGCCTGGCCAATATGGCGAAACCCTTTCTCTACTAAAAATACTAAAATTAGCCGGGTGTAGTGGCATGCGCCTGTAGTCTCAGCTACTTGGGAGGCTGAGGCACGAGAATAGCTGCAACCTGGAAGGCAGAGGTTGCAGTGAGCCGAGATCATGCCGCTGTACTCCAGCCTGGGTGACAGAGTGAGACTCCGTTTCAAAACAAACAAGCAAACAAAAATCCTTATCTTTGCAATGCATTTTAACAATGTCTTTAGGTATTTGAATCCTTACAAATTTATTCTCGAACAAGTTATTGTTAAAAACTAGTAGGAAAATAGCTGTGTTTTAAAATGTTCTTTCCTTCTATGATTTCTGGGGTTTATGTTTAAATGATTCTCCTGACAATTACTTTAGAACTGATAGGTAATTACTCATTGGAACAGTTGTACCTCTGACTCATGGAGAATCTAGTATAAGTCATTTGACTCATCTGCTTCTCCCATTTAGGAAAAGTCACTATAAATATATCATAAGGTGCTGTGAAATGCCTGACTGCACAGATAAAAGGTGCTAGAAAATTACAAGGTTGGAGAGTCTTATGTTAACATATAGTTTTATAAAACTTCAAAAGATGTTTTAATTTTGGTATAGATCAATTCTGTAATAACCTTTTTATGTAAGGGATAAAAACTTTTCCTCCCATATGAAATGTCTCGTTAAGAAATTTTATAGCTTCTGTTGGTTTCTGGTCATTATGTTAAATAAAATAAATTGAACGAAGGATTTCTTGTTGAATTTAGTTTAGTTTTTTTGCTAATTAAAAAAATCTACACAATATCAAAAACATGCCATAAATTAGATTAATTAAATCAGTTGCTTATTTCACTTTAAAGTGGAATTAACCCTATCAGTAGGATAAATTTTTAAAGATTCACAAATATTAGCCTCCTAAAATGACTTCAACTAAACAGAAAGTATGATTTAATGTGTAAATGATATGCTTTTATTAGAATAACTGAAAACTTTTTAAAAATGATAGACTTTTTAAAGAACACTTATAGATTTACAGAAAAATTGAGAAGATAGTACAGCATTCCCATATACCCCATACTACTTTCTCTATTATTCACATTCATTAATATGGTATATTTGTAGGCTGGATGCAGTGGCTCATGCTTGTAATCCCAGCACTTTGGGAGGCCGAGGCAGGCGGATCACCTGAGGTTGGGGGTTCAAGACCAGCCTGACCAACATGGAGAAACCCCATCTCCACTAAAAATACAAAATTATCTGGGTGTGGTGGTGCATGCCTGTAATCCCAGCTACTCGGGAGGCTGAGGCAGGAGAATCGCTTGAACCCGGGAGGCGGAGGTTGTGGTAAGCCGAGATCATGCCATTGCACTCCAGCCTGGGCAACAAGAGCAAAACGCTGTCTCAAAAAAAAAGATATATTTGTTAAAATTAATGAACCAATATTGATACATTATTCTTTACTAATGTCCATGGTTTATTTATATTTCTTGGACTTGATATGCTTTTTCTGTCCCAGGATTTCATTAAGCATATCACATTACATTTAGTTATTATGTGTCCTTAGGCTCCTTTTGCCTATGACACTTTCTCAGATACATTCTGTTTTTGATGATTTTGACTACTAGTAAAGTAGTTTGTAGCATATCCCTCTATGGAGGTTTCTCTGATTGTTTTCTCATGATTGTACTGAAGCTATACGATTTTCGGAGAAGACCACAGAGGTGAAGTACTCTTTTCTTTTTTTCTTTTTTGAGACAGAGTCTTGCTCTGTTACCCAGGCTGGAGTGCAACGGCATGATCTCGGCTCACTGCAACCTCTTCCTCCCAGGTTTCAAGCGATTCTCCTGCCTCAGTCTCCTGAGTAGCTCGGATCACAGGCGTGCGCTACCACACCCGGCTAATTTTGCACTTTTAGTAGAGATGGGGTTTCTCCATGTTGGTCAGGCTGGTCTCGAACTCCTGACCTCAGGTGATCTGCCTGCCTTGGGAGACTCTGGAATTATCATTCAAGTCAATTTATATGCATCGATGCAGTCTCATACACTGTACTCAGGCTTCTTCTGGGCTGCTCACCGCACATTTGCTGCAGAGGCTTTGGAGATGCAGTGGCCAGAAGCAAACTTAGTGAACAGAACACTTCCATTCCTGAGAAAGGCAAGGATTTTTTTTTCATCCCACCACCAAAATTTTCTAATTGATGGGATAAATAGCAACCCTACATTTTACCCCAATTTTTGCTTTCAGAAAGAAACGTATAGCCTTGCAGATTTGAAGGTTCTTAAATATAGTAAGCATTAAATGAGTGGACTTCTCTGTTGGCCTATATATTATTATTATATTATTATTATATTGTCTCTTTTTTTCCTTACGAGAGCTAGGGCTGCTGGTCAAATCTGAGTTCCCGAAACCTTTAACCCTACTCAGCCAATATAGCCAAAAGCATTCCTGAAGGTATAGTTAGCTCCAGACTTTATGGTGCATGAAGATTATACAGTTTGAGAGGCCCTCTTCAAAATAATAGACAAAATTAGGTTCATTTCTTAGAAGGGGCCCAAGCAATGTAAAGCACTGAAGCTTAAGGTTTGTTAGCTTTATGGATAAGTCTGCCACTACTAAGGAAATTTATGGAAGTAAAATAATTAATGAATGTAAAATAATACCAAAAATATATATTCCTGTATATGTGTGTGTGGTTTCATATATGTATATTTATATATATGAGAAACAAAAAAACAACATATTCATAGGAACACTATTTCTATGTGAGGTTTTGTCTCCCATCTCCAGTACAGAATCTAGTGAGTTAGATTGGACCATCTAAATGGTCAAATTTGAATCTCAAATTTTACAATTTTTTTTTTTTTTTTTTTTGAGACAGAGTCTTGCTCAATCGCCCAGGCTGGAGTGCAGTGGCGCCATCTCGGCTCACTGTAACCTCTGCCTCCTGGGTTCAAGCAATTCTCCTGCCTCAGCCTCCCAAGTAGCTGGGACTATAGGCACCTGCTACCACACCCAGCTGATTTTTGTATGTTTAGTAGAAATAGGGTTTCACCATATTGGCCAGGCTGGTTGAACTCCTGACCTTGTGAACCGCCCACCTCGGCCTCCCAAAGTGCTGGGATTACAAGCATGAGCCACCGCACCGGCCTACCATTCTTATATAAAACGAGGTAGAGAGAAATGTGCTAGACCGGAAAAGACCAAGTCCAAATACCTAAACTTGAGCTGGCCTGCATTACTAACCTAGACACTTCCCTAAATGAGGATCAGACCTATTTTACTTAAGCCTCCTAGAAGAGAAGACACCGAGTGAGAGATCACTCCTGTGAGTTCCATTTACCTTTGAAAGCATCTTCCTAAAGCACCATAGGTTATCTTTCCTCCTGTAGGGCCGGGGCCAGTCAGGAGCCCTTTTTTGTGGCAGAGCTAAGCAGCAGAGCAAAGCAAGTTGGCTAGGTGTTACAGGGACATGGAAGCTATAGAAGCAAACATGGTTTTCTGCATTCCGCATCTCAGACTACAAAATTAATCCTTCCACTTACCCAATATCACTTTCCTAAAATTTAGAAACTATTGATATTTATTTTACAGAAGTTTTTGGATTGTTTGCCCTGGTTGATCAAGATGTTTAATTCATCTGCTATTAATATAGTATTAGTTCGAAAAAACAAAAACTCAGTCTAAAATAACAGGGGATAAAGAAACTTATGGACTGAGAACTGGAACTACAGCTCTATCTCTCTGTTTCATGGGTCAGTTTCTACTTCCCTCTGTGTTTCTGTTCATTGTCTTCCTGGTGGCTAACTTCTGCTTACAGTTTCTGCTCCCTTTTAACTTCTGTGTGCACATGACTTGGAATTGCTATGGTACTATGCTCTGTGCTGGAAACATAGCGGTGAGTAAGGCAGCCCTGACTTCTCAGCCCCACATAGGACCCACAGTAGGGTAGGGAATAAACACACACACACACACACACACACACACACACACACACAGTTGTGATATGCTATGAAACAAATTTGTCAGATACAATAAAAGCTTACATTAAGACAGTGTAAACTGTGGATCATGATCTATGAGTGGGTCATGAAATCTATCTAGTGGCTTAAGACAAGTATTTTTAACAAAATAGATAATAAAAAGTCCTAGTAAATCACAGATAATAAGGATAAGTATTCTTCTGTGAAACTTTTATTTCCGCTTACATTGTCAGTGAATGAATATATAAATCCAGGGGCTTATAGAGTATGCTTTCAAGAGGAAAGATAGAAAATAAACAAGATAAATTAGTAAAATATAGAATATATAAGATGACAAGAAGCTGAAAAACAAAAGGCAAGGGAGGGGGAGTATATAAAATGTGAAGGGTCGGGGTTAAAATTTTAAAAAGGGTAGCCAGAGAAGACTTATTTGGGAAAGCGCCTTGTGGTTAAAGATCTCAAAGAATTGAGGGAGTTAGCCATACGGATACTTGGAGGAGGAACATTCCAGGCAGAAGGAGTAGTCAGTGCAAAGGCCCTGAGTGTGGCTGGCCACTCTGAAGAGAAGCAAGGCCAATATGACGGAAGGGGAGTGAATGGGAGGACTAGCAGGTGACGAGGAAAGAAGGTGAGTCAGGGTCAGGGGGGCAGATCATGTAAGACTGTGATTTGTAGTAGGCAGGGCCTTGGTTTTGACTCTGAGTGAGATGGGAAGCCATTGGATGGCACTGAGGAAAAGAGTGACATCTGTTTTATGTTTTAATAGGATCACTTTGGCTGCAGGATTGAGAATAGTTTTAAGGACGGCAAAGGCAGAAACAGAATTACTAGAATGTAAACTCCATTAAAGCAAAGTTTTTATATGTTTTATTCACTTTGTATCACTGGTGCTTTATACTAGTGACTGGCAGATAGTGGTAATCATTTGTTTAACAATGCATATTTGTGGCCGGGTGCAGTGGCTCACGCTTGTAATCCCAGCACTTTGGGAGGCCGAGGCGGGCGGATCACGAGGTCAGGAGATCGAGACCATGGTGAAACCCCATCTCTACTAAAAATACAAAAAATTAGCCGGGCGTGGTGGCGGGCGCCTGTAGTCCCAGCTATTCGGAGAGGCTGAGGCAGGAGAATGGCGTGAACCCGGGAGGCGGAGCTTGCAGTGAGCCGAGATTGTGCCACTGCACTCCAGCCTGGGTGACAGAGCGAGACTCCGTCTCAAAAAAAAAAAAAAAAAAAAAAAAAGAATGCATATCTGCATGTATGTGCACCAGATCATGATATGAAATGTATTTCTTATGGTGGATCAAGGTCAAAAGGATTGAAAACCCCTGTCTTAAAACTGACCTAGTCTTGGATCTCAGGAAAGGGATTCTCTGGGAATTGACCTTTTTTAGGCTGAGATCTGAAGAATGAACAGGAGGACGTGGGGGTGTCAGAAAAAAGACTTTTTCAGAAGTTGTAAATTTGAGAATCATCAGCATATGCATAGTATTTGAAGCTCTCTGCAGGTGTTTTTTTCTGTGTGAAAGTAAGGAGCCAAATTAAAGCCATTGCTAACCGCCCTCACTTTCTGTTTCTTATTTTGTATGCTCATTTCCTGTAACATTCGTCCTGTTGAAAAATAGTGTATAGTAGTCATTTATTTTTTAAAAAGTATAAATCTTGAAGGATGCTTCCTGTCTCACATCATAGTAATAGGAAAAGTCAGTGAATTTGAAATTCAAATTTAGTTTATTTAAATGAGTAGGAAGATTCACGGATATTTTAGGTATGCCACATTTTCTGAAGCTGTATCTTTTTACCTCTGAGTCTGTGATTCAATTTTAAATACTCAGAATATGCTTCTTCTATACAAGTATTGGTATGAGTTATATTATCTGCTCAAGGGACTGGCAATGATTTTCTTTATTTTTTTTCTTTTCGAGACTTTTGGGAAGGCATGATCGTGTGTTGAAATGTGAGAATGACATGAGATTTGGGAGAGGCCAGGGGTAGAATTATATGGTTTAGCTCTGTGTCTCCACAGGGCAAAATAGGGACAGCAAGTCCTGAAGGAGAGGAGGCTCATACTTACATATCTGAGATAAGAACTGTTTCCAAGAACTTTCCAAAAATCCTTTCACTTCTTTCATACATCATTTGATAAGATTTATCACAAGATGGCCGGGCACGGTGGCTCACGCTTATAATCCCAGCACTTTGGGAGGCTGAGGCGGGCTGATCACTTGAGGTCAGGAGTTTGAGACCAGCCTGGTTAATGTGGCGAAACCTCATCTCTACTAAAAACACAAAAATTAGCCAGGTGTGGTGGCATGCGCCTGTAATCGTAGCTACTCAGGAGGCTGAGGCAAGAGAATTGCTTGAACCCTGGAGGTGAAGGTTGCAGTGAGCTGTGATCACTACAGCGCTACTGTACTCCAGCCTGGGCGACAGAGTGAGACTCCATCTCAAAAAACAAACAAACAAACAAAAAAACCCAAAAGATTTATCACAAGACATTCTTCAAGACTGCAGTGATTAAGTTAAGCTGTTCTTGGAAAAACATTTGCCCCGTAATGGCATTTCTATCAATGAACTAAAGCAACTCTGGCTTAGAAACTCCATGACCAATGAGCCATTTCTAAGCAGCTTATGTAAATATTTTTTGCTAATAAAGGCTCTCCTTACCCTTTCTTCACTGAATGCACTGGTGATTTGCCATGTCATACATTCCAGATTATAATCCTTATTTCTTTTCTTTTTTCTTTTTTTTTTTTGAGACGGAGTCTTGCACTGTCGCTCAGGCTGGAGTGCAGTGGCTTGATCTCGGCTCACTACGGGCTCCACCTCCTGGGTTCACGCCATTCTCCTGCCTCAGCCTCTCAAGTAGTTGGGACCACAGGCGCCCACCACCACCCCCGGCTAATTTTTTGTATTTTTAGTAGAGACGGGGTTTCACTGTGTTAGCCAGGATGGTCTCAATCTCCTGACTTCGTGATCAGCCCACTTCGGCCTCCCAAAGTGCTGGGATTACAGGCGCCTGGCCTATAATCCTTATTTCTATTCCCAAGTAGACCCAACATATTTAGAGATAATTTTCTCTAGCATCTTTTGACAACCTCATGACCTAAACACCTCTCATTAGGCCCCACCTCCCAACACTATTGCATTGGGAGTTAAGTTTTCAACTTATGAAATTTGGGGGACACAGTCAAACTATATCACTTTGTCTGTCACTATTAGAATCAGATATCCACACTGTGTGTTTTTTTAAAAAAGAATCAAATCTTTTTTTTTTTTTTTTGAGACGGAGTCTTGCTCTCTTGCCCAGGCTGGATTGCAGTGTCACCGTCTCGGCCCACTGCAACCTCCGCCTTCTGGGTTCAAGTGATTCTCCTGTCTCAGCCTCCTGAGTAGCTGTGATTACAGGCACACACCACCATGCCCAGCAAATTTTTGTATTTTTAGTAGAGACAGGATTTCACCCTGTTGGCCAGGCTGGTCTCAAACTCCTGACCTCAAGTGATCCACCCATCTCAGCCTCTCAAAGCGCTGGGATTATAGGCATGAATCACCATGCCTGACTCAAATCTTTTAATTAATTGATTGATTTATTAACAGATGTGGACTCACTCTGTCACTCAGGCTGGGGTGCATTGGTGCAATCATAGATCATAGCTGAAATCCTGGACTCAAGTGATCCTCCTGCCTCGGCCTCCCAAGTAGCTAGGATTGTAGGTGCATACCACCATGCCCAGAGAATTTGTTTTTTGTAGAGATGGGTCTTGCTGTTTTGCCCATGCTGGTCTTTAACTCCTGGCTTCAAGTGATCCTTCTGTTTTGGCCTCTCAGAGCACTGGGATTGTAGGTGTGGGCTATTGCACCTGGCCTAAATCTTTTACTTAATGCTACACCTCCTCTTCCTACAACCCTCTTTAAAAAAAAGAAATCAAATATTAAGTTTGCAAACTTATTCACTTATGTTTATTTTATAAAAGTGAAGACAAGCTTATTTTATGGCAAATGTTATCCTACTTTCTTGAGCTGATTAAGAAAAAAGTGATTTCTTCTTCATTAGTATAGTGGTATTAAAATAAAAAGAAAATAAAATTATTTTTTTAAGTGATCTCCTCATTAAATAAAAATGCAAAGTATTTCCTGTTCAGTGCAGAGGAGACCTCTTAAAGTATATTTTCCAAAAAGGAGGAGGAAACTTTTTACCTCTAGGTTTCCCCTTTGGGGATTTCTCATTGTTTCAGGTCACTACCACTTACCTTGTCTCCTTCAGAGACAGACGCCTTCCTTTAAAACTTTGACCCAAATGTTGACAAAACCCTCAATCTCCCACTAGTTATGCTCTGTGCACATGTAAGTGTACGTATACACACACATTCACACACATGCTTTTTAAAAATGTTAAGTTCATACAAATATCAATAATTCCATTCAGATGCCACAGGATCTTTCTTATTCTCCCTATTCCATATTTGTATCTCTCTTCTCCCTCATGGAGAGCCATGGCTCTCAGTGGGATCACTCAACTACCACTTCTACCCGTCTGCCAGAGTTATCAACAGAATTGAGCCTCAATTGTCCACAACTGTAATCTGCCTGATGAAGGTAACATTATTGATTTTCTTTTTTCCCTTGTCTGGATCACTTCTCTATTCCTCTACTGGTGCTTCTGGGATTCAATTCCGAAGTAAACTACCCGTATTCAAATTATTGTCTCAGTATATGCTTCTGGGGAAACACTGTGTAAGTCACACCCCCCACTCACTAACCTACTGATCCCAGGTACCAAGAAATGGTCTTGTAACAACTACAAATATACAAATGGTCTTGTAAAAACTACAAATATTCAAAGCATAATATCACATTAGCAATATAATAAGATATATCTAGACTGTAAAATATAGTGCAAATCTAGGAAGCAAAACTTTCTTATGATCATATTTTAACGCTCAATTATTTCAATTTATCATAAAACATAACTATTAATATTAGTTTTGTTTATGAGTTAAATTATAGTGTGTACAGCTAAAAGAAGAAAAAAATGAAAGAAAGCAAGAAAGAAAGCGGTGAGAAAATAGAAGAAGGGAGAGAAAAAATAAATCTACATACAGGGTGAATGTTCTGTTTTTAAATGGCCTTTGTGATTCATAAACACTAGCAATGTGTCATTTGATCCACAGATCCATGCCTCCAAGGAGCAAACGTAGGAATAAATGAACACTAAGGCCCTCATTTTGATCTCATGCAAAAAGGAGGTAATATTACTTCATCAAATGAGCTGTTTGTGAATAAAGAAATGAATTGAAAAAACTTGATTTCCTGTCATCTTTGGTTCAATTTTGGGATGGAAAGGAATAAAAACAAGAGCATTCTTAGATCAGTACCAGTTTAGTAAGAACAGTTCTTCACAAGACATAACAAAACACTTCTCAACCTTTCGAAGAAAAAACAATGCAAGTCTTTGTTCCAAATCTATACAGAGGTAAAACATTAATATAATGGTCATAGAACTCTGTGAGCATAGTCTAAAGAAATCTGTATTTAAGAGCTCAGTTATGATTTCAAAATTAATTGAAGGCTGGGTGCGGTGGCTCACACCTGAAATCTCAGCACTTTGGGAGGCCGAGGCAGGTGGATCACCTGAGGTCAGGAGTTCAAGACCAGCCTGCCTAACATGATGAAACCCCATCTGTACAAAAAATACAAAAACTAGCTGGGCATGGTGGCAGGTGCCTATAATCCCAGCTAATCGGGAGGCTAAGGCAGGAGAATTGCTTGAACCTGGGAGGCAGAGGTTTTAGTGAGCTGAGAAGGCGCCACTGCACTCCAGCCTGGGTGACAGAGAGGGACGCCGTCTCAAGAAAAAAAAAAATTATGGGATAGATATTTGCAAAAGTATTGGAAATTTAAAAAAATTATGGAGTAGGTATTTACAAGAGTATTCACAATAAGACTTCTTATATACAGTCAACTTTATTTTAAAAGCAAAAATGACATAAATGAGTGAGAGAGATCCAAGTCTTGTAGAGTAGAAATGCTCTTTGAGCTCTTATATTTGTTTATATAGAAATTTTCTTCATAAAGAGACTTTTGGTGAAGAACAGTGAGCACAGTTATTTATGAAGTTGTCTTTTAATTCAAAAAATGAGTTTAACTGAAAGGTTGAAAATTGAGTGATTTCCTAAACCAGGAAGAAGTTGAATCCCGGAATAAACCAGTAACAAATTCTGAAATTGAGGCAGTAATTAATAGCTTACCCACCAAAAAAAGCCCAGGACCAGACGGATTCACAGCCAAATTCCACCAGAGTTACAAAGAGGAGCTGGAACCATTCCTTCTGAAACTATTCCAAACAATAGAAAAAGATGAACTCCTCCCTAACTGATTTTATGAGGCCAGTATCATCCTGGTTCTGAAACCTGGCTGAGACACAACAAAAAAAAAAACATTTCAGGCCAATATCCCTGATGAACACCATTGTGAAAATCCTCAATAAAATACTGGCAAATCAAATACAGCAGCACATCAAAAAGCTCATCCAACACAGTCAAGTTGGCTTCATCCGTAAAATACAAAGCTGGTTCAATATACTCAAATCAGTAAATGCAATCCATCACATAAACAGAACCGATAACAAAATCCACATAATTATCTCAATAGATACAGAAAAGGCCTTTGATAAAATTCAACACCCTTTCATGCTAAAACTCTCAATAAACTGGTATTTATGGAACATATCTCAAAATAGTAAGAGGTATTTATGAAAACCCATAGCCAACATCATACTGAATAGGCAAAAACTGGAAGCATTTGAAAACTGTCACAAGACAAGAATGCCCTCTCTCACCTCTCCTATTCAACATAGCACTGGAAGTTCTGGCCAGGGCAATCAAGCCAGAGAAAGAAATAAAGTGTATTCAAATAGGAAGAGGGGAAGTCAAATTGTCTCCGTTTGCAGATGACATGATTGTATATTTACAAAACCCCATCATCTCAGCCCCAAAACTCCTTAGGCTGATAAACAACTTAAGCAAAGTCTTGGGATACAAAATCAATGTGCAAAAATCACAAGCATTCCTATACTCCAATAATAGACAAACAGAGAGTCATATCATGAATGAACTCCCATTCACAATTGCTACAAAGAAAATAAGGAATACAACTTATAAGGGATGTGAAGGACCTCTTCAAGGAGAACTACAAACCACTGCTCAAGGAAATTAGACAGGACACAAACAAATGGAAAAACATTCCATGCTCATGGATAGGAAGAATCAATATTGTGAAAATGGCCATACTGCCTAAAGTAATTTATAGATTCAATGCTATTCCAATCAAGCTACCATTGACTTTCTTCACAGAACTAGAAAAAACTACTTTAAATTTCATATAGAATCGAAAAAGAGGCCATATAGCCAAGACAATCCTAAGCAAAAAGAACAAAGCTGGAGGGATCACCCTACCTGACTTCAAACTATACTACAAGGCTACGGTAACCAAAACAGCGTGGCACTGGTACCAAAACATATAGACCAATGGAACAGAACAGAGGCCTCAGAAGTTACACCACACACCTACAACCATCTGGTCTTTGACAAACCTGACAAAAACAAGCAATAGGGAAAGGATTCCCTATGTAATAAATGGTATTGGGAAAACTGGCTAGCCATATGCAGAAAACTGAAACTGGACCCCTTCCTTACACCTTATACAAAAGTTAACTTAAAATGGATTAAAGACTTAAACATAAAACCTAAAGCCATAAAAACCCTAGAAGAAAACCTAGGCAGTACCATTCAGGACATCAGCATGGGCAAAGACTTTATGACTAAAACACCAAAAGCAATGGCAACAAAAGCCAAAATTGACAAATGGTATCTAATTAAATTAAAGAGCTTCTTCTCAGCAAAATAAACTATCACCAGAGTGAACAGACAGCCTACAGACTGGGAGAACATTTTTGCAATCTATCTATCAGACAAAGGTCTAATATCCAGAGTCTAAAATGAACTTAAAAAAATTTACAAGAAAAAAACAAAAAATTCCATCAAAAAGTGGACAAAGGATATGAAGAGAGACTTTTCAAAAGAAGACACTGTTGGTGGGAGTGTAAATTAGTTCAACCATTGTGGAAGACAGTGTGGCAATTCCTCAAGGATCTAGAACCAGAAATACCATTTGACCCAGCAATACCATTACTGAGTATATACCCAAAGGATTATAAATCATTCTACTGTAAAGACACATGCATACATATGTTTATTGTGGCACTGTTCACAATAGCAAAGACTTAGAACCAACCCAAATGCCCATCAATGATAGACTGGATAAAGAAAATGGGGCACATATACACCATGGAATACTATGCAGCCATAAAAAAGAACGAGTTCATGTCCTTTGCAGGGACATGGATGAAGCTGGAAACCATCATCCTCAGCAGACTAACACAGGAACAGAAAACCGAACACCACATGTTCTCACTCATAAGTGGGAGTTGAACACTGAGAACACATGGACACAGGGAGGGGAATATCACGCACCGGGGCCTGTCAGGGGGTGAGGGGAAAGGGGAGGGAGACCATTAGGAAAAATACCTAATGTATGGGAGGCTTAAAACCTAGATGATGGGTTGATAGGTGCTGCAAACCACCATGGCACGTGTATACCTATGTAACAAATCTGCACGTTTACACATGTATCCCAGAACTTAAAGTAAAAATAAAGTAAGTAAATAAATAAATAAGAAAATTGAGTGATTCCTTTGTTAGTCTCTGAGGTACCGTTTTCCTCTCAGTTCTTCCTCTTCATGTCCCTAGCTGTGGCTGGGGTGTTATGATTGAATCATTCTCTTGGGACCATTTCCTTGTTTGACTCTCACCTGACATTTGAACTACTGAAATCTAAAATAAGTCATGTGAAACAACCTCAAATTTGCTATAGGTATTGGATTTGGCTGTTGTCCTTCACTCATGAAGGAATAGCTTTATAGCTCCTACCTGGATTCTGAGATAACGAAACCTGGATTCAAGTCCTGGCTCTGTCACTATTTTTGGTAAATGATTAAAGACATCTTGACACTAGAAGTTCTCTCTAGGTTGTTTGGATGAACTAGCTGAAGCTGAGGCCTCCTCTCCTTTTGCCAGTGAAAGTGGCTATGTCTGAAACAACTTGTCTTGGTACCTGTTGCTGCTTTTCTCCCAGTGGGCAGAGCTGTGACCGAAATCAACTTTCCATAGGAACTAATGAGCAGTGTTGCCAGATGACTGGCACCTAAATTCAGACCATTTAGTGTCCCAGAAGAGACTTTATGTCCCTTGCTTATAATTCCACTTTCATCTTGCCCTATAAAGGGGAGAGGAACAGGGGTGGATTCGTCTCTTTAAGCACAGCCCTGTTATGCATTCAGCTGCACCCTGGCCCTACTTAGCTCACCTCTTTGCAAGACGCCCAGAGAATGGGGTAAACCTTTTGCCTGTAGCAAACACACCCAGTGATATGGCAGATGTTTGCAAGAGCCCTTGGCAGGCAGCATGATATTTTACTTTTGTGACCCTTAGTTTCCTCATCTGTGAAAATGGAAAACACGATACAGTCTTCCCTCATATCAGGGGAAGGATTGGTTCCAGGACCCCTTTGGATGCCAAAAGCCACTGATGCTTAAGTCCCTCATATAAAATGGCATAGTATTTGCACATAACCTATGCACATCTTCGTGTATACTTTAAATCATCTCTAGGTTACTTATAGTCCGTAATACAATGTAAATGCTATGTAAATAGTTGTTTTATATATATATTTTTTAACATTTATATTATTTTTCATTTTAAAAACTATTTTTGGTCTATGTTTGGTTGACTCTGTGGATGTGAAACTTATAGATAAGGAGGGCCAAGTGTACCTCACAGGATTGTTTTCAAAGTTAAATTTATTCATTCAACTCATGTGTGAAGTACTGTTGAGTTAGCTCTTATGTAAAAGTTTGCTGCACAGATTAAAATAAATCACCTTTGAGAGAATTGTGGTGTTATCAAAAGAGCATGGACTTGTGAGTCACATATTTGGCTTCACATACATTCCAACTTCGTTGCTTTGAGCCCCTGTGACCTTTAGTAAGGTGTGAGCATTAAATGAAATGATATCTATAAAATGATCAAGTACACATGTGTACATGCTCAGTAAATTGTTAAGTTGCTCTCCTGCTCCCCTGCCTTTCCTCCTCCCTTCCTCTTTTTTTTTTTTTTTTTTTCAGAGATGGGGTCTTACTTTGTGACCCAGCCTGGAGTGCAGTGGTATGATCATAGCTCACTGTAACCTTGAACTCCTGGGAACTCGTGAGCTCAAGGGATCATCCTGTCTCAGCCCCCTGAGTAGAAGGGACCACATGTGTGCTCCACCATGCCTGGCTAATTAAAAAAATTCTTTTTGTAGAGATACAGTCTTGCTTTGTTGCCCTGGCTGGTCTCGAATTCCTGGCTCCAAGCAATCCTCCCACTAGACCTCCCAAAGTGCTGGGATTATAGTTGTGAGCCACCATGCCTGGCCCTTCCCTTCCTCTTTACTTCCACGCATGTTGCTTGTTTCTTATTCTATTCTGACTTCTTCAACGTTCCCCCTATCTGGACTCTTTCCCCCTCCAAATTTTCCCCTAACTGATATGCTATGTTTTCTCAAACTCAACAAATTCTCAATATGCAGTAGAGAATAAAGGATTGAATCCATAGTGAATGTGGGCCTGGGGCTGGGTGCATTTTCTGGACCTACTACATATGGAAAGATTGGGCAATGAACATCCATCCTTGTGATAGTTGATTAAAGTCATCAATAAGTGCAGTAATGCTCACTTTAGTAGCTATCAGAATTGTATGTTTCTGCAAATCTGGGCTGTTCTTTGCTTCCCTCTTCTGGTGAGTTTCTTTTTTTTTTTTTAGATTTCTTCAGAGAGCAGCTGTAATTTGGAGGGATGTAGTAAACAAGTCAGTAACTCTAGAGTAGCATCCAATACCTTATCATCTTCCTGGCTCAATTTCTTGCAACTGAGGCAGTATTGTTATTTCACACAACGGACTTGCTGACATCAAAGGAGCCAGAAAGACTAGGCAAAATTGAGACTTAGAATTAGACATTCTGTTGAGTTACTAGGTAAGCAGAGCCCAGCTGAGATGATAAGTTCTGTAGGGATAGTGGAGGGACTCTCTCCCTAAGGATCTAACTCAAATGACTTCATGTTCCAGGCAAGTAAGTAAACCAGTAAAGGGGCAGATACACAGTAGGGAGTACCGGAGACTATGGCAAACTGGGGAACATATGTCTGGCCTAAGGACATTCATATGTAAACATTTCAAACATTGAATGTGCCAAACCAAATATGTTAGTGAGCTAAATTTGCCCTATGCACCATCAGTTTGCAACCTCCTCAAGACTTACAGAACCTGGTCTCTAGGGAAAACAGCAACAGGTAGTAGTGGTGAGCCAGAAAAGCGGTTCCCGGCAGGAAGGTTCACACAGGTGTAACAGGACTAACCTGAGTGTGAGTGTTGTTATGGCATGCAATATGCGAAAAGTAAGCCATTAGTTAACAGGGTCCCAGTTCCACGGATGAGAGTGGCAGGAGGCAGGGCTCAGTGAAGGGCTCTAAGTCCTCTGTGGTGGCAGAGGGAACAAGACAACTTCCAACCAGGAAGGCCTAGGTTATGAGTATGGTAATTGTTATGGGAAATCAGAACAAGGATGCAACAAATTGCAAGATCATGTATCACTTATTACTGAATCACTGGCATATTCAATGTAAATCCCTTATAATATTTTTATTGCTTCTTAAAAACTGAGTTTTAAAATTGTTTATTATAGAACATTTAGAAAATACAAAAAAAGCATAATAAAAAAATAACTTTTGGGCTGTCCTACCTGAGGAAAGGCAGCACTGTTTCCAAAGCTTGGAGCCAGGCAGGGAATCAAGAACTTCTGTCTTGGGAAGAGGACTTTGGAGTATGGGGGCAGGAAACTGGACTAGGAGCCAGAAATGGGCTGGACAGCCTTTATGAATTATTTATAGCAGAGCTGATTTCAGACTATTTAAGATTATTTATCATAATTTTTTATTTGAAAATATTGTAATTAGGATAGCTGGGCACGGTGGCTCATGCCTGTGATCGCAGCACTTTGGGAGGCCCAGGCAGGTGGTTCATCTGAGTTTAGGAGTTCGAGACCAGCCTGGCCAACATGATGAAATTCCTGTCTCTACTAAAAATACAAAAATTAGCCAAGCATGGTGGTGAGGGCTGTAATCCCAGCTACTCAGGAGGCTGAGGCAGGAGAAGCACTTGAACCCGGGAGGTGGAGGTTGCAGTGAGCCTAGATCACACCACTGTACTCCAGCCTGGGTGACAGAGCAAGGCTCCTTCAAAAAAAAAAAGAAAAGAAAAGAAAGAAATATTGTACTTAGTAGCCAGAATATAAAACTTAGCTCTTATCTAGTCAGATCTGTAGTATTCATAATATACCTTCATCTTTCTAAGGAGGTATGAACTATCAGGATGTCAAATATTCATATCTTACCAAAATGCATGTCCTTAATTTCTCTTTCGGGGTTATGGACTATCTGGATTATATACACTACTGATCTTCCACATTATGGATTATATTGTTTTAGAATAATTCTGGTTTAACTGAATATATGTATAGCAGAGTATGAATTTTTCAATCTTCAATTATTAGTCTGTTTTATGTAACAGTTGTGGGTCACTGTGGGTGTTTTTAGTATAGGAGTAACTTTTTTTTTTTTTTTAAGAGACAGAGTCTTGTTCTGTTGCGCATGCTGGCGTACAGTGCCACAATCACAGCTCACCGCAGCTTCCAACTTCTGGACTCACGTGATCCTTCTGCCTCAGACTTCCAAGCACCTGGGACTACAGGCACGAATCACCACAGCCAGCTTGGAGTGACTTTCTAAGGGTAAATAACAAGTCAATTGAGACTGTAATTATATGAGTTGGGGCAAAATTAACTGTTGTCAGCTGACTTGTTACCATATTTAATTTTAATTTTGGAGCTTGTATTCAAAAGCTATTATATGAATATAAGAATAAATGATTTTTTTTTCAAAAAAAGATTATTTTAGAAGAGAAACATGATATCTAGAAGAGAAAATTTCAACTTACTATTCTCTGGGCTATTCTTAACCTATGCTTACATCTCTCCTAAAATAAACAAAATCAATCATCCATCATACGCTCCTATAATGGCATTTTCGATGAATAGAGGTATTGTGCACAACATGTCCCAAAATGTGAAATCTAAGATGTCCCATGTGTGGCTGCCATAATAACTGCACTCATGCACTCTAACATCTAATAGTCTAACATTATTTCTATACTTAGTTTTTCTTTAAACTTCCTCTTTTTTTTTGTTTTTTTGGTAATTGCCACATCTGCTTTAGCAATTTTGTGATTTTTAAACTTCTTCCTGCAAAAAGGTTTTAAAAACATGTATGTTGCTTGTGTAATATAACCATTATCTCTTTGGAAACTTGGAAAAATATAGTAAAATTGGTGGGAAATGCAATTATAAGCATTCTTTTTTTTTTTTCTTTTGATGGAGTCTCACTCTGTCGCCCAGGCTGGAGTGCAGTGGCACAATCTCGGTTCATTGAAACCTCTGCCTCCCGGGTTCAAGTGATTCTCCTGCCTCAGCCTCCTGAATACCTGGGATTACAGGTGTGCGCCAGCACACATGACTAATTTTTGTATTTTTAGTAGAGAAGGAGTTTCGCCATGTTGGCCAAGCTCATCTTGAACTCCAGACCTCAGGTGATCCGCCTACCTCAGCCTCCCAAAGTGCTGGGATTACAGGTATGAGCCACCGCCCTTGGCCCAAGCATTCTTTCTTTTTCTTTTCTTTTCTTTTTTTTTTTTTGTTTTTTTTGAGATGGAGTTTTACTCTTGATGCCCAGGCTGGAGTGCAATGTCTCACCGCAACCTCTGCCTCTGGGGTTCAAGAAATTCTCCTGCCTCAGCCTCCCGAGAAGCTGGGATTACAGGCATGTGCCAGCATGCCTGGCTAATTTTGTATTTTTAGTACAGATGGGATTTCTCAGTTGGTCAGGCTGGTCTTCAACTCCCAACCTCAGGTGATCCACCCGCCTCGGCCTCCCAAAGTGCTGGGAAAGCCAGGCATATTTTCCCCATAGTTTTAGCTCAAGGTATTACATAGTTACTGCCAAAAGAAACAATGGTCGGCCTGGCGCGGTGGCTCACGCCTGTAATCCCAGCACTTTGGGGGGCCGAGGCGGGTGGATCACGAGGTCAGGAGATCGAGACCATCCTGGCTAACACAGTGAAACCCCGTCTCTACTAAAAATACAAAAAATTAGCCGGGCGAGGTGGCAGGCGCCTATAGTCCCAGCTACGCGGGAGGCTGAGGCAGGAGAATGGCGTGAACCCAGGGGGGCGGAGCCTGCAGTGAGCCGAGATCGCGCCACTGCACTGCAGCCTGGGTGAAAGAGCGAGACTACGTCTCAAAAAAAAAAAAAAAAAAAAAGAAACAATGGTAAACATCTATAGCTGAGTCATCAGTGACTATTTAATGGATTGGTTAAGAAATAGTGACTCAAGAAATATAAACTTTAATCTTAGCTGTTTCTGATGTAATGTCATGTCAGCCATTTGTTTTACTCTACGTTATTTTGATTTTGTACCTCATAAAATTTGGGAAACTGCTAGTAAATAACTACACTCAACAATGTGGGAAGGATGAAAGAGGCTTTATGATGTCACAGAAAGAGCAGTTGGCCAGGAATTAGAAGATCTGGCTTCTAAATATATTCTTTTCACTTAAAATTGCCATGTTACTTTAGACAAGCCAATTCGTTTTTCAGAGGCTGTCATTTTCTTCATCTGTCAGATACAGATGATAATACATATCTTATTTATATTTTAAGGCTGTAGGGAAGTACAAAATTAAATAGTGTTGGTAAAAGGACTTTACAAATTGCAAAGTTATAATTTCAGAAATAACACCAGGGCTTTGCTATAGTACCATTTGCTACAGCACGGAATTCAACATAATGCTGCTCTATTTCAGACTATTGAAAGGGGTACGTCAGTGGCAAGGCTATATCATATTCATCTTTGCAGGAATTTCTAGGTTGATATAATGAAATTCAAAGGATATTTATTTTAGAATTCTGACTCATTTCTGTTAACTCATACATACACTATTTCAATGATTTACTTTTGTTTTGAGAATTACTTGATTTTCCCCTATTTGTTCTCCATTCCTTTCTCCACCAACTCCCACCCCCTCAAACAGTAAACTAAAAACAGATGTTCTTCTTTTTCTTTTACGAGGCAGGGTCTCACTCTATCACCCAGGCTGGAGTATGGTGGCGCAATCTTGGCTTATTGCAGCCTCTACCTCCTGGGCTCAAGCAATCCTCCTGCCTCAGCCTCCCAAGTAGCTGGCATAACAGGTGTGAGCCACCACGCCCAGCTAATGTTTTAGTTTTTGTAGAGACAGGGTTTTGCTGAGTTGCCTAGGCTAGTCTCGAACTCCCAGCCTCAAGTGACCCTCCTCCATCGCTTTCCAAAGTGCTGGGATTATAGGCAGGCACCACCACACCGGGCTCTGAAAACAGATGTTTATAGAAAAACCAATGGTCATTTCTGTGTTCCAGATCTGTTAGAAGTTTACAGTACAGTCAAACGGATTTGAAAAGATCTCATGGAGCTATTCTAGCTTTAGTAAAGGCTATATATAGGAAAATGATGGCTCATTTTATTTGCTGCCCCTTCTGAAATCAGGCAAACAGTAAGTATTTCTGAGATACACTTGAATGTCTGCTTTTTTTTTTTTTTTTTTTTTTTGAGACAGAGTCTCGCTGTCGCCCAGGCTGGAGTGCAGTGGCGCGATCTTGGCTCACTGCAGGCTCCGCCCCCCCAGGGTTCACGCCATTCTCCTGCCTCAGCCTCCCGAGTAGCTGGGACTACAGGCGCTCGCCACCTCGCCCGGCTAATTTTTTGTATTTTTAGTAGAGACGGGGTTTCACTGTGTTAGCCAGGATGGTCTCGATCTCCTGACCTCGTGATCCGCCCACCTCGGCCTCTCAAAGTGCTGGGATTACAGGCGTGATGAATGCCTGTTTTTTAAAAAAATCAAAGTCATATTGAATAACATTACCATTTTTTTAAAATCTTTGTTTTTATCCCTGACTTTTTCATAATATAGCCATGCTCTCTCTCTCTCATATATATATGCACACATATGTGTGCGTGTGTGTGTGTATGTAGATATATGTGTATAGGTATGTGTGTTTATATACGTATATGCATGCATATATGTTTCTATATAAACACACACACACACACACACACACAACTGAACACTTGATATCTTGATGTGGTACTTTAAACATAGCATGAACAAAACAGAATTCTTGGTACCCTATTTTGTCACCCCTCTCCTCCAGACATGTTGATTACCCCAGTCTTCTCTATCTCATTTGATGATACCATTAACACTCAGTTACTCCAGTCCAAAATCTGTTTCCCATGATTCTTTTTCATTTAGCCATATATTTAAACCATCAGCTAATCTTTTGACTTTTCCTCTAAAACATATTTAATCTACGCATTTCTTTCCATCTCTATTATCATCTTATTACAAAGCAATGTCTGTCTCTCTCTCTCTACACACACACACACACACACACACACACACACACACACTTTCTGCCATTTAAGAGTAAGTTGCAGACATGATACTTCATTATCCCTAAATACTTCAGTGTTTAATTCCCAAATACAAGGACATTCTGTTATACCATTATAATTTTTTAAAGAAATAAACATAGATATACTACTATAATCTGTAGATTTTGTTCAGCTATCTCTAATTGTCTAAAGAAAATATACTCACTTTTAGCTACCTTAAATCTGCAGAACAAGCTTAAGCAATGTGTTATACGTAGCACAGAATGATTGGTTCAAAGATAGCACCATTATAGTTTCACTTCTCCTAATTATTTATATGATACTTTTTTTTTTTTTTTTAGACAGAATCTCGCTCTGTTGCCCAGGCTGGAGTGCAGTGGCATGATCTCGGCTCATTGCAACTTCTGCTTTCTGGGTTCAAGCAATTCTTGTGCCTCAGCCCCCGGAGTAGCTGGGATTACAGGCATGCACCATCATGCCTGGCTAATTTTTGTATTTTTAGTAGAGACAGGATTTCACCATGTTGGCCACGCTGGTCTCAAACTCCTGGCCTCAAGTGATCCTCCTGCCTCGGTCTCCCAAAGTGCTGGGGTTACAGGCGTGAACCACTGTGCCCAGCCTATGTAGTACCTTTATGAAAATACATGAAAGGAAGTGGGGGCTTGGTTCTATCTATCACTGCCTTCTGTCAAATCTTTCACTAGTATCTTCAAATATCTGGTTCTTAGTTTCTTTAAGTATAAGGTTACACAAGATTATCACTGAGGAGCCCAGTGGTTCTAGAATTTCATAATTATATAAGGATGGTTTGTGTCCCCATATTTTAGTCTCAGACTGAATTCTAGCACAATCCTGAGGTTCTTTGTTAATAGTTAGGATCACTACATGAAGGGCGGGTTGACGGAAGACAGTTCTTAATTTTAAGGTTCTTGCAGGCTACCACAGAAACTCACATACAGGGTTGTTGCTCTGGAGGAAGCAGATGTGCAAAAGTGGCCTCTTTGTGCTCAAGGATCTTGACCCTGTGTATACTGATTATGGAACTTGAACATTAAAGCCCAAAATCTACTAATAATTATTTTCCAACATTTTCTCTCAAGGATTTAAGGATAAAGAGTAAAAGGTAACTGCCAGGATGATTTTAAATGAAGTTATACTTCTGTCTACACTTCATTTCGAAACAGAATAATTCAAAAGGAAAGATAGGTTCAGGGCTTATGACTTTTAGTTATTGGCTAGAATAAGGAGATAACAGATGACATGTTAGACCAAGGTGCTTCCTGGGGCTCAAAATTTCGGGAGGGGATGTTCCTCAAGGAATTCCAAGGTTGAGATTTTTATCTCCTTAGATAGTTTAACATAGAGAACAATATCAATAAGCCTAGACTATTGGTACCAGCTTTGGAATCCCTAAGGAGAGGTACTGTGAGTTGCCACAGACAAACAGGAGTCTATCTTCGATTACCTCTTTGTGGTGCCTTCCCATCCGTTGTCTTTGAGCTTTACTTTTCTCTCACTCTCTCCTCACTTCTCACCCCTATTGACAAATGTTTTATTTAGCATCACAGATAATTATTTTATTGAGTATTATTCCAGTCTCCTAATGCCGAACATTTTCAGTAAATAATCTTCTTTCTCATCCCTCCAGGTATTTACAAAAGTAAACTTCTTTAACATAGCTCTATCATAGCACGAGTGGGAGGAAGAGTAGGAGGAGATGGTTCTTGCTACTGGTCCTAAAAATGCTCTTGAGTGATATCTATACAATCAAGGGTAATATTAACATATTTAAGAATCAGTACCACATAGGACTCATTTGACCAATTGTAATGGATGCAAATAGCAGGGCTGGATCAGGGTTCTAGAGGCCTCCTTCTGTGCTAACCCTACCTCTTTGGTGCTGGATCAAAAGTAGGAAAAATGGGGCTCCAGGCAGGGTATACTGTAAATCAGCATTTTAATAGGTTTTTGGTCATATCTGTGCACATTCGTTGATTATCAGGTCTGTGCTCAATGGTCTCATGATATAACTTCTCCAAATCTTTTCTTCCTCCATATCAGCAACCACTTCCAAGTTAAAGATATATCTGCTCCTTATGGGTGGGAGTGTAGTAGTGGATTTTTAAAAAGTTCTTTCTAATAAAAATTTACTAAAAATAGAGATGGGGTCTTGCCCTGTTGCCCAGGATTGTCTTGAACTCCTGGGCTCAAGTGATCATCCCACTTTGGTCTCCCAAAGTGCTGGGATTACAAATATGAGCCACAATCCCTGGTTTAGTAGTAGATTTTATTAGGTGTTTTAAAATTTTGTTTACATTGGTCTTGGCATATAAATGTTTTATGGTTTTATTAATCAAATAAACATTTTTCATTTATGCTTTTGTTGCATTGCCTTTACGGCTTATAAAGACCTTTCCTGTAGAGATATCAAACAAATATTAAGGTATATTTTCTCTGAATTTACAAAAGATGATATCACTTTTGCTTTTTTTCTTTTCGAGATGGAGTCTCGCTCTGTCACCAGGCTGGAGTACAGTGGCATGATCTGGGCTCACTGCAACCTCCGTCTCCTGGGTTCAAGCAATTCTCCTGCCTCAGCCTCCTGAGTAGCTGGGACTACAGGTGCGTGCTACCATGCCTGGCTCATTTTTTGTATTTTTAGTAGAGACGGGGTTTCACCATGTTGGCCAGGATGATCTCGAGCTCCAGACCTCGTGATCCGCCCGCCTCGGCCTCCCAAAGTGCTGGGATTACAGGCGTGAGCCACCGCGCCCGGCCCTTATTTTTATTATTTTTAAAATAGAATGGAGGGGTCTCACTTTGTTGCCCAGACTGGCGTCGAACTCTTGAGCTCAAGTGATTCCTCTGTCCTTGGCCTCGCAAAGTGCTAGAATTACAGGCATGAGCCACCATGCTTGGCCTGGTGGTATCATTTTTAAATTTAACTTTTTCTCTGTGACCTGTTTTTTTTTTTTTTTATGTCATGTGTAGTTCTAACTTTTTATCAAAAAATTCCATTTTCCCAACATCATACTTTTTTTTCACTGTTATAACGTTTTTTAATTTTAAGGGATCTTAGTCTAAAACAAAAAATTAGTAATAAAATCATAGGTTTATTTCAATATTTAAAAATATCTTCAGTAACATTCCACTCAGAAGGTAGATAACCACAAAGTTCTTTCATAAGGAAGGGTGCAAATGGAATTTAATATTGTCTTACTGTACTATGTAGAATAAAACTGTGAAGACAAGGAAATTAAACAATTCCATTTTTTTCTCCTACATCATTTTTGCTGAAGAACTGCTCACTTAACATCCTAGGAACTACCTTGTTGAGATTTGTCACCACTATATAAAAGGGATGAGCCTTTATCCGTAGCGTAATGAATGTGACACTGCCTACATCCATCCTGTGGGGCAGCTAAAAGAATGAGCCCGCAGCGTCACACATGCCAACCAGTCTATTAGAGCAATCATCCATATAACTACTTTTGCCAAAATCCTCCAACTTAAGTTTTAAATAGCTAAAATATGATCAAAGTCATATAGGTACTGTATCTGGAACTACAAATATATTCTGTTCACAAATGTTCAGTGTTATAGAAACAACACCTTGGGACAGTCGAGGGTACAATCACATTTTTAAAAATCAAGAGGAAGCAGCAAACACAAAAGGGCATTCGCACAAGGCAGAGAAACCTGTTTCTTGGCAGTAGGCAGAAAAACAACTGGCTAAAGAAATAAGTTCACAGGTAGGTACAATATACAATTTGATTCTCTGAGTATTAATCTTGGAGACATAGCTATACATCCAAACACACAATCTAATACTTTCCATTAGGAGTTTATTTCATTTTTTGAGACGTAGTCTTGCTCTGTTGCCCAGGCTGGAGTGCAGTGGCACGATCTCAGCTCACTGCAATCTCCGCCTCCCGGGTTCAAGTGATTTCTGGCTAATTTTTGTATTTTTAGTAGAGACGGGGTTTTACCATGTTGGCCAGGCTGGCCTCGAACTCCTGACCTCAAGTGATCGACCCACCTTGGCCTCCCAAAGTGGTAGGATTACAGGTGTGAGCCACCGCAAACAGCTGTAATTATTTAGTAGTTTATTATCCAACAGTTAAAAGAAAAACCCACCAAAAACCAATCCAATTATATTTATTAACCACTTTAATAACCTCCTTTATTCTTTATCAACCACTTTACTCCAAGTTTGGTAAGTGTAATCATGAGATTGTCCAGCCTAATCGTCCAGAGAAAATTCTCTGGTTGCAAGATGATGCCTTGCTATAGAGCCATTAATAATTAAGCTCCAAGTAAACCCTGAATTAGATACAGAAATCTGCAAAACAACGATACATTCAAAAATGTGAAAAACAGGAGATTTAAGGCAGATGGTAACTCTAAGAAGAGTCACTCAAGTATTAAAATGGCACTCTGGAAATGGCTCATAGCAAAACCGAATTTTCTATTCGGTTCATCATATGGGTGAAACCACTGTCAGTAGAGGACAGAAGGGGGACTACATGGTTAGGCTGCACCAAGGAAATTTTGCTTTTATGGATCCACAGAAGAAAAATGACTTTTGGTGCCATGTAGCTTGCACTTATCTCCAGCAAGACAGCCTAGCTCTCTCAACCTCATTGTGTGTCTGGGAAAAGATAGTAAAAACATTTCCTTGAGAGGTAAGGACTACAAGGAAGCTACAAGCTCACTGTGCACAGGTGAGAAATGAGGACCATGTGTAGATTTTTTTCTATCTGAACAGACATTTATGTTTTGAATTCTCTATTTCCAACAATTCCCTTCATTATCTTTTGCTGGGCCCAAGGATATTGAAGCCATCCATTGCTTTGTCTTCCAAGTTCATCAGTGCCTGCACAACATGGTAACAACAAAGTCAAAGACATTCCAGACACTCTTCCAGAAAAGGGAAAAGCTAGGATAGCCACATGAGAAGGATCTCCAGGATGAAAATAAACAAGATAAACCAAGTTGCCACCTCCAAGGTCAGCTTCAATGGCCACAGTTAGGTATCTGTGGATCCCAGCAATTCTATTTCAACCATCAATACGATTGTATTCAAAAAGATGAGGAAGATGACGAAGTTTGTGAAGAGAGGACACTCAAGGACCCACCCAGCCCACAAAGAAAGAGGTGGCCTCTGCAGCGCACAGGAAGCCTCCTCAACAGCCTCTGGGCATGTGAAATCTGTCCTATACGTTGAGGCTTTATAGAGAAGCACACTAGCTGGTGTTGATCTCCCTACATAAGTTTCTTCTGGTGGGAAGCATCAAGTAACTCCCCGATAGTGTGCCACGGCACAGCTTGGCTCAAGCCTTGCAAATGCTAGATGAGAAATTATCGATGAGACATGAAAGAATGGCATCAGCTAGGGGCAGCTGCATCTGCCCTTCTTGGCGATAAGTGGCCATGTCTGCTTAGCCCAGGTTCTCTTCACCCACTCAGTCCTGACTTCATGCTTCCGCCTCCAGCTCTGGTGCCCCCTGAGGCCCGCTACCCCCACGCAGGGCTGGCTCAGGGCCGGCTCCCAGCCTCACTGTGCCGCATTCCCAGCCCCGGCTGCAGCCCAGGACTGGGCCCAGCCACACTCAGGCGAGCCGCCTCACTCCACCCAGCCACCATGTGTAGATTTTAAGCTTTTATTTATTTATTTATTTTTTAACTGGAGGAATATGTCACACACCACAAAAAAAATTGTGTCCTCCTCTGAAAAAAAAAAGGTCATGCAAAAAAATCAGATTCATAATAGAAAAGGAAGTATACCTCCAAAATAGGCAAAAATACGTTTTATGTTTTAAAAACATGCAAAATAATTTCATGATGAAATACCTTGATTTGCATGTGACTTAGAACTTATTTCATATTAACCAGATTCAGTTGCTGTGATAAATCTATTATGCGTTTTAGAAAGTCTATTTTTAAAAAATATCTATTTTTAAGCCAGAAGATAAACCTGGCATTTGTGTATCCATGTGTAAGCTAGCCTGCTTGGTATCATGCAGCCAAGATATTAAAAGATTAATAAAATTATTTTTAAAAATCTCCTGTTACAGACTAACAGATAATATATTTCCTCACATTTTCTGGGCTATACTACTTTGTATTAATGCAATCTGAATTTTCAGATATAAATACCAGTCATGGGTGTTTGTTAAAACTGAAAAGCAATAGGGTTGGGAGGACCTTTGCAATATTGGTCATTAAATCATAAGTAAAATTATTCTGGACCATAGTAAGTGGAATGCCCTAACTTTTCTTAGTTCAAACTCTGCAAATTGATTCTCAAGTTCATAATCATGCCCTTCTATGTGCTTTAAGTGGACATACTGACTTTGTGGTGTATACTTTGTAAGAGAGCAGGTAACTCCAGCACAGAAGAAACCATGTAATGCAGAATGGGGAAGGACTTCAGTGACACTATTCCATTTTTATTGATCCAGGCTGTTGCTTTCAATCCTGCATTGAGGCCTCCTTGGACGTCGGTTTCTAACGTATCACTGACCATCACACAGTCCTCAGATTGTACTTTGAGAAGATTGCAGCAGTAATAAAATATGGATGGTGCTGGCTTCTCTCTCTGCTCTCCACCTCCAATAGCGTGGAAATAAGACCGACAGACACAAGCCTCAATTTTCTCCCTCTGGGTCTGTCTGTCCTCATTCCTTAATAAAAATAGGCAGGCCTCCTTTCTAAGTTCAGTGAGCATGGCTTTGATATTTTCTGCTAGTGTCATCAGCTGTAAACATATAGATTTCCAAAGGAAGTGACATTCTTCAGTCAATTTTCTATTGGCAGCACCATCTTTTGTTTCCGGGACTGCTTCTTCCCAATTGAAGTCCTTAGATCAGTAATGCATGTACTATAAGGATGAAAACATTCCTCCCTGAGTTTAACTTAAACTATATCACAGATGATTTCAGCCTTTTCTTAAAATGATATTTTGACTGTAAGAGCTTTCTCACCTCCAACAGGTCTCTCCTGCTCCCCGTGGCCATGTTGATGAGCATGTTGTCCAGGTCAAAGAAAGAGGCCAGCATGTGGCTCATCCCCATATCCCCGACGGCTCCTGCCACCCTCGCACGTGTGAGGTGGGCGTCCCGGCAATGTCATACTTTTAATAATGTGTGATTTTTTTCATTGATGGGTATTACATTTTTTATCATGTTTTAGGTTCTTCTATGTACTGTAATAAATTCTCTTCAAGAGTTATCTATTTTTTCAATTGATTAGTCTTAATTATCATATCTTTACATGCCTATCTGGGAAAGAATAAAATGCCTTCTAGAATTGTGCAACATGGCAGCCCTTTTTAGAAGAAATCGACAGTGTTGAATTTTACCTAAGTTCTGTGCTCCTGGAAAAGAGCAAAGATAGAGAAATCCTCCACTCTTTTGTGTTTCAGAAAGGCCTTGCTGCAAAGAAGCACCCTTTCCCATATAATTTAGATAAAACTCATGTATACTGCCTTGTTTACCTATGACAAGGCCAGAAACAGACTCCAAATTCCCACTCTTTGCCTCATAAATGATTAACTAAACTTGTTTGTACTAATGATCAGTGGGAACAAAATGCTTGTTAATCACACTTTGGTTAAGATTCTGTCTATCCCCCAGGTCCCTGAACCTTGGCCCATCCTCAGTCTGAGTCAGCATGTAACCCCACTTCAACAGCAGCTCTGGAGAGAAGGCTGGCTTCAGGGTAAAACATTCTTTAATTCCATTCTCTTATCCCACTTGCCCACATCTAAATCTTTCTAATCTAATTTACTCGTCTCTATAAAAGAAAAACTCATTTCACCTAACTCTTGAGAAGCTTGCAGGTATTATGGTCACAGAGTTCCTATTATTGCAATAGCTCCCCTTCTCCTATTGAAAGAGACGCTTTTCCTCTTATAACTTCCAACAAAGTCTCTCCTTACTAAGTCTGAGTTTGCTTTTTATTTGACAGGACCCACTGATTACCTTTTGTTAAATTTTTTTTCTTTCCTATTCTCAAATAAGAAAAAATTATTTTGCCATATCTGGCCCTCACCCGATTTAGGTTTTTAAAAAACTTTTTGGAGGTATAACTTACATACATACAAATGTATGTATAACTTGCATATATTTCAGAGGTAAAATTTGGTGATATTTGACAGATGTATAACCCTCTTGAAACTTGTATTACACAATGTATGGAACATTTCTGTCATCTCTGTTTTCTTGAGCCACTTTGCATATAACCTCCCTTCTGCCCTTGGCTCTTTGCAACCACTGATCTGTTCTCTGTCAGTATATGCTAGTTTGCATTTTCTAGAACTTTTTATGTGTGGAATTATATGGTGTGTCTGGCTTCTTTCACCAGCATAACGATTTTGAGATTCAACAATATTGTTGCAGTTATTAGTATTTAATTCCTCTTTTGTTATCGGGTATTATTCCATTTGTATAGATATACCATATTCTTTATCCACTGATCTATTGATGAATATTTCTTATTTTTCCCCCAGTTTTAAGGTTGCTATAAGCTGAACGTTTGTGTCTTCTCAAAATTCATGTGTTGAAAACTAATAATCCTTAATGTGACGGTGTTTGGAGGTGGGGCCTTTGGAGATGATAGGTCACATGGTTGTTGGGAGGTGGGGCCTTTGGAGATGATAGGTCATATGGTGGGAGGCCTCTTGAATAGGATTACTGTTCTTATAAAAAAGGTCTCAGAGAGTTCCTCTGCCTCTTCTGCTGTATGAAGAAACAATGAGAAGATGGCCATCTGTCTATGAACCAGGAAGTGGGACCTTACCAAAAACTGAATCTGCCTGTGGCTTAATCTTGGACTTCCCATCCTCCAGAACTGTGAGGAATAAATTTCTGTTGTTTATAAGCCATGCAGTATATGGTATTTTTGTTATAGCAGCCCCCACTGAGAAGGATATTGCAAATAAAATTACTATGAACATTTAAGTACAAGTGTTTGTGTGAACATATATTTTCATTTCTTTTGAGGAGGAGTAAAAGGGCTTGGTCCAAAGGTAGGTATATATTTGAATTCTAAAAAACTGTCATAGTACTACCATTTTACATTTTCACTAGCAGTGAATAAGCCCCTTTTAGGTTTGAATTAAGATTATGTAGTTTGGGAAGAAACAACATGTTAGTGATATTCAGTTTTCTATAAAGGCAAATGCTATACATTTTTAGTTATTAAAAATGTTCACATTACCCAGTGAAGTTGGTTTTTCTTTTTTTTTAATTTTTAATCCTTCATGTCATCTTTTTGCAGAGGCCATGTTAATCTTCTCTGCATCATTCCAATTTTAGTATATATGCTGCTGAAGTGAGCACACTCTGAAGTTTCATTTCTTTTCATCACATAGGTCTTGTTAATTTCCTATTAGGATTAGTCCTAAGTATTTCATGTTTCTATTATGGAAGACAAGTTTTGTTTTAGTTCACGTTTTAACTGCCTACAATTATCTTCTTTAAAAATATACATTTTTTTCAGAATGTTTTTAGATTTGCAGAAAAATTATGAAGATAGTACAGAAAGTTTCTACATATCCAGTATCCAGTTTCCCTATTATAAACCTCTTATGTTAGTCTTGTACATTCATTATAATTTATGAGCCAATATTAATATATTATTGTTAACTAAAATCCATACTTTATTCAGATGTCCTTTGTTTTTACCTAATGTCCTCTTTCTGTTCCAGGATTCCATCCAAGTTACCAAATTATATTTGCTAATCACGTGTTCTTTGGCTTCTCTTGTTTGTGACAGTTTCTTAGACTTCTGTTTTGCTTTGTTCTTAATAACCTTGACAGTTTTGAGGAGTAGTGATAAGGTAATTTATAAAATACCCCACAACTGGGATTTGTCTGGTGTTTTTCTCATAATTAGGCTGGGGTTATTTTCATTTTCATCACATGGTACAAGGGCACACACTACCATCATGACTTACATTGCTCATATTGACCTTGAGTTAGTGTTTGTCAAATTTTTCCACTGAAAAATTACTCTCTTCCCACCCCCTTTCCATGCTGTATTCTTTGGAAGAAAGTTACTATGCACAGACCACTCTTAGAGAGTGAGGAATTATGTTCCCTCTCCTTGAGAATGGAGTACCTACATAAACTACTTGGGATTCTTCTGCATAGGAGGTTTGTCTTTCCTCCCACATTTATTTATTCAAGTATTTATTTATACCACTATAAACCCATGGGTTTTCATTTTACGCATTGGGTTATAATCCAATATTTCCTTTTTTTTTTTTTTTTGAGACAGGGTCTTGCTCGGGCTGGAGTACACTGGTGCAATCATGGCTCCCTGCAGCCTCAACCTCCTGGGCTCAAGCAATCCTCCCACCTCAGCCTCCCAAGTAGCTGGGACTACAGGTGCATGCTATTACACCCAGCTAATTTTGTAAATTTTTTGTAGAGACAAGGTCCCACTATGTTTCCCAGGCTGGTCTTGAATGCCTGGGCTCAAACAATTCTCCTACCTTGGTTTCCCAAAGTGCTGGCATGAGCCACTGTGCCCAGACTCATTATTTTTTAAACTATTTTGTGGCTCAAATTGTTCTAGCATTGGTCACTGGGAGCTCTTTCCATTGGTTTCTCTGTCCCTTTGATGTACCTACATCATTGTGCTTATGAATTATTTAAAATTATGCTTATTTTTATACTTCCTTACTTTCTGGCACTACAAGATGCTCAAGATTTATCTTGTTTATTTCCTGCCCCGTTTTTAGAATTGACCATTTCTCCAAAGAGCCCTGGTTCCTTTAATTAAACAGTATTAAATATAAACGAATATATTTCAGCATATTAGAAATCAAGATCTGAGCCAGGCATGGTGGCTCATGCCTGTACTCCCAGCACTTTGGTAGGCTGAGGCAGGAGGATCACTTGAATCCAGGAGTTTAAGGCTGCAGTGAGCTATAATCATGCCACTGTACTCCAGCCTGGGTGATAGAGTGAGACCCTGCCTCAAAAATAAAATAAAATAAAATAAATAACTGAATAGCTTTCCATGTTTCCATGACAGTTTTAATCACATTTAATCTTTTAATGTTTGAAATTATGCATTTGCATGATTATTTGAGCCTAGAGTATACTGCAGGCAATTCTTTGATACATTTTTCATGGTATTGGTCTATTCAGGTCTTCTATTTTGTTCCTGCGTCAAGTTTTGAAGCTAAAATTTCCAGAAAATCGTGAGGAGAGCCAGCAGTCTTGAAAAATTGAGTTAATATAAAGTATAGGATATGAAAGTAGCTCAATGCCTTCTCAGTGGTTCTTCTTTGTACTCAATACTGCTAACTTCTAGAACTATTTGTGTCTATTCAGTGCTTTTAAGGAGACAGACAAGTTCCTTGGCACTGGACATCTTTGTTAATGATTCCAATTTATAAATTCTGAAAGTTACTATTGTGTGACCGTGACCAAGTTACTTAATCTCTCTCTCTCTCTCTCTCTTTTTTTTTGGGATGAAGTCTCGCTCTGTCACTCAGGCTGGAGTGCAGTGGCAAGATCTCGGCTCACTGCAACCTCTACCTTCCAGGTTCAAGCAATTCTCCTGCCTATGCCTCCCGAGTAGCTGGGATTACAGGTGCCTGCCATCATGCCCGGATAATTTTTGTAGTTTTAGTAGAGACTGGGTTTTGCCATGTTGGCCAGGCTGGTCTCAAACTCCTGGCCTCTAGTGATCCTCCCACCTCGGCCTCCCTAAGTGCTGGTATTACAGGTGTGAGCCACTGTGCCTGGTGTTATAATCTCTCTGTGCTTCAGTCTTTTTCTTTGTAGAGGTAAACATAATATTTACCTTATAGGGTTAATCCTAAGATTATGAGATAGTGTTAGGATTACATGTAAAGTGCTTAGTATAGTGCCTGACAAATGGAGAGTTTTCAATAAATGTTCTTCTTGCTAAGACTTACTGAACTATTAATTAAATTATATTTTTCTAGACTAATTAAACAATTATATCTGCCAAGGCCTTTGTAGCTATTTAGACATTCTAGTTTTAATCATTTTGCATCATATTTTTCCAGTTCAATTACTTATTGCCTCAGCTCAACATCTTGTAGAATTTAGGACTACAAAAAGGAAGGAAAAACAAAGGAAAGAAGAGTGATTGTGGTAATGAATTACTGCTGTGGTGAAAATGTCCCCCAAATTGGACTGTGGTACATTAAAAAACAATAACAATATATCTAACAACAAAAAAGAGCCATCAATTTAAAAAATGGAAGAGAGAAATGTAAGTTATATTGTTTTTATATGATAAAAACCTCATTACTTTAGGTAACTTGCAATGGTTCTCAACTTTGGTGCTCATCTGGATTACCTAAGGAGTGACAAATTCTGTTTCATTAGGTTTGAGGTAGAACCTAGGACTTTATGAACAGTTATGAATGCTCTAGAGAAGCCTTCGAACACCTCAAAGATGGAGAACAATCTGTGGAGTAGAAAACTCAGTAGGTTTGAAGTCAGGAGGCTTGAATTTTTTACCTGGTTGTTTTCCTCTAAGCTTTAACTTTCTCATCTGTAGAAGTAAAATCAAGCTGCAGGACAGATTTCCTAGGAGTACTGATGCCTGCAAGATTCCCCCTGATACCAGGTTCTAATGTAATTGGCCTGCGGGTTCCTCACGTGATTCCAGTGTGAGCCAGGCTAGAGGAGTACTGTGCTACACAATCTTTAAATTCCATTCTTGCTTGAGAATTAGATGGTTCTAGTAATAGAGTTAATTTTTATTTCATTCAAATAGTTAAATTAAATTCCCAGTCATCAGAATTGGGTTTTACAATTTTAATTATTTAACTCCCAGTAGGAGTATTTAATTCAAAATATAAAATTGGCTGGGTGTGGTGACTCACACCTGTAATCCCAGCACTTTGGGAGGCCAAGGCAGGCAGATCACTTGAGTTCAGGAGTTCGAGACCAACTCGGCCAACATGATGAAACCCTGTCTCTACTAAAAATACAAAAATTAGCTGGACATGGTGGTGTGCACCTATAGTCCCAGCTACTCAGGAGGCTGAGGCAGGAGAATGGGTTGAACCCAGGGGAAATTGAGCCACTGCACTCCAGCCTGGGTGACAGAGTGAGACTCTGTCTAAAAGAAATACATACATATATATATAATATACATATATAAATTTATATTACATGTAATTATAAATTTATATTATATATTTTTTATATATATATATATCCTGTTACAAAACTGATTGGTCGAACAAACAAATCCAAGCAAATAAAGTGCTTTACAAAATAATCCCTGTATTCACCAAGATGGAGAAAAAAAAAAAAGGAAAAAAAATCCTTTGCTGCAGTCGGTGCCTATAATTCCCACTAATCAGGAGGTAGAAAGATTGCTTGAGGCCAGGAGTTCTAGTTCAGCCTATGCAACATTCCTCTAAAAAAAAATCCTACAGGCAGAAGACTAAGACTATTTTAAGATTATATATTCTATATGTGGATAAGAAATAATATAGTGGGTCTTCACATGTGAAAAAGAAGAAATAATAAATATCCAATTTAATTAACCTAGAATTTTAAGAAAATATAAAAGCAACACTGCACAGCCAAAAAATATAAAAATTAGAATAGATCCCTGAGGAAAATCAAGCAGGAAAAGACATTTTTATAGGTAGCTAGTGTCAGGAAACTTAAAGAAACAAAAAGACAAGCATTATACCAATGGTATAACAAATAAAGAAATGGTTCAGGACATATTGGTGACAATTTGGGTGAAAGGGTAAAAGGCATGAAGCTGTGAAGGAAGGCCCTGCCCTAAGAAAAACTATCTGAACCTGGAAGTTGAGAGAAAGAAGGACACCTCTCTATCATCAACGAAGTCATTTAAGAATAACTTATATAAAAATAATCATGATAGTTGTACTTGAGGACCTTGCATTAAATATTAGCATCATTGGACTCACTACTAATTCACATTAAAAAATTAGAAATATGGATGGGTATGGTGGCTCATGGCTGTAATCCCAGCACTTTGGGAGGCTGAGGCAGGCAGATCGACTGAGGTCAGGAGTTCGAGACCAGCTTGGACAGCACAGTGAAACCCCGTCTCTACTAAAAATACAAAAATTAGCCTGGTGTGGTGGCACACGCCTGTAATCCCAGCTACTTGGGAGGCTGAGGGAAGAGAATGGCTTGAACCTGGGAGGCAGAGGTTGCAGTGAGCTGAGATCATGCCACTGCATTTCCAGCCTGGGCAAGAGAGCAAGGCTCCGTCTCAAAAAAAGAAAAAAAAATAGAAATACATTATTAAGGAAAGGTCAGCAAGTAAACCAAAGAATGGAATTAATACAAACTATCTTCCACTTATATAACTTGGTATTAATCAGACCATTATTAGATGTTGATGTCTAGTTAATGTTCCATATTCTTCTAAAAATAGTATTTACATGGTCATTGTGTAGAATATTTGTAAGAGATAAGAAAAACACACCCAGACCTTTAATCTCAGTATCTTGATAGAAATACTGATTTTTTTGGTATATATATTTCCATTTTTTTCATATGTAGTTTGTATGAATTTGCAAGCAGGAATTCAGGTGAGCAAATTTATGGTGGGCAGAATTTTGACCCCTGTGATCTTTGTCCTCTGGTATAAAGCCTTGTGAATATGTTACTTCACGGCAAAAGGGAATTCTGTTTGCTAACCATTTGATTTTAAAATAGGGAGATTATCCTGGATTATCTGGGTAGAAATGGAAGTGGAAAAGGAAGGCAGAGAGTTGGTTAGAAAGATGTAATGGAAAAAGAGGCAGGAGAGATTCAGAACATGAGAAGGACTCAACGTGCCCCTGCTGGCTTCACGATGGAGGATGGGGGCCATGAGCCAGAGAACATGGGTTACCTCTAGAAGCTGAGAATAGCCTTTAGCTGACAGCAGGAAAATAACCACCACAAGGAACTGAATTCTGCCAACACCTAAATAAGCAAGAAAACAGATTATCCCTTAGAGCCTCCAAAAGAATCCAGCCTGCCAACATTTAGATTTTAGTCCTGTGGGATCTATGTCAGATTTCTGACATACAGAGCTGTAAGATAAATAATGTATGTTGGTAGGAGGGGGTGGACGAGAAAAAGTATCTGTTAAAAAGCCACTAAATTGACTACCCTGCCTATGGAGGAGCCATTCTCTATTCCTTTACTTTCCTAATAAACTTGCTTCCAATTTATGAATTTGCCTCAAACTCTTCTTTGTGTGAGGTCCAAGAACCCTCTCTTGGGGTCTGGATCAGGACCCCTTTCTGGTAACATCTTCCTGACGAATCCCAAAGAGGTGATACTGAGGAGACCCCGGACTCAAAGGAAACAGACTGCAGCACTGATTGGCTGACTTTGGGTAATGGTGGGGTACCTGGGTAAAGGATGGGATTGGGTTAGAGGCCCAATTTAGGGGAGTTAGAGTCTCTCCTAAGACAGAGTGGGTTAAAAGCCCGTCTTAATAAAAGGTAAGGATGCTTGACCAAACTTAGGGTCAAGGCTGAACTTAGGAAGGTTAGAGTCCTTCCTAAGATTTAGGGGGTTAGATACCACCCTCTCAGTAAAGTCCCTTTTGGTTAAAAATAGATTCGGTATTATGGGAAGTTAACCACTATTCTCTTTGGATTAATCTGCCTTGCATTCTTTGCTGAAGGCTATGGGTGACAGGATTAGTCACGTACAGGACTGTGGGGCATGGGGAGCTTTTTCCTCCCCAAAGGGGGAAACTTTACAGCTGATGGGGCTGCAGGAAAAGATCCCTCCTCAACTGACAAGTGGCTGCCTGAACTTTTGATTCAGTGTCACTGCATTGGGTGGGTCTTTCTCTGGCCTCCTTGCGCACCTTGCCTTCCCCACCCTGCTTCAGGCAATGCTCTTCTCCCTTTCCTTTCCCTTTCTTATCTTTTCTGTTACTCAGGACAAACAACTTTCCCAGAGACCACACACTGAAAAATGTCCTTGGGAGCCTGACCTTGTAACCATGTGTCAGTACTTTTGCTTGGTCTCCCCCTTGCAGAGAACAGGAATTTTAGGGTTCATGTCATAGTTAGCTCTAAAAATTGTCTTGAGCAGTTAAAACCCATTGCAAGTATAAAATTGGCTGCTTTAGGCTTCTTCTGGGAAAAAGCATCAGAAACTGCCCAATGCTATAGTTTAGTTGCTAAGGCTTTATCTTTTCTTAATGGTGGCCCAGGTTCAGGGTTCAATTCCTGGCTTGGGGAATGAGTCCTTTCTGGTTTGTCTGTGTGACCTTCACTATTTGTTGATTCTCTTCCCCTCCACTAACTGTCTTGAATTTTCCTTTCTCTGAGCACAAAAGTATTGGCTGTTTGGCCTGGCTAAAGTCATGTAATAAGAGACTTAAAAAGATTTTTTAAAGAGCACTATGCTTAAACATCAGCTTATTTAAAAGTGGATATTCAAGCTTTACGGTACTCCTTGGAAAAAGCAGAAGAGGCACCACAGACGCTGTTTTGGGAAAGACCTCTATTTTCCTCATGAAACCCCTGGAATTGAAAGCAGATAAATCCTTCTCAAAATCTAAAGCTTTGTTCTATTTTGCATTGCCTTATCTCATGGTTTTGACTTTTAGGGTTAGCAGAAATTACTTCACACTATGAGAGAGCTTTGGTTGTAATAACTAGATAGGAAATGTACTTCTGGGGCTGGCTAATGGCAGTTATGGGGAGATAGCTCTTTGCATGTTTGGATTAGAGAAGCGTGCCTTTGGCTACCTAAAAGAAATGAAAATGTCCCTACCCCCTACGGAGAGATAAGACTCTCACGAAAGATGGGCTAATCACAGAATGGGCTGATTTGCTTTGTATTGCTTTGCAATAAAACGCATGGCAAAATCATTGCATTGTCTTATTCCATAGCACTTCTCTTTCTTTGGGATCCATGATCTGGTAAAAAATTAGACCCTTAATTTTCAGGGATGTTTTGCCTTTCAGCTGTGCCTGCCTATTAGGACATAGAAACTTGGCCCTGTTCCTCCAAGGGCTCCACCCTGGAGTCAGTAATTAAAAAAACTTGGCAAATGAAAAATCTTAAAATTACTGGATCTTCTTCTGTCTATATTTATATGTGATGTGTGTGTGATTTTTATTTATTTAGTTTTTCTCCCTGAGATGGAGTCTTGCTGTCACCCAGGCTGGAGTGCAGTGGCATGATCTTGGCTTACTGCAACCTCCACCTCCCGGGTTGAAGCAATTCTCCTGCCTCAGCCTCCTGAGTAGCTGGGATTACAAGCACCCGCCATCATACCTGGCTAATTTTTGTATTTTTAGTAGAGACGGGGTTTCACCATGTTGGCCAGGCTGGTCTCCAACTCCTGACCTCATGATCCACCTGCCTTGGCCTCCCAAAGTGCTGAGATTACAGGTGTGAGCCACCGCGCCTGGCTGTGTGTGTGATGTTTACATATGAAAGAGCTTTATTTGTTTTAAAACTAATAAATGCTTAACTCAAATATTTTGTCAGAAAAGTAAAAACTTTAATGCCTTTTAGTTCACATGACTTTAGTAATCTTGGAAATAAAAACAGCTTTACATGCAAGATGTGTAAGGAAAGTGAAATGTGTTTTTTGTAAAAGATTATAAGACGTCATGAGATTGTAGATTTTTTTGTGTGCCTAAAGGGTTAAAGGATTGTTTTAAGTTAAGTAGAATAAAGCTGAAGGTTTGAGTAAATCGTGGAAGATTTGTGAAAAATTAATCTTGTAAAAGAAATTCTGTGTGTGAACATATTGGCTAAAGTTAAAAGGTTATTCATTGGAATACCCTTTGGAATATTGGAATAAAAGCACAACAGGTTTTTCTTACAGCGCTAATCTGTTCTTTAACAAAAATTTGTAAAGATTTGTAAAAGGTTTATGAGAATCTTACCTTATGGTCAGACATAAAAATTGGATAGATTTGTCTATAAAGTTTTATTAAAAAGTGGGGTTGACATTAATAGTACACTAATGCAAAGGGTAAAATTTGGCTTTCTCTCTTGAACAAGATTTTCATGTACTATCAAAAAAAAAGAAAGATTTTTGTTTGTCTTTTAAATAAACTGTAGGAAAAAGAAAGGAAAGAAAAAAAAAGACACAGATTGTTTAGAAAGCTAAGACTTCCCTCTTAATGAATAAAGGTTTTTGCCTTTAAAAATATTTTCAAGTCATCATTTTGCCTGAATGAATAACTTATGGTGGCCTGGGATTCTATTTTGTGATATCGTGTTTTAAACCTTTGATGTCTGACAAACTTTCCAAAATCATACTCTAAATTACGTCTTTTTCTGACCTAATTAATCTTTTAGATATTAGGTCCCCTAAAGTTCAAAAGAGACATATTTGGCTTATTTGGTATAAAAATCATGTAGAGCCGGGCATGGTGGCTTACACTGGTAATTCCAACACTTTGGGAGGCTGAGGCAGATGGATCACCTGGGGTCAGCAGCTTGAGACCAGCCTGGCCAACATGGTGAAAACTTGTGTCTACTAAAAACACAAAAATTAGCTGGGTGTGGTGGTGTGTGCCTGTAATACCAGCTACTTGGGAGGCTGAGGCAGGAGAATTGCTTGAACCCAGGAGGCAGAGGTTGCAGTGAGCTGACATTGCACCACTGCACTCCAGCCTGGGTGACAGAGTGAGACTCTGACTCAAAAGTAGAAATAAAAATAAAAATCATACAGGAAGTGTTGTCAAATATAAAATGGTGTTTGGCTTTCTTTGGGCTGTATTTGTATAAATGTAATCGGTATGTATTCCAAAATCATGTAAACTCTTATAATTCTAATATGAGTTACTGTACATTATTAATAGTTATAATTGTTATGTAAAATTATTGTATGCCACAGAAGTAACCAAATTTTCTTGTCAATTGTGGCTCTTAATACTGGCTGTCCTAAGACTGTCATCCACAGACAATTGTCTTATTTTAATCCTCTTCAAAAGGTGGTTTATAATCAGCTATAGGACTTTGACAGGTGCTCTTAAGTGCACATTTCTAATAACTTTGGAGATTGTAACATTAGAATAGATGAAAAAAGTTTCAGGACTCTCATGGAGAGCTGAAATGTTCATGAATATCAAGCAGAACAGGAGTTAATTGCATAGACTGAACTAATAGAAGACTGAATAATCTTTTTGACTTTTTTGTTTAAAACATTGCTGATCCTTTGTTTCATTTCTCAGAGCCAAGAAAACTTTCAGGCTACTTACAGCTTTTAACGATTGAGTAAAGTCTATTCCTGTGAACAAAATTTGGAGCATATTTATTTCTCTCTACCTGATTTCTCCAGAATTGGAAATTATTTGTGAGCATTCTTAACTTATGGCAATATAGTTATTTGCACAAGTGCAATAAGAATCTGTTTTCTTTTGTAACGGGACACAACTGGAGACACCAGTTATTTTACCAAGGTTTTGACTGGAATAGCACACTTTCTTTTACGGAATCAAATTTGACTTACAAATCAATAAAAACCCCTTGGGAAACTGGCCTCACCTCATACCTTGTCTACATAGTCCCTGTAGAGAGTTCCAGACCTGTGGTAAGTAAAGAATGTCAGTTTTTGACAGGCCTAGAAGCCCCAAATTATCTTGGGACCTCAAGAGAAGAGGAACTTACCCAACTCATAGGTATTTGACAGTAAAACCTCATAGCTGCGCTGGGCTTTTAAAAAAGTCTTATCGAAGATTCCTTTCACGGAACAAAAGTTCCTTCAAAGCTAATTAAAATAAGCCTACATGGCAAATAATTATTCCTGCTGCACTTTATACAAACAATCAGGCTAAGTATAATAAGGCAAATTGGTTTTATCATGATTTGTATTTAGTAAAAATGGGAGATTGAAGACAGAAAAATTATGTTTCAAGAACTATGGTACAATTGTTATTAGATTCTAACTTCATCAGTTGTCTTTGAGGATTTTTTTCCTGCAATTTAGACTGACTGCTCATCCCTGTAAACCAATCAGTGATCTCTGGCTGCTGCTCAAACGAAACAAGGGGGATGGATAATGTAAAAATATAGATCAATATTGTAATTCTGGGAATATATTGGAATCAGGTAGTGACACCATATCAGCTTGGTTTCAAATTGCCCAGTTAATGGAAAGTTTTCTTATCTAGTTTACTTGGGATAATTTTGTTTTACTGTTGTGGAATATGTTGCTGCTGTACTCTCCATGTAAGAATTCAGGGTAAGTTTACTCAATGTTATCTTAAATTGGACACCTATTAATCTTCCAGATATCACCTTTTGTCAGAGTTATGGATGGCCCTCACCATACTGATGCTTTCTGACTGAGCATCATTGTACCCCAAATACAAGAGACCCTAGTAGTTAGGCAGGAATATCATCACCCCTACTCAGCCTGAAGAAGCTACAGAAGATGGATCTTCGTCCCTCTAAAACCCTTAGCATTAAGGGTTCTCGTATAAAAGGGAGGTGGGAAATATGTCAGAGGCGTTTGAACCAGAGCAATTCCATCTTGAATAGGGGCTGGGTAAAATAAAGCTGAGACTTACTGAGCTGAATTCCCAGGAGGTTAGGCATTGTAAGTAACAGGGTGAGACAGGAGGTCAGCACAAGGTACAGGTCATAAAGATGTGATAAAGAAGCTGGCCAATCTCATCAAAACCAATATGGCCAAGAAAGTGACCTCTGGTTGTCCTCAGCACTCATTATATGCTAACTATAATGCATTAGTATGCTAAAAGACACTCCCATCAGCCCCATGACAGTTTGCAAATGCCAAGGCAATGTCAGGAAGTAATCCTGTGTGGTCTGAAAACGGGAGGAGCCCTCAGTTCTGGAAATTGCCCACCCCTTTCCTGGAAAACTCATAAATAATCCACCCCTTGTTTAACATACAATCAAGAAATAACTGTAAGTATTATTGGTGCACTAAACCAGGAAGAAGCTGAATCCCTGAATAGACAAATAACAGGCTCTGAAACTGAGGCAATAATTAATAGCCTACCAACGAAAAAAAGTCCAGGAACAGATGGATTTGCAGCCGAATTCTACCAGAGGTACAAGGAGGAGCTGGTACCATTCCTTTTGAAACTATTCCAATTGATAGAAAAAGAAGGAATCCTCCCTAACTCATTTTATGAGGCCAGCATCATCCTGAAACCAAAGCCTGACAGAGACACAACAAAAAAAGAGAATTTGAGACCAATATCCCTGATGAACATTGATGTAAAAATCCTCAATAAAATACTGGCAAACCGAATCCAGCAGCACATCAAAAAGCTTATCCACCATGATCAAGTGGGCTTCATCCCTGGGATACAAGGCTGGTTCAACATACAAAAATCAATAAACGTAATCCATCATCTAAACAGAACCAAAGACAAAAACCACATGATTATCTCAACAGATGCAGAAAAGGCCCTTCATGCTAAAAACTCTCAATAAACTAGGTATTGATGGGACGTATCTCAAAATAATAAGAGCTATTTATGACAAACCCACAGCCAATATCATACCGAATGGGTAAAAACGAGAAGCATTCCCTTTGAAAACTGGCACAAGACAGGGATGCCCTCTCTCACCACTCCTATTCAACATAGTGTTGGAAGTTCTGGCCAGGGCAATTAGGCAGGAGAAAGAAATAAAGGGTATTCAATTAGGAAAAGAGGAAGTCAAGTTGTCCCTGTTTGCAGATGACATGATTGTATATTTAGAAAACCCCATTGTCTCAGCCCAAAATCTCCTTAAGCTGATAAGCAACTTCAGCAAAGTCTCAGGATACAAAATCAATGTGCAAAAATCACAAGCATTCCTATACACCAATAACAGACAAACAGAGAGCCAAATCTGAGTGAACTCCCATTCACAATGGCTTCAAAGAGAATAAAATACCTAGGAATCTAACTTACAAGGGATGTGAAGGACCTCTTCAAGGAGAACTACAAACCACTGCTCAATGAAATAAAAGAGGACACAAACAAATGGAAGAACATTCCATGTTCATGGATAGGAAGAATCAATATCGTGAAAATGGCCATACTGCCCAAGGTAATTTATAGATTCAATGCCATCCCCATCAAGCTACCAATGACTTTCTTCACAGAATTGGAAAAAACTAAAGTTCATATGGAACCAAAAAAGAGCTCGCATTGCCAAGACAATCCTAAGCAAAAAGAACAAAGCTGGAGACATCACGCTACCTGACTTCAAACTATATTACAAGGCTACAGTAACCAAAACAGCATGGTACTGGTACCAAAACAGAGATATAGACCAATGGAACAGAACACAGTCCTCAGAAATAATACCACACATCTACAACCATCTGATCTTTGACAAACCTGACAAAAACAAGAAATGGGGAAAGGATTCCCTATTTAATAAATGGTGCTGGGAAAACTGGCTAGCCATATGTAGAAAGCTGAAACTGGATCCCTTCCTTACACCTTATACAAAAATTAATTCAAGACTGATTAAAGACTTAAATGTTAGACCTAAAACCATAAAAACCCTAGAAGAAAACGTAGGCAATACCATTCAGGACATAGGCATGGGCAAGGAGTTCATGTCTAAAACACCAAAAGCAATGGCAACAAAAGCCAAAATGGACAAATGGGATCTAATTGAACTAAAGAGCTTCTGCACAGCAAAAGGAACTACCATCAGAGTGAACAGGCAACCTACAGAATGGGAGAAAATTTTTGCAATCTACCCATCTGATAAAGGGCTAATATCCAGAATGTACAAAGAACTCAAACAAATTTACAAGAAAAAATCAAACGACCCCATCAAAAAGTGGGCAAAGGATATGAACAGACACTTCTCAAAAGAAGACATTTATGCAGCCAACAGACACATGAAAAAATGCTCATCATCACTGGTCATCAGAGAAATGTAAATCAAAACCACAGGGAGATACCATTTCACACCAGTTAGAATGGCCATCATTAAAAACTCAGGAAACAACAGGTGCTGGAGAGGATGTGGAGAAATAGGAACACTTTTACACTGTTGGTGGGACTGTAAACTAGTTCAACCATTGTGGAAGACAGTGTGGCTATTCCTCAAGGATCTCGAACTAGAAATACCATTTGACCCAGCCATCCCATTACTGGGTATATACCCAAAGGATTATAAATCATGCTGCTATAATGACACATGCACACGTATATTTATTGTGGCACTATTCACAATAGTAAAGACTTGGAACCAACCCAAATGCCCATCAATGATAGACTGGATTAAGAAAATGTGGCACATATACACCGTAGAATACTATGCAGCCATAAAAAATGATGAGTTCATGTCCTTTGTAGGGACATGGATGAAGCTGGAAACCATCATTCTCAGCAAACTATCACAAGGACAGAAAACCAAACACCGCATGTTCTCACTCATAGGTGGGAATTGAACAAGAGAACACTTGGACACAGGAAGGGGAACATCACACACCGGGGCCTGTTGTGGGGTGGGGGGAGAGGAGAGGGATAGCATTAGGAGATAGACCTAATGTAAATGATGAGTTAATGGGTGCAGCACAGCAACATGGCACATGTATACATATGTAACAAACCTGTACGTTGTGCACATGTACCCTAGAACTTAAAGTTTAATAATAATAATAAAAAAAAATCCTTGATGGAGCAGCCTAAGCTGCTGCTCTGCCTATGGAGTAGCCATTTGTTATTCCTTTACTTTCCTCATAAACTTGGTTTTCACTTAAAAGAAAAATAAGTGGCCAGGCGTGGTGGCTCACTCCTGTAATCCCAGCACTTTGGGAGGCTGAGGCAGGCAGATCACCTGAGGTCTGGAGTTCAAGACCAGCATGATCAACACAGTAAAACCCTGTCTCTACTAAAAATACAAAATTAGCCCGGCATGGTAGCACGCAGCCTGTAGTCCCAGCTACTCGGGAGGCTGAGGCAGAAGAATTGCTTGAATCCAGGAGGCGGAGGTCACAGTGAGCCCAGATCACGCCACTACTCTCCAGCCTGGGCGGCAGAGCGAGACTCCATCTCAAAAAAAACAAAACAAAGGCAAATGCCACTAAATTTGTGGTTATCAGTTCCACAGTGATAGAAAATGGATATAGCAAAAAATACCATGTTTTTATTTCATTTAAATCAAATCTTATACAATGCTGAATCCTCATACTGCAGGCCTGGGAGGATATTCAATCCCTTACATTACTGAGGCCCTTTCATCTACCAGTAACAGGATCTCCTTTCCCCACAACACCAGGCGTGGACCTAAGATTGTCCTCAGTCTTTACTACCCAAACTCCTCTGAGGCAAAGGAGCATAAAAGTCTGGTTTTCTATCTGAAGTTGGGAGATAAACAAAACATACATTAACACCTCAATACACGATCTTGACACTAGTAAGTTGGCTGTATCCCATAAAGGATATTTTACTTCCCTTTCTGGTGTCTTGGCACTTCCCAGAAGCTGAGTCACTGATGGTCTGATACCTGGGTCTGCCCCAAGGTGGTAACCTCACCTGCATGTTTCCTCAGGCTTCTGAAGGTCATTGTTCACAAACCTGGATATTGGGTGAATTTCTTGCTTCCTATAGAGGAAAATCGCTCTCCTTTCTCAACTCTGCGTCCTACCTGGATGGAAGCTTTCTTTGATTTTGGTCAACCTCTGAGACAATGGACTTGTCGGGGATTTTCTTCATAAGGAGCGGAGATGGAGCAGGAGAGCACTTAGGTCTTTGGCAATATTCTATGCAAGAGATGATGGGGGCTTGAACCAAGGCCGAAGTAGTAGGTGAGATAAATGTTTGGATTTTGAATACTTTGAAGGGTAAAGCCAACAATCTGATATGGGGTGTTAAAAAGGAAGCTCCAAATAAGTAGGCTCACGTCAACCTAAAAGGAAGGAGCAGAGGGTTTATTTGGGCCAACGTTGAGGACTGTAGCCTAGGACGTACTTCCAGGTTGCTGTGGAGAGTGCTCTGGAGAACAAAACGGGCTGGAGTTTTTAAAGAAAAGAGAACGAATCAGCAGAGGGGGGCATTACAAAAGCTATGTCTCAGGAAGTGTCATTTACTTACATTAATAACATTGGCTAGTGATTGGCTATACATATTGTTGAACTATAGGGTATACGGCATTTTACAGCTACTTGGTGTCAGTCTAGGGCCTGCATAGCAAGTGGCTTCAAGAGGTAATCATTTAGCTCAAGGGAGAGTGAGACATGACTGCTCGCATTCCTTAGATAAAAAGTTTTTTTTTTTTTCCTTATCATCTGTCTTCTCACACCACACAACTGGGAGTCTCAAGGGACCTTACAGGACTTGAGCACATTTCACCTCTTGAAATTAAAGATGAGTAGCTTCCTTTCGTTTAAAGATAAGTCACATGAGAATTTAATTTTGGCAGTTAAAGAATTGGTTCCCCAACCTAAATCTGCAGCCAAGATGAATTTTCTGATTCATCTCCTTTCCTATAGTTTCTGGGTTTTGTTTATCCTCCAATTCCAAATGGCATAATTGCTAGTTCTTTCTCCCACTCTACGTCCATCACCAGGTGGGTGTTTCAGCCTTTTTCTATCCCTCACACAGGACGCTCCAAAGGAAAAGAGAGGTGCTGTTTCCGGGGGGAAAGAATGTAGGATAGTTGAAAACAACAGCACGGTATTTTATTCACAAACTTGATTTTAAGATAACTGAAAAATCTAATGTGAAATAAACACTTTAAGAAATACAGTATTTGCTCTGTTACTCTGTGTTGTCTACTTTGCTTCACATTTAATCTATTACAACCATAGAGTTACGACAATTGTGATTCCTAAACTTAATTCACATGATTGATGAAAACCAAGCTTAATTGTTTAAATGTTGTGTATTGCTGGAAGTAACACAAAGCATTAATAAATAAAAGGAATTCGACACCCATTTTGGGTAAATAGCATTTCTGCCTTCATTCTAACATACATTTCATTTTGGCTTTTAAAAAACAACTGCTGTGCTATATAACGCCGTATCCAGTAGTTGTAAATACCTGGGCAACGTTACCTTTCTAGGGCTTGTTTCCTCATAGATAAAACCTATTGGTACCCGGGGCCAGCTCTCCTATTGCTTCCTGATCCGGGACGATCTAAACATCTAATTTAACAAATATACGATGTCCAGTGTAAAATAGCGTGCTTGATGTCTTATTAGCACAAGACATAGAAGAGCAGGAAATTCACATAATGAAATGGACCAGCTGTGAGTAGTTTCCAGTGGATATAACCTCTCCTTTGTTGGCCTTTAAATAATAAGTGCATCAGCTGCTGCACCTGCGATGCATGCACGCGTGGAAATCCTGCAAATTCTTAAACTGCCATCCCAAGGCAGAAAATGCAGAATTCCATTTTATTTTAGCTTTTAAAGGGGTTAAATTCGGACTTGGTACTGGGGTACTCTCGGGGAGGTTTCCCTTACCTCTCCCAATGACGCTACTTAACCTCACCAGCACTCCCACACTGCCCTCACTTGCCTACCCGGTTCTAGGTGAACGGTCCCACTGGGCACAGACCAATGGGCTCGTTCCTTCCCAGCGGCAGGGTGGGACCTCCACCCTGGGCTTCGGAGACCCGCCCCCCCGTACGTGGCGTGCGTGCATGGCGCTACGCGGCGCGGGCCGGTTTCTACAGCGCGTGGCGCCCCCCCACGGCAGCCGGACTTCAATGTCCACGGCCTGACCGGAGTGTCCGCCATGGAGTCGCAGAAAGAGGCGCGAACACTCCAGAAGCCCGTCGCGCGGCCTCCTGGGGCCTCAAGGTCTCAGACGCCGAACGACAAGGAGCGGCGGGAGGGCGGCGCAGTGCCGGCGGCGGCTGCCTTGGGCGCAGAGGCGGACGACGACAGTGCAGACGGGCTGTGGGAGCTGCCGGTGGAGCCGGCCGAGCGGAGGCCCGAGTGCACCCGTTGCAGGTGACCGCGGGGCTGGGGGCGGGGACTGCAGCCGGCAGTGGCGGTCGGAGGAGGCTGCGACGCCCCCTGCCGGGGAGTCGGCGGCTCGGGCAGCTCTGCGCTTAGGGCGGCGGAGTTGGCGGGTGCACGCTGGAAATCTCGGAAATGCCGGGCACAGCTACCTAGTTAGAAGCCCCCTTTCCAGGTTCATGATTATTTAACCTTACTTCCTGCAATATGCTGAGCGTATCATGGGATGAGCAGACATCAGTTCTGTTTCCAAGAAACTTAAGCGTCCGATAGGGGAAGTAAGGGGTGATGACAATAATACTTGTAAAATAGTTACACAGTCATACTTAAGTGGCGTAGTCATATCACAGTTAAAAAGCATAAAGTGAATTGGAGGAGAGAGGCAGTCTCCTTTGCCTGTCCTACCAGAACTCTAAATATAGGGCCTTTTCAGATCTTCATTCTAAGTTCTCTTCAAACCCTACACACGTCCCACTGGTAATTTATGAAATCAGTTTTCATGGTAAATTATCATCTATATCCCAGTGTGTCTAGCTCCGACCTTTCTTCTGAGCACCAGACCTGTGCATTAATTTATCAGTTGTTTATTGAGTGCTTTGGTGATCACTGACAATGCAGTGGAGTCCATGTTTTTGTAGAGTGTTCTTTTACTGGATACGGATAATAAACCAGCAAACAAGCAATCAAATATGTAATTACAAACTGGGAAAAAAGCAATGAAGGAAAGGAATGGGTTGCTACTGTAGAAAATAGCTCGATGGTGTCATGAACTATCTCTGAGATTTGAAAGATGAGAAGAATCCAGCCAGGGGAAAAGCGTTCCAAGAAGGGGAACAGAAGGACTGAATACGGTTGAAGGTCTTTACTGCTTGAGTACTTGGAGTATCTTACTTTGGACATTTTGACCTTTTCCTAGGGCTGGATTGTAAGACTTCAGAGGAAAGGATCTTGAATGTAGAATGTTTTTATATTTTCTAAATGTACTATGTATAGTTGACACTCAGTAAACCTCTGAGGAGGATGGAAAATTTGTGATTAGAAGGGACTGTGAATTTGAACATAGGGGTTTGTGAATACAGTTAATTTAAAGAAGTCGTCTGAGGGGGTTGGGGAAACATTTAAAAATGTTTGGAGGGGTCTCAATAGGATACTGGAGGAAAAGTGTTTCAAATATAAATCAAAGGCTAAATTCCTGTGCTAGCTTTATTATGTAGTTTTTAGTCTGTTCAGAATTGTTAATTATAAATATGTAGTTAAAAATCTGTTTAGCAGAGATTTATGATGCTTTTTTTAAAAAAATGACTTCCTGAATTTTATCTTTTTTTCAGTTGCATTTAGTTAATACCTTAGGATTACAATTTTCCCCAACATTTCTGCACTTTGCTTATTTCTGGTGAAATTTGCTACTTGTGAAATCTCTCCTCCCTCTTGCTATGCATTTTATTTGCTTTAATTAGGTAGAATATAATTCTACACTTTGCTTATTTCTGGTGAAATTTGCTACCTGTGAAAACTCTCCTCCCTCTTGCTATGCATTTTATTTGCTTTAATTAGGTAGAATATAATTCTAGAATTATGGAGAATATTTAGGTGTTGTCAATAAAATATAAATAAATTGATGGCTTTTTATATTTTATTTCATTACGCTATTAGAGTTCTGCTAGTACCCTGGGTGAACTTCTTTACATTTATGCTTAAAATAGTTTTAAAAATGCATTCTTAGATTTGATTGATCATTGAGTCACAGTTATTTGGCTATTTACTTAAACTGTATTCATTTCTCTGAACACGTTACTACAAATGTCACAGTCTAGGGGAGTTCCAGAAATTAGGTTTGTTCAGGAAGTGCAAATTCAGTTTAACTTTTCAGCAGAATCTTGCTCATTAGAAATATAACATATCTTAAATATGAATGGAATATTCTTTAAAAGATCCCAAACTTGCAATTTGTTATTGCAAGATATAGATTCTATAAATGTATTCTGTCCTTTATGTATGTCTTGTTTACAAAACCTGCCTGTATTCCATTTACCTCTTAGAATACCTTTCCTATCCCCCATTCCCAAACGTATATAATTATTTTTTTTCAGCTAAAGACAAAACCTTGGCTGATCTCCCCAGAGTATGTATCATTAGCATTATTTGAGATAACATAAGAAGGCTGAGGGTCATGGGACATGGTAGGTGCACAAAAGATTTGTTGAGGCCGGGCGCGGTGGCTCACGCTTGTAATCCCAGCACTTTGGGAGGCTGAGGCGGGCGGATCACGAGGTCAGGAGATCGAGACCACGGTGAAACTCTGTCTCTACTAAAAATACAAAAAATTAGCCGGGCGTGGTGGCGGGCGCCTGTAGTCCCAGCTACTCGGAGAGGCTGAGGCAGGAGAATGGCGAGAACCCGGGAGGCGGAGCTTGCAGTGAGCCGAGATTGCGCCACTGCACTCCAGCCTGGGTGACAGAGCGAGACTCCGTCTCAAAAAAAAAAAAAATAGATTTGTTGAACTACTTGGTAAAATTCAGTTGTTCAACAAATATTTTTGGAGACCCTACTTCCAGACAGTGTGATAGGCTATGAAATACAAAGATGAAAAAGAGATGACTTCAGTTCTCCTGAAGATCAGGATCTAGTGGAAAGTGGCATATCTGTTTAAATGGGGAGCCCTCAGATTAAAAATCCGATGGTGTAGAGCAGTTTTTTCAAATTATAGGTAATGAACCGCAGTGAAACATTTGTTATATGCACACTCATATGTAGTAGAGAATGTATTCAAAAAGTTTGAGAAACATCAAATTTTTGAAGCTCTGAAGAAAACAGCAAAAAGTGTTTTCTGAATTTTTCAAAGTAAGAGTATTTGTAAAATAACTGTTCAGGTTAAAATCATTTTGCTAATTTAAACAATCTTATTTAAATTATATGACATCAGAGTGGAAAGATTTAAACACTTTTTATATGTGTTTGATATCCTTTGGCAGTCTTCGAAATTAGGCCGTCATGGAGTGAGAGTCAGAAGGCAAAAGGATGCATGTTCACCAAGTAGTGCTTCTGAGATTTTACTAGAGTCTTTAATTTTGTTAGGAAATAAAATGTACATGTGTATATGTGTGTGTGTGTATATATATATATATAATGCACATAAGCATGTGGTCTTTTTCTTGTTGAATTCTATACCATCAGCTTGTTTCTTAGATGGGTATATGTAAGATGTTATAGGAACATATAAAAAGGTTCTCCTAACCCTAAGTTTGTATGGTGGAGATGAGGAAAAGATCTGGGAAATCTTGGAAGTGACATGTAAGCTGAGACTGAAGGACATAACAAAATATTTAATCTGGATTCTAATATTTAGGATTAATTAGGGAAGAGACCGGCTGAAGGGAGGGCTTGAGGGAGGAAAAAGTGAGCTCTGGTTGAGGAAACAGTATGTACGAGAGTTTAGTGTATAGAATATATAGTGTATTTGGGGAGTTTGGGAGAAGGGAGGGAGTGGTGAGAGATGAGGCTGCAAAGATTAGTGGTGGTTGCCCCAGGAAGGGCAAAATAAACTATGTCAGGGAGTTTGGGCCTAATGCTCTATAACCCAACAAGCCAGCCACTGTAATATTTTTATATTTGAAAGGTGGTGACAAGTTTGACTTTTGTACCTGACTTTTGATGTATAATTTGTACTTTTTTATTTTATAAAAAAAGCAACTGGATGGTGATAAAAGGGTACAAGCTTGACTGGGAAGAATTAGGGCCTCATTACAGAAATATTTTAGGCATCTTGATTGTACTTTTATATCTTCTGTAGATACTGCTATACATTTGAGGATGAGTCATAAACCAGTTGCAAATCATTGGTCATAGGAATAATGGAATAATGTCTAAAAACAGCGTGTTTTAAAACCTGTTTAAGGGAAGAAACAGCAGGGAGAGCATGCACACAAACTGAATCAGATAGACCCTGAGATGGAAGTTTTTGTCTCTCCAGTGTTTTCTTTTCAAAAGTAACAAGCTGTAAGAATTATAATAAACCATATCTATATATTTAACACCCATTTACTAAACACCGGCCATCTGTCAGGCACATACCAGGCCTAGATATTTTATATATGATAATATTTTATTTAGTTCTTGTAACAAACTTTTAGATTGCTGCTTTTTTTTTTTTTTTTTGAAATGGAGTCTTGCTCAGTCACCCAGGCTGGATTGCAGAGGCGCAATCTCGGCTCACTGCAACCTCTGCCTCCCAGGTTCAAAGCATTCTCCTGCCTCAGCCTCCAGAGTAGCTGGGACTACAGGTGCCTGCCACCACGCCTCGCTAAGTTTTGTATTTTTTTTCGAGATGGAGTTTTGCTCTTGTAGCCCAGGCTGCAGTGCAATGGCGTGATCTTGGCTGACTGCAACTTCTGCCACCCAGGTTCATGTGATACTCCTGCGTCAGCCTCCTGAGTAGCTGGGATTACAAGCATGCACCACCATGCCTAATTTTGTATTTTTAGTAGAGATGGGGTTTCTCCATGTTGGTCAGGCTGATCTTGAGCTTCCGACCTCAGGTGATCCGCCTGCCTTGGCCTCCCGAAGTGCTGGGATTACAGGCGTGAGCCACTGCGGCCAGCCTAGGTTTTGTATTCTTAGTAGAAGCAGGGTTTCTGCCCTGTTGGTCAAGCTGGTCTCAAACTCCTGACCTCAGGTGAGCCACCTGCTTCAGCCTCACAAGGTACTGGGATTACAGGTGAGAGCCACTGCGCCCAGCTACTGTTTGCTTTTAAATGATGAGGAAATAGAGGTAACAGGCAAGTAGCAGAATTGAGTCTCTAGCTCCAGTCCACTTGGTTCCCTAGCTCATGCAAGTACTTGATCTCACTCCAGGCTTCTTGCTGAAGAAGCGTTAAGATTTCGTTTGCACAGTAGGTATTATCACCAGGTGAAATGGCATCACTAAGTCTGCAAGATTTTGAAACTTTTTTTTTTTCTTTTTTTTTATGAGACGGAGTCTCGCTCTGTCGCCCAGACTGGAGTGCAGTGGCGGGATCTCGGCTCACTGCAGGCTCTGCCACCTGGGTTCACGCCATTCTCCTGCCTCAGCCTCCCCAGCAGCTGGGACTAGAGGCACCCGCCACCACGCCCGGCTAATTTTTGTATTTTTAGTAGAGACGGGGTTTCACTGTGTTAGCCAGGATGGTCTCGATCTCCTGACCTTGTGATCTGCCGGCCTCGGCCTTCCAAAGTGCTGGGATTACAGGCGTGAGCCACCGCGCCTGGCCGATTTCCAAACTTTTTAAGTTAGTAACAGGATGTTGAGTTTTAGTATTTTCTCTGGCTTTTTAATTCCACGTATCATAACCTTTTCCTTATTCTTTAGGCCTGGATATTCTGGAGGAAAAAGTGATGGGGGGAACATCATAAGACAGAGACAGAGAGATAAAGTGGGGAAAGGAGAGAGAGAAGGGAAGAGTGCAGGTGTTTAAGAAGAATGCACGAGCCACAAACTGGCACTCTACAGATGTTTTGCTTTGAACTGTGTTTTATCAGCTTTTAAATTAGTTGCTAATAGTTCAAAATCAAGTTTTTTTTTTTTTTTTTTGAGACGGAGTCTCGCACTGTCACCCAGGCTGGAGTGCAGTGGCGCGATCTCGGCTCACTGCAAGCTGCGCTTCCTGGGTTCATGCCATTCTCCTGCCTCAGCCTCTCTGAGTAGCTGGGACTACAGGTGCCCGCCACCACGCCTGGCTAATTTTTCGTATTTTTAGTAAAGACGGGGTTTCACCGTGGTCTCGATCTCCTGATCTTGTGATCCGCCCGCCTTGGCCTCCCAAAATGCTGGGATTACAAGCATGAGCCACTATGCCTGGCCCAAAATCAAGATGTTTTATATAAAAATCCAGATTTCTGGCTTTTGTGACAGTGGGAAGATCTGACAGCTTCAAAGACCACCTTCCTGAGCAGCAGTTGGTTAAGCTCAGTATTATTGGCTGTGCCCGTATATTGGGCATGATCTCTCCAGGTCACTGTAGCTCCCAGTCATTCCTGCTTAACTCATTTCTGGTTAACGGCTGGCCCCCCATAGGCATTTATGTTTTGATTCTGGGTCTCCTGTACATCACTGTGGTTGTCTGACTGAGCAACTGGTAAATCAGTCTTCATGTTTGGTGGGAAAAGTGAAAAGTGATAATTCCTAGGGTAGTTAATGTAGAATAAATGAAACTGTTGAATCAGTATCAGCACTTAGAAAATAAACTATTTTGGGCCGGGCACAGTGGCTCATGCCTGTAGTCTCAGGACTTTGGGAGACTGAGGCGGGTGGATCACAAGGTCAGGGAGATCAAGACCAGCCTGACCAACATGGTGAAACCCTCCCTGTCTCTACTAAAAATACGAAAATAAGCTGGGCGTGGTGGTGAGTGCCTGTAATCCCAGCTACTTGGGAGGCTGAGGCAGGAGAATCGCTTGAACTTGGGAGGCAGAGGTTGCAGTGAGCCAAGATTGCTCCACGGCACTCCAGCCTGAGCGACAGAGTGAAACTCCGTCTGAAAAAAAAAAAAAAAGGAAAACTATTTTGCTAAATTTAAAATCGGCTAGGTTATTGATAATTTTTAGGGTAAAAATTTGGGTATTCTGAAGTTTAATTTTTTATATATCAAAGATATATTCTCAAGAGAAAATTATTACATTAGTTCTTTACTGTTAGTATAGAAAATATGTTTATTCTTTGAATTAGTTCATTCATAATATATGTGGAAAGCTTACTGATTTACAAATCATTGTGCAGGCTAATTGTATGTCCAAAGTTGAGCAATGATATATGTCAAGAGGGAATTTTTTCATAACCTTAATTAAGTCTCCAAAGAGGAATGGCCAGTTTTAAAAACCACATTAGAGCTTTCTAAGTGTTTGATTTATTTTCCCTAGGAAAAATAGGAATTATATTTTTACCCTCTGATAGGTAGAAGTTTTCTTTAAAGACTGTAAAAGCACATTAATTCCTTGAGTTCATTTGCCCAAAATTAATAATTCATAGTTTCTATTAGTGCTTATATAGTTAGATAATATATTCAGAAATAGTCTAGCCTAAAATTTGGTATCACTTAAAAAGAGTTCACAGGCTACAAAGTACTTTTACATTTTCGTTTAATACATGAGACAACTTTATGATTTAAATAGTGTTATTCTCTTTTATAGACTCTTAAGTTCAAATGACTAATAAGAGGCAGAGCTGCTTTAGCTTTCATATTTTTATTGCTACACCACATAATAATGAATTATACTTAAATGAACAGTATGACTGCATTTGTTTTTCTTGCATATAGTAAGTATTTACATGAGGTGTTTCTCTGCCTTCTTCTAATCTAAAGATTGTTTTCCTTTACCTTTGGCCATGGGTATTTTTAATTATTTTGAGGTGAGCAATTTTTAAATTATTGTATTTTTTAAAGTCAAGCCTGTATCTCCTGAATTCTTTGTCTGTCTGTGATGAGATTTTCATTTCTATTGCTAGCTTTTCACTTTTATGTTAGAAAGGCAGATTTGGGGAGGCTGAGATGGGAGGATCACTTGAGCCCAAGAGTTCGAGGCTGCAGTAAGGTAAGAAGGTGCCACTGCGCTCTTGCCTGGGTGACAGAGTAAGACCCCATCTCTTAAGGAGAGAGAGAGAGAGGGGTTTGATTTTTTTTTCTGCTGAGTTTATTGTTTGTTTGCTTGTTTTTCATTTTTCACTGTTGGAAACCTAGTTGAAAAGGTATGTGTTGAGCCTGTTGACCTTGCAAAGGGTAGAGAAATTGACCTGATAGAAAGGTCTCTGATCTGTTTGTTTATGTAGACAAGTTATTTGGCAGTCTAATTCTTTTTTCAAAAATTGTGGTAACATTTACATAACATAATATTTATCATTTTAACCATTTAAGTGTACAGTTTATTGACATTAAATATATAATGTTGTGTAGCCATCACCACGATATAAACGGTATAAACCCCAAACCTTTTCATAATCCCAACATAAACTCTGTCCATTACACTGTAATTTCCTGTTTTTTCCTCCCCTCAGACCCTGGTAATCTCTATTCTACTTTTTGTTTCTATGAATTTACCTATTCTAGATATAAGTGGAATCATATATTTGTCTATCTGTGTCTGGCTAATTTCACCTAGCATAATGTTTTCAAGGTCCATCCATGTTGTAGCAAATGAATGAAAATTTCACTTAATTCTATGGCTGAATTTTATGTATATAACCACATTTTGTGGATCTGTTATCCATTCATCTGTTGATGAATACTTGGGTGGGTTTTACCTTTTGGCTATTGTCAATAATGATGCAATGAACATTGGTATACAAATAATCTGTTCTAGTTCCTGCTCTCAGTTTTTTAAAAAATATATATTTTAGGTTGGTGTAAAAGTAATTGTGGTTTTTGCCATTACTATCTAGGAGTGGAATTACAGGTCATATGGTTTTATGTTTAACTTTTTGAGGAATTGTCAAGCTATTTTCCACGGTAGCTGCACCACCTACATTCCCACCAGCGATGTATGAGCTTTCTGTTTTTTCCACATTCCTGTCAACACTTACTATTATCAATTTTATTATGCCCATCTTAGGAGGCACGAAGTGATATTTCATTGTGGTTTTGATTTGTATTTTGCTGACTAATAATGTTGAACATCTTCTCATGTGCTTTTTGGCCATTTGCTTATCTTCTTTGGAAAAATGTCTATTCAAGTCCTTTTGGCAGGTGAATTGCAAGTGGACAAGTTAGCCTGTCACAGTTTCATGGACACTGGCAAAAGACATGAAATTCCTGGGCCAAAGACAAAGGACTTTATTACTGAAGGCACAACAGGGAGTATGAGCTTCATGTTTGTATTGTTTCTCTTGTTGTCCCCTCCCACTCCAAGCCCTACAGGGATTTCAGAGATAATTAGGTAGATGCTGTGCACACAGTGGGTTTGCATCCTGGCTGAAGGACCTTGAACTTAGTGTGTTCCTGAATTTTTTATAATGGGTTGCAAGTAAACCTGCTCTTTTTCCAGGCGGAGAACTTATCTGTCTTCCAAGGCTGTTCACCATGTAGATACCTTTGAAAAGCTAGTCCAGAACAAAAGGTTGTTGTCTGAGTCACAAAACATACAGAAATGTAAGAGACCCATGGAGAATTACCTCCAAAGTTCAGTTACCAAAATGAGGAAATGAACATTGGTACAGTACTATTTTTCTTTTCAACTTGTAAGTTCCAGGGTACATGTGCAGGATGTGCAGGTTTGTTACATAGGTAACATGTGCCATGGTGGTTTGCTGCACAGATCAACCCATCCCCTAGGTATTAAGCCCAGCATCCATTAGCTATTCTTCCTGATGCTTTCCCGCCCCCTGCCTTCCTAACGGGCTCCAGTGTGTGTTATTCCCCACGATGTGTCTGTGTGTTCTCATTGTTCAGCTCCCACTTACAAGTGAGAACATGCGGTGTTTTGTTTTCTGTTCCTGTATTACTTTGCTGAGGATAAAGCATCCAGCTTCATCCATGTCACTGCAAAGGACATGATCTCATTCCTTATGGCTGCATAGTATTCCATGATGTATGCTGCATTTTCTTTATCCAGTCTATTATTGATGGGCATGTGGAGTGATTCCATGTCTTTGCTATTGTGAATTGTGCTGCAGTGAACATACACGTGCATATATCTTTATAATAGAATGATTTATATTCCTTTGGTAATATACCCAGTAATGGGACTACTAGGTCACATGATATTTCTGCTTCTAGATCTTTGAGGAATTGACCCCTTGTCTTCCACAATGGTTGAACTAATTTACACTTCTACCAATAGTATAAAAGTGTTCTTTTTTCTCCACAGCCTCACCAGCATCTGTTGTTTCTTGACCTTTTATTTATTTTTTATTATTTATTTATTTATTTATTTTTTGGGGGATGGACTCTTGCTCTGTCGCCTAGGCTGGAGTGCCCTGGCGCAATCTTGGCTCACTACAAGCTCTGCCTCCTGGGTTCACACCATTCTCCTGCCTCAGCCTCCCGAGTAGCTGGGACTACAGGTGCTCGCCACCATGCCTGGCTAATTTTTTGTATTTTTAGCAGAGATGGGGTTTCACCATGTTAGCCAGGATGGTCTTGATTTCCTGACCTTGTGATCTGCCCGCCTTGGCCTCCCAAAGTGCTGGGGTTACAGGCATGAGCCATGGCACCTGGCCTCTATTTTTTGAAATGGAGTCCCACTATGTCACCCAGGCTGGAGCACAGTGATGTGATCTTGGCTCACTGCAACCTCCGTCTTCCTGGCTCAAACAATCCTCCTGCTTCAGCCTCCCAGGTAGCTGGGACTACAGGTGTGCACCACCATGCCCAGCTAATTTTTTGTATTTTTGTTGGAGATGGGGTTTCACCATATTGCCCCGGCTGATCTCTAACCCCTGACCTCAAGTGATCCACCCTCCTTGGCCACCCAAAGTGCTGGTATTACAGGTGTGAGCCACCATGCCTGGCCATTTCTTGACGTTTTAATAGTCACCATTCTGACTGTCATGAGATGGAATCTCACCGTGGTTTTGATATGGATTTCCATAATCAGTGATGTTGAGCTTTTTTCTTATGTTTGTTGGCCACATGAATGTCTTATTTTGAGAAGTGTCTGTTCATGTCCTTTGCCCACTTCTTAATGGGGTTGTTGGTTTTTCTCTGATATATTTATTTAAAATTCCTTGTGGACTCTGGATATTAGACCTTTGTCAGATGGATAGATTGCCAAGTTTTTCTCCCATTCTGTAGGTTGTCTATTCACTCTGATGATAGTTTCTTTTGCTGTGCAGAGGTCTTTAGTTTAATTAGATCCGATTTATCAATTTTTGCTTTTGTTGCAAAATTGCTTTTGGTGTTTTTGTCATGAGATCTTTGCCCATGCCAACGTCCTGAATGGTATTGTCTAGATTTTCTTCTAGGGTTTTTCTAGTTTTGGGTTTTACCTTTATGTCTTTAATCCATCTTGAGTTAGTTTTTGTGTAAGGTGTAAGGAAGAGGTCCAGTTTCAACTTTCTGCTGCATATGGCTAGCCAGTTCTCCCAGCACCACTTAAAAAAAAGTTAAAAAAAAAAAGTAGGGAATCCTTTCCCCATTGCTTGTTTTTGTCAGGCTTGTAGAAGATCAGATGGTTGTAGGGGAGTAGTCTTATTTCTGAGTTCTCTATTCTGTTCCATTGATGTGTGCGTCTGGTTTTGTACCAGTACCATGCTGTTTTAATTACAGTAGCCTTTTAGTATAGTTTGAAGTCAGGTAATGTAATGCCTCTCCAGTTTTGTTCTTTTCCTTAGGATTGTCTTGGCTATTCGGGTTCTTTTTTGGTTCCATATGAATTTTAAAATAGTTTTTCCTAATTCCGTGAAGAATGTTAATGGTAGTTTAATTGGAATAGCATGGAATCTATAAATTGGGCAGTATGGCCATTTTCACAATATTGATTCTTCCTATCCATGAGCATGGAATGTTTTCCCATTTGTTTGTGTCCTCTCTGATTTCCTTGAGCAGTGGTTTGTAGTTCTCCTTAAAGAGGTCCTTCACTTCCGTTATTAGCTCTGTATCTAGGCATTTTATTCTCTTTGTAGCAATTGCAAATGGGAGTTCATTCGTGATTTGGCTGTCTCCTTGCCTGCTGTTGGTACATAGGAATGCTTGTGATTTTTGCACATTGATTTTATATCCTGAGACTTTACTGAAGTTGCTGATCAGCTTAAGGAGATTTTGGGCTGAGACAATGGTGTTTTCTAAATATAGAATCATGTCATCTGGAAACATACAATTTGACTTCCTCTCTTCCTGTTTGAATACCCTTTATTTCTTTCTCTTGCCTGATTGCCCTGACCTGAACTTCCAATACTATTTTGAATAGCAGTGGTGAGAGAGGGGATCCTTGTCTTGTGCCCGTCTTCAAAGGGAATACTTCCAGCTTTTGCCCATTCAGTATGATATTGGCTGTGGGTTTGTCATAAATGGCTCTTATTATTTTGAGATACGTTCCATCAATACCTAGTTTATTGAGAGTTTTAGCCTGAAAGGGTGTTGAATTTTATCAAAGGCCTTTTCTGCATTTTTTGAGATAATCATGTGGTTTTTGTCATTGGTTCTGTTTATGTGATGGATTACATTTATTGATTTGCATATGTTGAACCAGCCTTGCATCCCAGGTATGAAGCTGACTTGATCATAGTGGATAACCTTTTTGATGTGCTACTGTATTCAGTTCCCAGTATTTTATTGAGGATTTTCTCATTGATGTTCATCAGGGATATTGGCCTGAAATGTTCTTTTTTTTGTTTTATCTCTGCCAGGTTTTGGTATCAGGATGATGTTGGCATCATAAAATGAGTTAGGGAGGAGTCCCTCTTTTTCTATTATTTGAAATGGTTTCAGAAGGAATGGTACCAGCTCCTCTTTATACTTGTGGTAGAATTCAGCTGTGAATCTGGTTCTGAGCTGTTTTTGGTTGGTAGGGTATTAATTACTGCCTCAATTTCAGAACTTGTTATTGGTCTATTCAGGGATTTGACTTCTTCCTGGTTTAGTGTTGGGAGGGTGTGTATGTCCAGGAATTTATCCATTTCTTCTAGATTTTCTAGTTTATGTGTGTAGAGGTGTTTAGAGTATTCTTTGATGGTAGTTTGTATTTCTGTGGGATCAGTGGTGATATCCCCTTTATCATCTTTTACTGTGTCTATTTGATTCTTCTCTTTTTTCTTCTTTATTAGTCTGGCTAGCAGTCTATCTATTTTGTTAATCTTTTCAAAACACCAGCTCCTGGATTCATAGATTTTTTTGAAGGGTTTTTTTGTGTCTCTATCTTCAGTTCTGCTCTGATCTTAGTTATTTCTTGTCTGTTGGTAGCTTTTGAATTTGTTTGCTCTTGCTTCTCTAGTTCTTTTAATTGTGATATTAGGGTGTTGATTTTAGATCTTTCCCACTTTCTCCTGTGGGCATTTTAGTACTATAAATTTCCCTCTAAACACTGCATTAGCTGTGTCCCAGATGTACTGGTACGTTGTGTCTTTGTTCTCATTGGTTTCAAAGAACTTATTTATTTCTGCCTTAATTTCATTATTTACCCAGTAGTCATTCAGGAGCAGGTTGTTCAGTTTCCATGTAGTTGTGCTGTTTTGAGTGAGTTTCTTAATTCTGTGTTCTAATTTGATTGCATTGTGGTCTGAGAGACTGTTATGATTTCCATTCTTTTGCATTTGCTGAAGAGTGTTTTACTTCTAATTATGTGGTCAATTTTAGAATAAGTGTGATGTGGTGATGAGAAGAATGTATATTCTGTTGATTTGGGGTGGAGAGTTCTGTAGATGTCTATTAGGTCTACTTGGTCCAGAGCTGAGTTCAAGTCCTGCATATCCTTGTTAATTTTCTGTCTCATTGATCTGTCCAATATTGACGGTGGGGTGTTAAAGTCTGTCACTATTATTGTGTGGGAGTCTAAGTCTCTTACAGAAACCCCATCCAAAGGTTACCAGCATCAAAGACCAAAGGTAGATAAATCCATGAAGATGAGGAAAAACCAGCACAAAAAGGCTGAAAATCCCAAAAACCAGAATGCCTCTTCTCCTCCAAAGGATCACACCTCTTCACCACCAAGGGAACTAAACTGGATGGAGAATGAGTTTGATGAATTAACAGAAGTAGGCTTCAGAAAGTGGGTAATATCAAACTCCTCCGAGCTAAAGGAACATATTCTAACCCAATGTAAGGAAGCTAAGAACCTTGAAAAAAGGTTAGATGAATTGCTAACTAGAATAACCAGTTTAGAGAATAACATAAATGACCTGATGGAGCTGAAATACACAGCATGAGAACTTCTTGAAGCATACACAAGTATCAGTAGCCAAATCGATCAAGCGGAAGAAAGGATATCAGAAATTGAAATAAATGAAATAAAGTGTGAAGACAAGATTACAGAAAAAAGGAATGAAAAGGAATGAACAAAGCCTCCAAGAAATATGGGACTATGTGAAAAGACGAAACTTGTTTGATTGGTGTACCTGAAAGTGATGGGGAGAATGGAACCAAGTTGGAAAACACTCTTCAGCATATTATCCAGGAGAACTTCCCCAACCTCGCAAGACAGGCCAACATTCAAATTCAGGAAATACAGAGAACACCACAAAGATACTCCTTGAGAAGAGCAACCCCAAGACACATAATCATCAGATTCACCAAGGTGGAAATGAAGGAAAAAATGTTAAGGGCAGCCAGAGAGAAAGGTTGGGTTACCCACAAAGAGAAGCCCGTGAGACTAACAGCGGATGTCTCAGCAGAAACCCTACAAGGCAGAAGAGAGTGGGGGCCAATATTCAACATTCTTAAATAGAAGAATTTTTAACCCAGAATTTCATCTGCAGCCAAACTAAGCTTCATAAGTGAAGGAGGAATAAAATCCTTTACAGATAAGCAAATGCTGAGAGATTTTGTCACCACCAGGCCTGCCTTACAGAAGCTCCTCAAGGAAGCACTAAATATGGAAAGGAAAAACAAGTACCAGCCACTGCAAAAACATACCAAATTGTAAAGACCATCGACACTATGAAGAAACTGCATCAACTAAGGGGCAAAATAACCAGCTAACATCATAATGACAGGATCATATTCATACATAACAATATTAACCTTCGATGTAAATGGGTTAAATGCCCCAATTAAAAGACACAGATTGGCAAATTGGATAAAGAGTCAAGACCCATTGGTGTGTTGTATTCAGAAGACCCATCTCGTGTGCAAAGACACACATAGGCTCAAAATAAAGGGATGGAGGAAGATTCACCAAGCAGATGGAAAGCAAAAAAAAAAAAAAAAAAAAAAAGGCAGGGTTGCAATCCTAGTTTCTGATAAAACAGACTGTAAACCAACAAAGATAAAAAAAAAAGACGAAGGGCATTACATAATGGTAAAGGGATCAAAGCAGCAAGAAGAGCTAACTATCCTAAATATATATGCACCCAATACAGGGGCACCCAGATTCAAAAGCAAGGCCTTAGAATCATGTGGTTTTTGTCTTTAGTTTTGTTTTTGTGGTGAATTACATTTATGGATTCGTGTGTGTTTAACCAACTTTGGATCCCAGGGATGAAGCCATCTTGATCATGACAGATTAGCTTTTGATGTGCTGCTGGAATCAGTTTGCCAGTACTTTATTGAGGATTTTTGCATTGATGTTCATCAGGGATATTGGAGGGCAGTTTTTTTTTTTTGTTTTTGTATCTCTGCCAGGTTTTGGTATCAGGATGATGCTGGCTTCATGAAATGAGTTAGGGAGGAGTTCCTTCTTTTTAACTGTTTGGAATAGTTTCAGTAGAAATGGTACCAGCTCCTCTGTACCTCTGGTAGAATTCAGCTGTAAGTTCGTCCTTTCCTGTGCTTTCTTTTTGGGCTGATAGGCTATTTAATTACTGCCTTGGTTTCAGGACTCATTATTGGTCTATTCAAGTATTCAGTTTCTTCCTGGTTAGTCTTGGCAGGTTGTATGTGTCTAGGAATTTATCCATTTATCCTAGATTTTCTAGTTTATGTGCATTGAGGTATTTATAGTATTCTCTGATGATTGTTTGTATTTCTGTATGGTCAGTGGTGATATCCCCCTTATCATTTCTGATTGTGTCTGTGTGGTTCTTCCACCTTTTATTCCTTATTAGTCTACCTAGCAGTCTATTTATTGTTATTTTTTCCAAAAAACCCCAGCTCCTGGATTTGTGGATTTTTTGAAGGGGTTGTCATGTCTCTATCTCTTTTAGTTATGCTCTGATCTTGGTTATTTCTTGTATCCTGCTAGCTTTGGTGTTTCTTTGCTCTTGTTTCTCTAGTTCTTTTAGTTGTGATGTTAGGTAGTTGATTTGAGATCTTACTAGCTTTTTGATGTGGGCATTTAGTGCTGTATATTTTCCTCTAAACACTGCTTTAGCAGTGTTACAGAGATTCTGGTGCATTGTCTCTTTGTTCTCACTAGTTTTAAATAACTTCTTGATGTCTGCCTTAATTTCATAATTTACCAAGGAGTCATTCAGGAACAGGTTGTTCAATTTCCATGTAGTTGTGTAGTTTTGAGTGAGTTTCTTAACCCTGAGTTCTAATTTGATTGCACTGTGGTCTGAGAGACTATTTGTTATCATTTTCAGTTCTTTTGCATTTGCTGAGGTGTGATTTACTTCGAATTATGTGATCAATTTTTGAGTAAGTGTCATGTGTCTAGGAGAAAAATGTATATTCTGTTATTTTTGGATGGAGAGTTCTGTAGATGTCTATCAGGTCTGCTTGAGCTGAGTTCAGGTCCTGAATATCTTTGTTAATTTTCTTTCTTGATCATCTGTCTAATATTGTCAGTGGGGTGTTAAAGTCTGTCACTATTATTGTGTGGGAGTCTGAGTCTCTTTGTAGATCTCTAAGAACTTGCTTTATGAATCTGGGTGCTGCTGTATTGGGTGCATATATATTTAGGATAGTTAGCTCTCCTTGTTGAACTGAACCCTTTACCATAGATAACACCCTTCTTTGTCTTTTTTGATTTTTGTTGGTTTAAAGTCTGTTTTGTCAGAAACTAGAATTGTGACCCCTGCATTTTTCTGTTTTCCATTTCCTTGGTAAATTTTCCTTCATCCCTTTATTTTTAGCTTATATGTGTCTTTGCATGTGAGATGGGTCTCTTGAAGATAGCATACAGATGGATCTTCACTCTATCCAGCTTGCCATTCTGTGTCTTTTAGTTAGGGCATTTAGGCCATTTACACTGAAGGTTAATATTGTTATGTGTGAGTTTGATCCTGTCGTCATGAAGCTAGCTGGTTATTTTGCAGACTTGTTTATGTGGTTGCTTCGTAGTGTCACTGATTTGCCTACTTCAGTGCATTTATGTAGTGGCTGGTAATGATTTTTCCTTTCCATATTTAGTGCTTCCTTCAGGAGCTCTTGAAAGGCAGGCCTAGTGGTGACGAAGTCCCTCAGCATTTGCTTGTCTGAAAAGGATCTTATTTCTCCCTTACTTATTAAGCTTAGTTTGGCCAGATATGAAATTCTGGGCTGGAAATTCTGTTAAGAATGTTGAATATCAGTCCCTAATCTCTGCTGGCTTATTGGGTGTCCACTGAGGGTTTTGCTTTTAGTCTGATGGACTTCTCTTTGTAGGTTACCTGGCCTTTCTCTCCCACTGCCCTTAACATTTTTTCTTTCATTTTGACCTCGGAGAATCTGATGATTACGTGTCTTGGGGTTGATCTTCTCATGGAGTATCTTACTGGGGTTCCCTGAATTTCCTGAATTTGCCTGTTGGCTTGTCTTGCTAGGTTGGGGAAGTTCTCCTGGTTGAGATCCTGAAGTATGTTTTCCAACTTGTTTCCAATTTCCCTGTCTCTTTCACGTACCCCAGTCAGTTGTAGGTTTGGTCCTTTTCCATAATCCCGTATTTCTCAGAGGTTTTGTTCATTGTCTTTTCTTTTTTCCTTTTTTCTTTTTCTGAGACAGAGTCTCGCTTTGTTACCAGGCTGGAGTGCTGTGGTGCAATCTTGTTTCGCTGCAATCTCCGCCTCCGGGGTTCAAGTGATTCTTGTGCCTCAGCCTCCTGAGTAGCTGGAATTATAGGTACACACCACCATGCTTGGCTAATTTTTGTTTTTAGTAGAGATAGGCTTTTGCCGTGTTGGCCAGGCTGGTCTCGAACTCCTGACCTCAGGTGATCTGCCTGCCTCGGCCTCCCAGAGTGCTGGGATTGCAGGCGTGAGCCACTGTGCTCAGTCTCATTCTTTTCTTTCTATTCTTGTCTTTCTGTCCTAAGTTAGAAAGATAGTCTTACAGCTCCGAGATTCTTTCCTCTCCTTGGTCTATTTTGCTGTTGATACTTGTGATTGTATTGTGAATTTCTTAATTTGTGTTTTTCAGCTCCATCAGGTCATTTATGTTCCTCTCTAAACTGGCTGTTCTCATTATCAGCTTCTGTATTGTTTTATCATGATTCTTAGCTTCTTTGCATTGGGTTAGAACATGCTCCTTTAGCTCAGCGAAGCTTTTTATTACCCATTTTCTGAAGCCTACTTCTGTCAATTCGGTCATCTCAGCCTCAGTCCAGTTCTGTACCCATGCTGGAGAGGTGTTGCAGTCATCTGGAGTCACTCTGGATTTTTGAGTTTTCAGCGTGTTTGCATTGATTCTTTCTCATCTTTGTGGGCTTATCTACCTTCTGTCTTTGAGGTTGCTGACCTTTGAATGGTGTTTTTGTGGGATCTTCTTTGTTGATGTTATTGTTGTTGTTATTGTTTTCTGTTTGTTTGTTTTTCTTTTAACAGGCCACTCTTCCATAGGGCTGCTGTGGTTTGCTGGGGTTCCACTCCAGACCCTAGTCTCCTTGGTCCTCCCACACCTGGAGATATTACCAGGGAAGGCTGCAAAACAGCAAAGGTGACGGCCTCCTCTTTGTTCTTGGAGCTTTGTCCCGGGGGCACACTGAACGGATGTTGGCCTGAATGCTCCTGTAGAAGGTATCTGGAGCCCCCTACTGGGAGTTGTCACCCAGTCAGGAGGAACAGGATCAGGGACCCGCTTAAAGAAGCAGTCTGGCTGCCCTTTGGCTGAGTGGGTGTGCTGTGCTGAGGGGAATCTTCCTTGTGCAGACTGCCTGGACTCTCCAGAGCCAGCAGGCTGGAAAGGCTAAGTTGGCTGAACTGCAAATACGGTCACCGCTTCCCCCCGCCTCGCCCTTCCCCCCTTTGTGGCTCAGTCCCAGGGAGTGATCAGAGATCTCTTCATGTAACTCTGGCTAGTGTAGCTGAAATTCCTGCAGGGAGGCCCCACCTAGTGAGGAGGGATGAAGCAGGGTCCCTGTTAGAGGAGCAGTCTGACCGCAGTCTGCTGTGTTGTGGAAAACTCTTCCCATTCCAGACCTGCTGGACTCCCCAGAGGAGCTGGCAGGCTGGAACCACAGAGATGGCAGCTGCCCCCGCTCCCAAGCCCATCAGGAACTTGGTTCATTTCAGACAGTCTCCAGCCTCCTGCCACTGGCCAGCTGGAATTTCAAGCCAGTGGGTGTTAACATGTGAGGTGCCATGGGAGTGGGGCCTGCAGAACGATTCTGCTTGGCCCCCTGGATTCAGCGCCCTTCCTAGGGGAAGGCATGGATGGATTTCCCACCTTGCTGGAATTCCCAGGACCAGAGTATGCAGAATTCCTCGGTCTCTGTACATACCTGAGCCACTCTGTTGATACTCCGCATAGCTCTATGCTTTGGACCGAAGGTCCTGGTGGTATGGGCTCACGGGGGGATCTCCTGATCTGCAGGTTGCAAAGATCTGTGGGAAAAACGTGGTTTCCTGGGTGGGGTCGCACACTCACTGCCTCCCTTGGCTGGGAGTAGGGCCTCCCCTGGCTTCAGAAGGGGCTGTCTCCCCACCCTGCTTTTCCTCACTGTCTGTGGATTGAGCCATCCACCTAGTGAGTCCCAAGGTGAGAACCTGGATACCTCAGTTGAAGGTTCAGAATTTCATTTGTTGTTTTCATTCTTCTCTGTGATAGCCACTGACTGCAGCTGCTTCTGGTACAGTACTGTTAACTATGTTCAGAATTCACCAGTTTTTCCACTCAAGTTCATTTTTTCTGGTCCAGGATCTAACTCAGCGTCCCACATTGCATTAATTCTCATGTCTTGTTAGTCCTCTCTAGTTTGTGATGATTCCTTAGGTTTTTTTTTTTTCACGATCTTGTTACTTTTGAAGAATACTGGTCAGTTATTTTGTAGAATGTCTCTCAAGTTGGGTTTAACTTATGATTTCTCATGATTAGAGCAAGGTTATACATTTTTGGTAAGACTAGCTACAAATTACTAGTCTAAAAATAGTATATTTTTAGCAAATATCATATCAGAGGTATGTGATATGAATATGCATTGTTCTTGGCGAAATTAACATAGATCATTTGGTTAATGTGGTCTCTGCTGTGTTTTTCCTCTTTGCAGTTACTCCTGTTCCCTTTGTAGTTAATAAATATCTTGGGGAGGAATTTACTCTGAGACTTTGCAAATATACTGTTTCTGCTCAAAATTTTGCCCACTGATTTTAGTATCCATCTTGTCGGCAACAATTATGGCTATGGTGCTCTGATAGTGATTTTCTGTTTTCCCCATTCTTTCCACATTTATTGATTGGAATGTTTCTATATGGAAGAGCTGTGTCTTTTTCTCCCCATTTATTTATTTATTCAATTATTTGCTTATATCTGTATGGAATTATGGATATTTATTTTTTGCTATATTATAATCTAGTACTATTTTTATTTCTTTTATTGCTCAAATTGTTCCCTTCTGGGTCATTGAGAACTCTTTCAGGTTGGTTCCTGGAACCTTTTGACATGCTTATCCTTTTTTGAGAACTTTCTTACTTTCTGACGCTGTAAGATGATCCAGGCTTATCTTATATTTTCCCTGCCCCAGCCCTAGAATCAACCACTTTTTCAGGAAGCCCTGGTTTATTGTAAAATGATATTCAAAACCAAGATCCATAGGGACATGGATGAAACTGGAAAACATCATTCTCAGTAAACTATCGCAAGGACAAAAAACCAAACACTGCATGTTCTCACTCATAGGTGGGAATTGAACAATGAGAACTCATAGACACAGAAAGGGGAACATCACACTCCGGGGACTGTTGTGGGGTGGGGGGAGGGGGGAGGGACAGCATTAGGAGATACACCTAATGCTAAATGACGAGTTAATGGGTGCAGGAAATCAACATGGCACATGGATACATATGTAACAAACCTGCACATTGTGCACATGTACCCTAAAACCCTAAAGTATAATAAAAAAAAAAAAAAAAAGGACATTTATTGAAAAAAAAACAAAAAAAAAAACCAAGATCCGGGTGCTTGGTGTGCTTATTGCTACTGAGATGTTTATCTTATTAGTGGACAGATCTACGATTTCTGTGTATATACTAACCCATGCATATACCTATATCTATTTCTAAATCTGTATGTACACATACACTTATGTAAAGAAACCATGAGTTTCATCCAATACCACAGAGTTCATTCTAGCCTTCCTCCCTTCTCTAATTGTAGTTTATTTCTTTGACAGTAAGAAACCTGACTCTCTTTATCTACAACATGTTTGATTGTTTATTCAACCCTAATCTACCCATACAGTTGTTTTGGAATTGCAAACCCATACTTCTGTTACTATTTGACTTTTTTTTTTTTTGAGATGGAGTTACTGATTGACTTTTTTTTTTTTTTTTTTTTGAGATGGAGTCCCCCTCTGTTGCTCAGCTGGAGTGCAGTGGCGTAATCTTGGCTCACTGCAACCTCCACCTCCCAGGTTCAAGAGATTCTCCTGCTTTAGCCTCCCAAGTAGCTGGGACTTACAGGCACCTGCCACCATGCCTGGCTAATTTTTGTATTTTTAGTAGAGACGGGGTTTCACCACATTGGCCAGGCTGTTCTTGAATTCCTGACCTCAGGTGATCCCCCCACCTCAGCCACTCAAAGTGCTGGGATTACAGGTGTGAGCCACTGTGCCTGGCCTCTGATTGACTTTTAATTTGTAATTCTGGAGAACTGTTAGGGAAAGCAACATACCAGGAGATGGATTTCGATAGTGATAACTTTTATCAGTTTAATTAACTTAGGTATCATTCCTATCAACTTTTCCTTCTATAGTTTACTTTGCCTTATGTAATGTACTAAAGATATAAGGCTGGCATTATAGCATATCATCAACTAATTTTCCTGAGCATGATCATAAGAAAATATTAAGCATCTTTTCTGGTGAAAAGATCTAAAAACCACAGATTGTTGGAGTAACTTTGAGGTGACATCTATTCAGTGCTTCTTAAAAATATATATTTTTTCTGAACACAAAAGAGGTGTATACTCAGAAGAAAAAGTCACACATTACAGAAATAAATGAAACATACAGAAATTCCTCATAACCCTTTATGACAACCACTGCGCACCCACATATACCAGATAACTGTTCAATGCTTTTTTAAACTTGAACATTTTATCATATTTTTTGAGGTTTACTTTTGTAAATTTGCCAGAATGATAGAGAAACGGCCAAATCCCACTGTACATCTAGGAAACTAATATAGATGTTAGGAGAAATTGTGGGATTTTGATAGTATTAAGGTATTTTTCTGGGCAGGGTATTTTTCTTTTTTTTTTTGAGACAGAGTCTTGTTCTTTCGCCCAGGGCAGAGTGCAGTGGCACGATCTCGGCTCACTGCAAGCTCCGCCTCCCGGGTTCACGCCATTCTCCTGCCTCAGCCTCCCGAGTAGCTGGGACTACAGGCACCCGCCACCACGCCCGGCTAATTTTTTGTATTTTTAGTAGAGACGGGATTTCACCGTGTTAGCCAGGATGGTCTCGATCTCCTGACCTCGTGATCCGCCCACCTTGGCCTCCCAAAGTGCTGGGATTACAGGCGTGAGCCACTGCTCCCAGCTAGGGCAGGGTATTTTTCTAGGCAATGCGTGACTGCACCCAAACCATAGCTGATACCTTTATGAGTTTCTCAAGATAAATACTGGTATATGCATAATGCCCAAGGCAAGTGAAAAACAAGGAATTAAGAGATACTTCTTCCTGGCATCTCTTTCAGCCACCAAATGACCACAACTTGGTGCCTTATATGAAGTATAATTTGGAACCAATCTCATCCTGCAGTCATATCTCATTAATGAGTAAACACATCTGAGATGTTTCATTCTGCAAATTTTTTTTTTTTTTTTTGAGGTGGAGTCTTGCTCTGTTGCTCAGGCTGGAGTGTAGTGGTGCAATCTTGGCTCACTGCAACCACCGTAACTCCACCTCCCGAGTTCAAGTGATTCTCCTGCCTCAGCCTCCCAGGTAGCTGGAATTACAAGCGTGAGCCACCACGCCTGGCTAATTTTTGTATTTTTAATAGAGATGAGGTTTTACCATGTTGGCCAGGCTGGTCTTGAACACCTGACCTCAAGTGGTCCACACGCCTTGGCTTCCCAAAGTACTGGGATTACAGGTGTGAGCCACTGCACGTGGCCTGCGAATGCTTATTATTTGTCTTTTTTCACCAAGTTAGGTACTGGGGGTATTAAAATGAATGAAAGTTGGTTATTACCGTAAGGAACTTTAAGGGAAGAAACACAGGTAAGCCAATAATTGTAATATAACATGAATAGTGTGATTTAGAAGTGCAGAGGTGGGAGGGACCCCTGCTTGGAACTTTACAGGGGAGGTGGTATTTAAACTACTCTTTAGTACCTGGCTTCTCTCTGTGCCATCACTCGGCAATGAATTTTTTCAGTCCTGTGCTAATTGAAGTAGTTTTCTAAACTCCATTTTGTCATCTGTTCAATTCCCTTTTATTGAAGTTCTTTATATTTTTAACATGTCTGTCTGCTCATTTTATTCCTTTCCTGGAGACCTTCAGTGCTTATATTTTAGGTAAAGAAAGGAGTTCAGAATCTTTTGTGTAACATCCAAGTCCTGCAGGTCAGTCCTCAGCCTGTCCACTCATCTCTTCCTCCTCCACACACCCCTTTCTCCAGCTACACTGAACTGCTCCCCCAAAACAGGTGCTTTTTAATGCTTGGCTCCATGCCTTTGTTCTGTTATTCTTTCTCTGTGAAAAGCTCCTTCCTCATCTGTGCTGTCTGCAATCATAATCTGTTTCAAGGTCCAGCTGAAGTTCCATGTCTTGCATGAAACGATTTCTTATCCTTCTAGCTATCTCCCAAGTTTGAATAGTTTCTTCTAACTCCTTACTTTGTCTTTTTTCTCTATGATATTGTTAGCTTCCTGTGGGTCAGCCTCTTCATATTTCTTACGGTATCTTTAACCACCTATCCTTAATTGCTTTTAGCCATTTTATACTGAGGAATTTTATGAATATTTTGGCTTTGATCTTTTGCTTCTGGATCCTCTTTAGACCCTCAGGTTTGTTTATTTATCTCCAAATGTTTTAATTCTAGTGCTAGGTCTTCTGGGGTCTAGGACAGCTGGATAGAGCTATGTGTTAAGACTTTTCATTGAACATTAACTGCTTATATGGACTCAGTCAAATGTATTGATTAAAGGCATGCGTTTTGGAATCAGACAAAACCATGCTCTAGCCCCATCTCTGTTTTCTCTTGAAAAATTTGCTTAACCTCTCTAAGCCTTAGTTTCATCATCTTTAAGTTAGGCTAAAAATACTACCTCCTGCTGACTGGTTTTGTGAGAATTAAATAAAGTAGCATAGTGCCTAAAACGTAAAAGTGTGCAATAAGTGTTAAATTCTTTGTCTTTATCTGTCTCTTCTCTTCCTCTCCCTTCTCCTTTTCCTCCCCTCTTTTGTTTTTATTCCCTAATCCCACTTCCTTTTTCTTCTACATGAAATATCATTACTGTTTATGAAATTAGTCTGTTTTGCTAATATCCAGCTTCTTTTAGGATTTTTTTTTAGAGTCAGAAGTTATGGGCAAATTAATAATTTTTCGTTTGTTAATGCGGCAGTTCACCATAAATAAATTGCCTCGTGATGGGAATTTTGTCATTCTGGTACTTTCAGTTGTACTCAATTCTTAGCTGTATATACGTGTTGCATTGATGAAAACCACTTTTTCAGGGGAAAGGCATCAAAATCAGTGGCTTATTTGTAGCACTATTGTATTCTCTTATATAGTAATGTAATACTAACCTAAATCTTAATATATTTTCTCTAATTTATAACAAAGAATTTTTTTTTTTTTTGAGATGGAGTTTCGCTCTTATTGCCCAGGCTGGAGTGCAATGGCGTGATCTCAGCTCACCACAATCTCTGCCTCCCAGGTTCAAGGAGTTCTCTTGCCTCAGCCTCCTGAGTAGCTGGGATTACAGGCATGCACCACCACGCCTGGCTAATTTTGTATTTTTAGTAGAGATGGGGTTTCTCCATGTTGAAGCTGGTCTTGAACTCCTGACCTCAGGTGATCCGCCCTCCTTGGCCTCCCAAAGTGCTGGGATTACAGGCATGAGCCACCGCGCCCGGCAACAAAGATTTTAACTCTCAAAATCAGTGGCTTATTCGTAGCACTATTGTATTCTCTTATGTAGTAAGGTAACACTAACCTAAATCTTAATATATTTACTTTGTAGCAAAGAAAATTTTTAACTCTTTTTGTGCTTTTTTGGGAAAATGGACATTGATGTAAAATGAGGAAGTATGCCCCCCCAATAAAGCAAGTATACAAAAATCTGTGTTTTAAAATATAGACAGTTTTTAGATAAGAAAAGGAGATGAGAGAATAAGCAAAATAGGTATGTTTCCTAATAACGTTGTCTTTTCATTCTATTCTATGCAGAATATCTCTACTTTAACCTTTGATTCCTGCTTATAAGGATGGATGTTCATGCAGCCAGTGAATAAGGAGCAGAGGATTCTGTTGCGTGAGGACCTGGAGGCTCAGTTTGAATAAATCATGTGGACATTCTTTATTTGTCCAATCATTATTTATTCAATATCTAGTACCCAGGAAAGGCACAGCTGGGATAATACAAAAATGATTAAGAAATTGTTTCCTTTAGAACATATAGTGAATTAATTATGAGAGAAAACATGTCTAAGTAACATTTAAGACAAACTATGGAAATATAAAATAATAATTTGCAGAGGAAAGAGTGATTAAATTAATTTCCTGTTAAGAAAGCTGTTTGCTATATTTTATATTTGTTTATATTTCTATAAAAAGAAAGGAAGTAAATAATAGGTTAACTGAATGTAAGATGATTATGATAAAATTCTCAGTCTTCGTTGATCCATAACTGTCATCACAGTTTTAGTAGGGGCTTTTCTAGCTGCTGTATATATTCATCTCTCTAGACACGAGACGTTTGTTCTCTAGGCATATGGCCTCTCTGAAGCTTTCTTAATTATAACACTCAATAAAACTTTTTTTTTAACTTTTATTTTAGTTTCAGGGGTACATGTGCAGGTTGGAGCTATAGATGAATTGTGTGTCATGGAGGTTTTATGTACATATTATTTTGTCACCCAGGTATGGAGCATTGTATCTACTAGGTAATTTTTTGATCCTCACCCTATTCCCACCCTCCACCCTCAATTAGGCCTCAATGTCTATTGTTTCCTTCTTGGCATCCATGTGTACTCAATGTTTAGCTCCCACTTATAAGTGAGAATATGCAGTGTTTGGTTTTCTGTTCTTGCGTTAGTTCACTTAGGATAATGGTCTCCAGCTCCATGTTGCTGTAAAGGACATGATTTTGTTCTTTTTTTATGGCTGCATAATATTCCATGGTGTATATGTACCACATTTTCTTTATCCAGTCTACCACTGATGCTCATTTAGGTTGATTACATGTCTTTCCTTTGGTGAACAGGGCTGCAGTGAACATATATGTGCATGGATCTTTATGGTAGAACAGTTTATATTCCTTTGGATATTATGGGATTGCTGGATGGAATGGGAATTCTGTTTTAAGTTCTTTGAGAAATTGCTAAACCGCTTTCCATAGTGTCTGAGCTAATTTACATTCCCACCAGCAGTATATAAGTATTCCCTTTTATCTGGAGCCTTGCCAGCATCTCTTGTTTTTTTGACATTTTAATAATAGCCATTCTTACCGGTGTGAGCTGGTATCTCATTGTGATTTTGATTTGCATTTCTCTGGTGATTAGTGATGTTGAGCATTTTTCCATATGCTTCTTTGCCTTGTATATGTCTTATTTTGAAAAATGTCTGTTTATGTGTTTTGCTCACGTTTTAATGGGTTTTTTTTGCTTGTAGATTTAAGTTTCTTACAGATTCTGAATATTAGACCTTTGTCAGATGCATAGTTTGCAAATATTTTCTCCCATTTTATGAGTTGTTTGTTTACTCTGTTGACTTATCTTTTGCTTTGCAGAAACTTTTTAGTTTAATTAGGTCCCATTTGTCAATTTTAATTTTTGTTGCAGTTGCTTTTAGCATCTTCATCATAAAATCTTTGCCAGTGCCTACATCTACAGTGGTGTTTTCTAGTTTATCTTTCAGGATTTTTATAGTTTTAGGTTTTACATTGAAGTTTTTAATCCATCTTGAGTTGACTTTTGTATATGGTGTAAGGAAGAGGTCTAGTTTCAGTCTTCTACATACAGCTTGCTACTTATCCCAGCACCATTTATTGAATAGGGAATCCTTTCTCCATTGTTTGTTTTTGTCAGCTTTGTTGAAGATCAGAGGGTTGTAGGTATGTGGCTTTACTCCATTCTGTACAATTAATCTGTATGTCTGTTTTTGTACCAGTACCATGCTGTTTTGGTTACTGTAGCATTATAGTATAGTTTGAAGTCTGGTAATGTGTTTGCTCCAGCTTTGTTCTTTTTGCTTAGAATTGCAGTTGTTATTTAGGCTCTTTTTTGGTTCCATATGAATTTTAGAATAGTTTTTTTTTCTGATTCAGTGAAGAATGTCATTGGTAGTTTGATAGAAATAGGATTGAATCTGTATATTGCTTTGGGTAGTATGGTCATTTTAACAATGTTGACTCTTCCTATCAATGAGCTTGGGATGCTTTTCCATTTGTTTGTGTCATCTCTGATTTCTTTGAGCAGTGCTTTGTAATTCTCATTGTAGAAATTTTTTTACCTCCTTGGTTAGCTATATTCCTAAGTATTTTTATTCTTTTTGTGTCTATTGTGAGTGGGATTGTGTTCTTGATTTGGCGCTCAGCTTGGACATTATTGGTGTATAGAAATGCTACTGATTTTTTTTCATTGATTTTGTATCCCGAAACTTTGCTGAGGTTGTTTATCAGATCTAGGAGCTTTTGGGCAGACTATGGGGTTTTCTAGGTAAAAAAGAATATTGTCTGCAAACAGAGATAGTTTGACTTTCTTTGTTTCTATTTGAATGTCTTTTATTTCCCTTGCCTGATTTCTCTGGCCAGGACTTCCAGTAAAATGTTAAATAGGAGTGGTGAGAGTGAGCAGACTTGTCATGTTCCAGTTCTCAAGGGGAATGCTTTTGGCTTTTGCCCGTTCCGTATGATGTTGGCTGTGGATTTGGCTTAGATGGCTCCTATTATTTTGAGGTAAGTTCCTTTAGTGCCTAGTTTGTTGAAGATTTTTAACATGAAGTGATGCTGGATTTTATTGAAAGCCTTTTCTGCATCTATTGATATGATCATGTGGTTTTTGTTTTTAGTTCTCTTTGTGTGATGAATCACATTTATTGATTTGCATGTATTGAACCATACTTGCATCCTAAGGATAAAACCTACTTGATCAGATTGCGGTGAATTTGTTTTTGATGTGCTGCTGGATTCGGTTTGCTAATATTTTTTTGAGGATTTTTGCATTTATGTTCATCAAGGATATTGGCCTGTAGTTTCCATTTCTTCTAGATTTTCTAGTTTATGTGCGTGGAGGTGTTCATAATAGTCTTTTTTTTTTTGTCTTTCTATTGGGTTGGTGTTAGTGTTATCTTTGTCATTTCTGATTCTTTATTTGGATTTTCTTTTTTTCTTTATTGGTCTAGGCAGTGGTCTTTTTTTTGTTTTTTTGTTTTTGAGACGGAGTCTTGCTTTGTTGCCCAGGCTGGAGTGCAGTGGCGTGATCCCGGCCCACTGCAAACTCTGCCTCCTGGATTCATGCCATTCTCTTGCCTCAGCCTCTGGAGTAACTGGGACTATAGGCGCCTGCCACCACGCCCGGCTAATTTTCTTTTTGTATTTTTAGTAGAGACGGGGTTTCACTGTGTTAGCCAGGATGTTTCGAGCTCCTGACCTCGTGATCTGCCCACCTTGGCCTCCGAAAGTGCTGGGACTAGAGGTGTGAGCCACCGTGCCTGGCCACCAGTGGTCTGTCTTACTTATTCTTTCAAATAACCAACTTCTGGTTTCATATGAAAACTTATATCAATTATAGATCTAGTAGGAACAAACATGTCTAGGTCAGTGATATAATTATTTTGATTACATACTGCAGTTGATTTAAAAAAATTAGGGTGCATTTTAATAGGTAGGCTTATTTTTCTCTAATTACACACACTTATTATATATTAGTATATGATGCACCTCATAAAACATACACAAAACTAGATATCAAAAAAGGAAGAAGTATTGGTGAGATAAAGTCTTTAAAAATGTTTTGGTCAGTAACGATAGTGTAATGGAGTCTCACTACTATTATTTATTATCTCAAAGCACAATATATATTTAGGGTGAGATTCCCTGTTAAGGATAGTAAGATGCAAGTCCGCAATTCAAATAAACTTGATAATTTTTTCACTGCTCTAGGCATGCCCTCCGGGGCACAGGTCTCTGAAACTCTCATCTAAAGATGTTTATTCCTGGGAGTGTCTCTGAATCTATTCCTTTGTGGGAGGCTGCCCAATTCACAAAAAGAAAAAAAAACTATATATATATACATATATATGTATATATATATGTATATATATGTATATATATATGTATATATATATTTAAAACAGATATATATTATATACATCACTGTTGTAGTATAAGACAACTTCACACTGTGATTTAAAAATCACAACAGTGGCTGGGTGCGGTGGCTCATGCCTGTAATCCCAGCGCTTTGTGAGGCTGAGGTAGGCGGATCACGAGGTCGGGAGTTCGAGACCATCTTTGCCAACGTGGTGAAACTCCATCTCTACTAAAAATACAAAAATTAGCCAGGCATGGTGGCATGCCCCTGTAATCCCAGCTACTCGGGAGGCTGAGGCAGGAGAATTGCTTGTACCTGGGATACGGAGGTTGCAGTGAGCCGAGATCATGCCACTGCACCCCAGCCTGGGTGACAGAGCAAGACTATGTCCGAGAAAAAAAAAATCACAACAGTATATTTTTTCTAAGTCTATCCTTCCTCCACTCCTAAAGCCAGTTATAAGAGAATCTAGTAAGTAAAACAGTTTTGCAGGGTATGGGAATATTATTGTTATTTGTACTTGAAGCAGTCAGACATGGAAGATGTTACCTACTTCTATTTTGGAGATGAAAATGTATTATAATGTTAATAATGTAAACCTGTTTCTACTTTTATTGGTTATGTTGAATATATAGTTTCAGAAATTTGACAATGACTTTATCTTACAGATCACTTTAGTTTCTTTAAAATGACAGCAGAGGGCACTATGGTATTTAGTTTTCCAAAGCCAGTTTTAAAATTGGAACATTGTTGCCATTTTTATGTGTAATGCAGTGTATCTCTTCAACTAGTTGAATGAAAAGCTATGAAACTTTTTGTTCTTTGCTTTTTCACTATGTTAGGAGTATAAAAATTTTGTTAAGTATTGGTAAATGTAAGGTAAACCATTTTTCTGGGTTCCACATTTGCTTTTGTTTAGTACTCTTTAAAAAGAGTACTTGTAAATCTGTTCACTAATCTTTAAAGTTTACTTATTTGAGATTACCTTGATTAAACTCAGTACTGTGAGAAAAAAGCTTTCAGTGAATATTATATAAGAAATTTAATTAAAGCTTTGAAAGATGTTTTTGTAGGTCCTAGCATCTCTAGTCATATGTCAAATATAATTTTATTAGCCCACAGGCTGTCAGAGATAGTATGCCCAGAGTGATACACATTACCTTTGTATTACAGCATTTGTTTAGGAAGTAAGTCAGTCGTAGTCTGACAGGAAGCCCATGTATTTATTTTTACGTCATTAATGAGAGAAGAAGAAAAAGGTTATTTCACAGAATTTCCTTGGGGAAATGATTTGAAGGTTTCATTTATATTTTAAGAATGTAATTAACATTAATTGGGTTGTATAGGTTTTAAAGAAGATAAACCCCCATGAGCGGAAAAATACATTGTAAATACATTATAAATATAGAAAAGGGAAAAATCTCAGCACCTATTTTGGTCAGTCTGTTATAAATTAGCTCAAAATAATAGCTAGAATGTTTGCCTGTAACGCAGTAGTTATTCCCCAGAACTCTCTTGTTGCCTTATTGTTACCAGTTTTGTAAGGGAGGAAATTGAAAATCTGTGACATGCCCAAAGTCACATAGCAAGACAATAACATTGGTAGTGACATTATAATAGTTATTCCCCAAACCCATACCCAGTTGACCAGTTTATATTTCTTTAGATATTAGTTTTTATTCCTCATATCTATATAAATTCTAGAGGTAGCTTGATTTAAAAAAAAAGAATAATTATTTACAAATGATCAGTTTTGATATATAGTTATGTGATATTTTTTGCCTGTCAAGTATAATAGTTCATAGGAAGCAAGGAACTTTTTTTTAAGAGATGGAGGTCTTGCTGTGTTGTCCAGGCTGGAGCATAGTGGCTTTTCGCTGGGTGTACTACTACAGCCTCAAAGTGGGCTGAAGTGATCCTCCTGCCTTAGCCTCCCGAGTAGCTGCACCCTACTATGCCTGGAGAAGCAAGGAACTTTTAAAAGATTATTTCTGGCACAGTGAGAACAAATAAGCTCCCTGAGGGCAGGAATCTTTGTTCATTTTATTGTCTCAAGTGCCTAATATCTGGCACTTAGGTATGCAGTAAATATTTGAATAAAAATTTGTTGAATTTATAAATTATTCAATTCATTATTAATTTAAATATTTAAACCTTCTAGAGAGGTTTTAGAATGAGGAGAACAGTTACTCTGCACTTACCGACTAGTTTAGGAAGAGGTGGTTTAACAGTTGGTCAGCTAATCACCATTACCATGCATGCAGAGCATTGTTGGGGAGGAAAGATTGATAGTACGGTAATAAGCAGAAATGCGTCTTATGAAGTAACTTGCTAAATATAAAGCTAGTTGAAATGTTTTAAAGAACTACAGTTTTATTAGTTTGAAGTAATTGTAATTAAAATTAGGTTAATAAAGAGAATATGCTTTAAAGTAAATAGATAATGATGTTTTGTGAGCATATAAAATCATGAGTTAAAGCAATTAGTTTTAGGTTACATCACGCTTATAGTGTTTACACATAAATTGCTTAGCTATTTTTTTAGTAACTATTTTCTTCAGTAAATATTTTTGCCTTTTATGTGCGATCACTTATCAAAATGATCACAAAGTATAATAAAGGAAGACCTGACACTCTGAATTTCATTTGTAATACAAATGAATTACTTAAGTACCAGAGAGGGTGTAAAGGAGAAATCAAACTTTGATATATAAAAGAAAATGAACGAATGGGATAGAAAATTGTATAGGAGGAGAAAAGCATTCCAAGGTTTAGAGAAGACGGAACGTAAAGATATTCCCTCAGGCTGGGCACGGTGGCTCACGCCTGTAACTTCAGCACTTTGGGAGGGCGAAGCGGGTGGATCACTTGAGGCCAGGAATTTGAGAAAGTTCACCTCTACAAAAAAAATCCAAAAATACATTAATTATTCAAATACAAAAATTAGCCAGGTGTGGTGGTGCACACCTCTAACCTCAGCTACTCACGAGGCTGAGGCATGAGAATTGCTTGAACCGGGAGGCAGAGGTTGCAGTGAGCTGAGATCATGCCACTGCACTCCAGCCTGGGTGACAGAGTGACACTTGTCTGAAAAAAAAAAAATTCCTTTATGTATTCAGCAATATCTATTGAGTGCCTACTATGCCAGGTGCTGGGGATATAGCAGTGAAAAAGGTAGGCTAAGTCTTTGCCTCCCTGTAGCTTATATTTTAGAGAAGGAAACCCACATTCACCTAACATAATGTCAAATAGTAGTAAAATGCTGTGAAGAAAAATCAGTCAGAATAAGGGGATAGAGAGCGATAGTGAGAGAAAAGGTGGATCATTTGATTGATGGATTGGTTGATTCCCAGGGTCTTTCTCTCTCTGTTGCCCAGGCTGGAGTACAGTGGTGTGATCATAGCTCACTGCATCCTCAAACACCTGGGTTTGAGCATTCTTCCTGCTTCAGCCTCCCCAGTAGCTGGGACTACAGGTGTGCACCACTGTGTCTGGCTAATTTTTAAGTTTTTAGTAGAGATGCGGTCTTGCTATGTTTCCCAGGCTGATCTCGAATTCCTGTGCTCAAGTGATCCTTTCTCCTCACCCTCCCCAAATTCTGAGATTATAGGCATGAGCCACCATGCCTCGCCTTGGATTATTTTAGAATGGGGCATTGGAGCAAAGACCTGGTCTAAGTGAATCTTTAAGCTCTGCAGATATCTGGGATAAGATACCAGGCAGAGCACCAGTTGCTAGACATTCAGGTGCATAAGACTACTTTAGGCCACACCTAATACCAGAAAGATATAGGCCAGGAGGCACAAACTTGCATTTGTGGCATTGTAGAGCAACCTTAGATGACCTTTTTCCGCTGTCATCCTTGTGGCAGTCTGGCATAGCAGTCCAGCTCAGGTGGAAGGTGATATGTTCCACACTAGGCAGATATGGTAGCCTAATAACTTTATGCCCGTAGGAGCCAACATCTTTTGTAACAACTCTCTAGCAAGTTTCTAGGGTTCCAATTTAGGGAAGCCCAAAGTATGGTGTCCCCATAGGGTCTTTATAGGTCCTAGTCCATATGCAATCAATCTATCAGTCAGTTGTCATTTAAATCACATACTGTGTTGCTTAGCAATATAGTTATCATGTTGCCAGGGTAACAGAGCTCGTTAATTAAGGAAAGGTCAAATTTTCATGCAGAGGGAAGGGTTTTAGGTAAGCCATTTTGTCCATAGCTTTGTTGTTTATTATTCTTTGATTACTACTTCTTACAAAAGTTCATCAAGCTTTGCCAACCTTCAGATGTAGACAGGAATGGGTAAGTGGGCAGGATGTAGATGTGAATGAATTCAAGTCACTTGAAAAATAAAACCCACTGGGGCGGACACCTCTAGAGCCTTGCACATCAAACTGTGGTCTTACATTCTTCACCCTCTCACTACTTACCCACCAGCAGCATCATCACCACCTAGGAATTTGTTAGAAATGCACATTCTCAGGCTTACTGAATCAAAAGCTCTGAGGGCTGTGGCTCAGCTGTCTAGTTTAATGAGTCCTCTAGGTGATTCTGATAACAGCAGAAGTTTGGGAATCACTGTACTAGGGGATACAAAAATTAAATGAAAACCCTGCTCTTAGAGGGTTCATCATCTAGAAGTCAGAGGAAGATGTGAAAACAAAATTTTGTCATATGTGGTCAAGTGTTTAAATGGAAGTATTAATAGGAATCTAAAGGAAATACATATGACTAAAATAAAAGAAAGTGAATTCAGCCCTGGGAGTAACAGAGACTTGCAAACAAGATGAGAGGCGTTGTCTTGGAGCATAAACAATGTAGTCCTGGTTAGATACTGTACTTAAAATAATATTGTAAATATTGCAGATTTATGGGTTAAAGACTTTGCTGTTGTGGGCTAATAATCTAACCAGTTCCAGACAACCAACTTTTAAATAGACTTTTGGAATAGAGTTTCTAAATGTTCTTAAAGGTTCCTGTCAGGCCTTTGAGCCCAAGCCTGCACGTATACATCCAGATGGCCTGAAGCAAGTGAAGAGTCACAAAACAAGTGAAAATGGCGCCTGCCTGCCAGAGAACAACCCCTTTGTCTGTAATTTTCCACTACCTACCCAACTCTTATAAAACGGCCCCACCCCTATCTCCCTTCGCTGACTCTTTTTGGACTCAGCCCGCCTGCACCTAGGTGATTAAAAAGCTTTATTGCTCACACAAAGCCTCTTTGGTGGTCTCTTCACACGGACGCGCGTGACATTTGGTGTCGAAACATTTGGTGCTGTGACTCGGATTGGGGGACCTCCCTTGGGAGATCAGTCCCCTGTCCTCCTGCTCTTTGCTCCGTGAGACGGATCCATCTACGACCTCTAGTCCTCAGACCAACCAGCCCAAGGAACATCTCACCAATTTTAAATCGGGTAAGCGGCCTCTTTTTACTTTCTTCTCTGTCCTCTCTCACTATCCCTCAACCCCTTTCTCCTTTCAATTTCTGCGCCACCTTTCAATCTCTCCCTTCCCTTAATTTCAGTTCCTTTCTTTTTCTGGTAGAGACAGAGGAGACGCATTTTATCTGTGAACCTAAAACTCCGGTGCCAGCCACAGACTTGGGAAGACAGCCTTCCCTTGGTGTTTAATCACTGCGGGGACACCTGCCTGATTATTCACCCACATTTCAGAGGTGTCTGATCATCATGGGGACGCTTGCCTTGATCCTTCACGTTGGTGGCAAGCACCACTTCCCCGAGGCGGGGCAAGTACCCTCCCACCCCTTCTCTCCATGTCTCTACCCTCTCTTTTCTCTGGGCTTGCTTCCTTCACTATGGGCAATCTTCCACCCTCCATTCCTCCTCCTTCTCTCTTAGCCTGTGTTCTCAAAAACTTAAAACCTCTTCAACTCACACCTGATCCAAAACCTAAATGCCTTATTTTCTTATGCAATACCACTTGACCCCAACACAAACTCGACAATGTTTCCAAGTAGCCAGAAAATGGCACTTTTGATTTCTCCATCCTACAAGATCTAGATGATTCTTCTCGTAAAATGGGCAAGTGGTCTGAGGTGGCTGACTTCGAGGCATTCTTTTTCACATCAGTCCCTTCCTAATCTCTGCTCCCAATGCGACTCGTCCCAAATCTTTCTTCTTTCTCTCCTGTCTGTTCCTTCAGTCTCCACCCCAACCTCTGAGTCCTTTGAATCCTCCTTTTCTGCAGACCTATATGACCTCTCCCCTCCTCCCCAGGCTGCCCCTCGCCAGGCCGAGCCTGGTCCCAATTCTTCCTTGGCCTCTGCTCCTCCACCCTATAATCCTTCTATCACCTCCACTCCTCACACCCGGTCTGACTTGCAGTTTCATTCTGTGACTAGCCCTCCCCCACCTGCCCAACAATTTCCTCTTAAAGAGGTCTCTGGAGCTAAAGGCATAGTCAAGTTTAATGCTCCTTTTTCTTTATCCACCCTCTCACAAATCAGTTAGTGTTTAGGCTTTTTTTCATCAAATACGAAAACCCAGCCCAGTCCATGGCTTGTCATTGCACCCTGTTCCATCAATTGGTGTCTGTCCCTCTTTTGTGTTTACTCTTGTGACCACAAAAAGACATTCCATCTCAAAAATCTCCTCATATTCCTGAGAGGAAATCCAGTGTGGGGCAGAACAATCATAGCAAATCATCTCAGAAGTCACTGGAAATCAGGTGTATTGATTTTCCTTGGGTTAAACTTCCATTCCAGGTTCAGTGGGGTTGGAAAGAGGAGGTGGAGTCATGTATAATATGATTTTACTTCTGCCTAAGATATCTAGATAATTTCTTCATCCAGAGCATAGATTTGGCAGTTTCTTGCAGAATGAGAGGGTGTGTTTAACAGATGTTGGAGCCAACTTACCCACACCGTATGGTTTATTAATAAGCATTTCTTAATCTCAGTCTAAAATTCCACAGAAGTAAAATTGAGGAAAGAGTTAACAGTGATGAGGTTGTATGTATGGTATTGGAAATTCCCTTTAATATAACATTTATTTGTATACTATTGTAATGGCATATAACATCTGCCTGTGATTGTTTGCGAAAAATTTACTCCCATATCTGGGATCTGGCCATTTAATGAATTTCTTTCCTTTTTTTTTTTGAGATGGAGTCTTGCTCTGTCGCCCAGGCTGGAATGCAGTGGCACAGTCCTGGCTCACTGCACCCTCCGTCTCCTGGGTTCAAGCAACTCTCCTACCTCAACCTCTCTAGTAGCTGGGATTACAGACACCCACCACCATGCCCAGCTAATTTTTGCATTTTTATTAGAGTTGGGGTTTTACCACATTGGCCAGGCTGGTCTTGAACTCTTGACCTCAGGTGATCTTCCCACCTCAGCCTCCCAAAGTGCTGGGATTACAGGCATGAGCCACTGTGCCCAGTCATGAATTTCATATTATAAATACACATACCAAATATAGTATTTAATGGTAAAATATAAATGTTTATTCATACAATACCTTTGGAAGAACATAAAAAAACGGTCATTGGTTGCCCCTAAAGGAAGAGAATACTCTAGGCTGGAGGACAGAGATAGGAGGTATACCCTTTAATTCTATTTGAACTTTATATTGTGTGTAAGAGTTACCTAAACAGTAGTAAAGCGCTAAAATGTAAGTAAAATAAAAATGACAAACAGTAATAAAAGGTAAGTTAAATGGAAAAGCAAATACTCTTCTAGTATAATTCCAGCCAAGTATAATTTGGTGGCATCTATTTGAGTTTCTTCTCACAATTGGTAAGCTCTCTGTATTGATTGATGGCTAAGTTTGATTAGTATTTTTCTCTAGTTGATAATTATATTCTAATATTTTATCATCTTATTGTTTACTCAACTTAAAGTGATATAGAAGAGTTGCCAGGTTTCTCTTTAATATGAGATCTCTTTTTGATTTGGAATGCAAATCAGAAGTGTCATTTTTTGAATAAAGGGACCAGATAACTTATAGGTATTCTTTCTCTAAATATAACTAAGATAAGATTTTTGTTTTGAGGTACTTAATCTATATAAGTGGTAAAGAATTTACATGAATTTCTCCAAATTCTCATGTCTAAAGTCTGATTGATTAAATTCATTCTTGGTATTTCATTTTGAAAAGAATGCAGCTTTAGCAAACCTCTTTGGATAAATGCAGTGGGATTAAGGTCATTTTAAAAAATTGTTATATCATTGTATTTTTAAAACTTTACCAGTTTTATTTTTCTTTTTACCCTTTAGCCGGCCTCAGAAAGTGTGTTTGTGTCCGTTTCTCCCAGCGCACCCTCTGCATATCTCTACCCACTTGTACATAATTCAGCATCCAGCAGAGGTAAGATTTTGTAAAATACAGGATTTCAAATAGAATATGAGTCCACAAGAGGAAACAGAAAGATAAACATACTTATCCTTACCAGCTCTTTAGCATTTCTGAAAAGAAGTTGATGATAAATGCTTTCTCTTTTGGAAAAAATAGTTTCTTTTTAATTTCATCTGATAGTATAGAGTCATATGCTCTAGAGAGAGATAACATTTCACAAAATCTATGTTACTGAGTAGTATAGAAATTTAAAACTCCAACAATTTTGTATGAAGAAAAAGTGAGATTTTGTGAATAAAGAGCTAAGAAAATCATTGCTTTTTAAATTTTGGTCATAGCTTATGTTCCGTGATGTCTTTTCTTGCTCCAGTAGAAGTAACTTTGGCATTGGCCGGGCGCGGTGGCTCACGCTTGTAATCCCAGCACTTTGGGAGGCCGAGGCGGGCGGATCACGAGGTCAGGAGATCGAGACCACGGTGAAACCCCGTCTCTACTAAAAATACAAAAAATTAGCCGGGCGTGGTGGCGGGCGCCTGTAGTCCCAGCTACTCGGAGAGGCTGAGGCAGGAGAATGGCGTGAACCTGGGAGGTGGAGCTTGCAGTTAGCCGAGATCGCGCCACCGCACTCCAGCCTGGGTGACAGAGCGAGACTCCGTCTCAAAAAAAAAAAAAAAAAAAAAGAAGTAACTTTGGCATTTTACTCTTACAAAGTGAATGTATAAATAAATTTTTGGTTTATTTTAGATGAATAGAAGAAACATGTATATTTTATAATGCATGTTATATGTAAAGATTTTAAAATTAACACTCTCTTGTACAGGTAAAATACGTATGTGCCAGTGTGTGTATGTGTTTGTAACTCTTGATTAGCTGCATAATGAAGAGGGGAGGAAGTTATAATTAATACAAAACTGCTCAATGCATACTATGAGATGTATTTACTGTAAACTGCAGTTAAAACTCTTTCAGTATTTAGGAACTGAGGACATCATAGACGCAGTCAAGCTTTCTAAGAAGGAATAATTATTTTTTAAATTTCTCAAGTCTGGATCACTTGAAGACTTTAACAGAGGTATAAAAGAAATTAATCTTTTCTGTCTTCAAATGATGAAACACTTATTTATTTATTTACTTTTTGAGACAGAGTCTCCCTCTGTCACCCAGGCTGGAGTACAGTGGTACAATCTCAGCTCACTGCAATCTCTGCCTCCCAGGTACAAACAATTCTCATGCCTCAGCCTTGAAACATTTTTTCTTTTATTGCAAATTGTTAACTACTCCATTTGGCAGACAACCTTTTTCTCAGCCTTTTTTTCTTTTTTTTTTGAAACGGAGTCTTACTGTGTCACCCAGGCTGGAGTGCAGTGGCGCAATCTCAGCTCACTGCAAGCTCCACCTTCCAGGTTCATGCCATTCTCCTGCCTTGGCCTCCCAGGTAGCTGGGACTACAGGCGCCCACCACAATGCCCGGCAAATGTTTTGTATTTTTAGTAGAGACGGGGTTTCACCGTGTTAGCCAGGATGGTCTCGATCTCCTGACCTCATGATTCGCCTGCCTAAGCCTCCCAATGTGCTGGGATTACAGGCTTGAGCCACCACACCCAGCCTAACCTTTTTCTCAGTCTTAATAGCATCATGTTTTTGTCAGGATTATGGCAATTTGGTCACTAGCACTATTTTACTTCAGTTAAACTTAAAACATTGTACAGCTCAAATTTATGTAAAATGATAGCTTGCCGGCCACAGCAATTTTGGTTAAAACCTGACTTTTGAGGCTGGGAGCGGTGGCTCATGCCTGTAATTCCAGCACTTTGGGAGGCTGAAGAAGGAGGATAACTTGAGCCCACAAGTGTGCGACCAGCCTGGGCAACATAGCGAGACTCCATCTCTATAAACAAATAAAAAAATTAGCCAAGTGTGGTGGCACATGCCTATAGGCCTAGCTACTTGGGAGGCTGAGGTGGGAGGATCCCTTCTGCCCAGGAGTTTTAGGCTGCAATGAGCTATGATTGTGACATTGCACTCCAGCCTGGGCTATACAGCAAGACCCTATCTTAAAAAAAACAAAACAAAACCCCAAACCACTTGACATTTGATGGCAAATACTGCGTTCGTTTTGCAGTATACACAGTATGATGCCTTTTCATTATTGTGTGGTTCCAGATATGATAGCTTTTTTAATGTGGCTGTTTTCATTGATTTGTGGCAATATTAATGTTTTCTTTCTATTTTTTGTAGAGATGGGGTCTCACTATGTTGCCCAGGCTGGTCTTGAATTCATGGCCTCGAGTGTTCCTCCTGCCTCAGCCTCCCACAGTGCTAGGATTGCGGGCATGAGCCATCATGCTTGGCCTTTTTTTTTTAACGTTTTCAAATATCTTATTTTTAATTTATTTTTGACCATTATTAATCCATGGTTTAGATGATTCTTTCATCATTGTGTGTGCTACAAATGTTTTTTATGCATGTACAAATGCATCGATACAGTTTTTCCTTCTCAGCAAAGGAATTTTCTATTATTATTATTTTCTGTTTTTAAGAACGGGGTCTCGCTATATTGCCCAGGCAGGTCTCAAACCCATGGCTCAAGTTATCCTCCAACCTCTGCCTCCCTAAGAGCTGGGACTATAGGTGTGAACCACTGTGCCCAGCCATTCTCAGCAAAGGAATTTTCCAGTTTTCATCTAACTTATTAATGCTTGGGTGCCTACGCTTAACTTCAGCACACCATTTCCAATAAAAGGATTTGCTAACCTACAGAATGGGAGAAAATTTTTGCAATCTACTCATCTGACAAAGGGCTAATATCCAGAATATACAAAGAACTCAAACAAATTTACAAGAGAAAAACAACCCCATCAAAAAGTGGGCGAAGGATATGAACAGACACTTCTCAAAAGAAGACATTTATGCAGCCAACAGACACATGAAAAAATGCTCATCATCACTGGCCATCAGAGAAATGCAAATCAAAACCACAATGAGGTATCGTCTCACACCAGTTAGAATGGCAATCATTAAAAAGTCAGGAAACAACAGGTGCTGGAGAGGATGTGGAGACATAGGAACACTTTTACACTGTTGGTGGGACTGTAAACTAGTTCAACCATTGTGGAAGTCAGTGTGGCGATTCCTCAGGGATCTCGAACTAGAAATACCATTTGACCCAGCCATCCCATTACTGGGTATATACCCAAAGGAATATAAATCATGCTGCTATAAAGACACATGCACACGTATGTTTATTGCAGCACTACTCACAATAGCAGAGACTTGGAACCAACCCAGATGTCCATGAGTGATAGACTGGATTAAGAAAATGTGGCAAATATACACCATGGAATACTATGCAGCCATAAAAAATGATGAGTTCATGTCCTTTGAATGATGGAAACCATCATTCTCAGCAAACTATCGCAAGGACAAAAAGCCAAACACTGCATGTTCTCACTCACAGGTGGGAATTAAACAATGAGAACACTTGGACACAGGAAGGGGAACATCACATCCTGGGGCCTGTTGTGGGGTGGGGGGTGTGGGGAGGGATAGCATTAGGAGATATACCTAATGTAAATGACGACTTAATGGGTGCAGCACAGCAACATGGCACATGGATACATATGTAACAAACCTGCATGTTGTGCACATGTACCCTAGAACTTAAAGTATAATAAAAAATATATATACAATAAAAAAAGAAAAAGGGATTTGCTAGTTTTTTGATTCTCCCATAAAAATGTTATTAAAAACCATTTAGATAGGCTCTAGGAGGGGGCTTTGGGAAAAGAAGACTTGGTGGAGTAGATGATATGGAGGTGATATGATGGAGCATTTCAAAGAGTAAGTATATGTATATGTAAAATTACTTAAGGATAAAAATAGAAAAGCTATCTCAAAAATAACAAAAAGCTTTACAAGAAAATAATCTTGTGTTAAACAATTTGGCCTTTGTGAACAATGTATATTTAGTCGTGAAGATGCAAACCCTGTTTATTGACTTAACTAATAATATTAGATGTGAGAGGAAGGAGTGGTATTAGAAAGCTAAATCCTCATTTGTTATGAGAGGCAGTACTTAAGGGCTGTGGAGCTAGACTGCCTGAGTTCAAATTCTTAATAGTTCTATAAACTCTGGAACTTTGGGCAAGTTAATTAACATCTCTGTGTTTCAGTTTCCTCGTTAGTAAAATGGATATGACAAAACATATATTTCTCTCTCTCTGTGTATTGTACTTAGAATTGTGTGCCTTAATATTAGCTGTTATGATGATGATAATTGGTAGTTTTTGGATAATATCTAAAATTGATAAATCAAGAAATAGAAAAACAACATATATTATATGGTTATATGGAGATAACTACCAGAAGAAATAGCCAAAAGAGTTAAAGTGATTGCCTCCAGGATGTGGTACTGGGGAGTACATCTGGAAACAACTGTGGCATTTTAAGTCTTTTCGCACTATTTAATTTGACATATATACATGTATTACTTTGATAAAGATTTAGAAACTGATTAAGTTTGTGTCACAGTGTCATGGTGATGATAAAGAGAAAACATTATATCAAACATTGGAAAATGTCCTAAAACCACCTAAGGCAGAGTAACTAATCACTTGGCTCTATGGGATTCAAGGTAGAATTCTCGTGGCAACAGGAAAGATGGTTTCCAGTGTTGGAAGCTAGGACATTGAAGAAACCACTGACGACAGTTAACTTAATGGCATTTTCAGAAATGGCCACCAGATTTCTCCACTCTAAAGTTACTATTTTTGTTCTCTTTCCATACTCTATATTCTTTGGAAGCAAGGCCATAAATCCAGCCCACACTCAAGTGGGAGGAAGAGATTAAGTTCCACCTTCAGGAGGGGGTGTATTTACATTTATTATTTGGAATTCTTTTGTAAGGAAGATTTGTTTCTTCTCCCCCATTTATTTGTTAAGTCATTTATTTATATCATTCTGGACTCTAATTTGTACTTTGGGTTATAACCCAGTACTGTGTTAGTTTTTTTGTTGCTCAGATTGTTCAGTTTTAGCCAGTGGGAGCTCTTTAAGATTGGCTTCTGTGTCCCTTTGACATACCCCATTGTTTTGTTTTCTTTTTTAAAAAAAAGTTTTAAGTAAAGAGGCTATGCTGGGAAGAACCCGTTGTTTTGTTTTCTGAGCACTTCCTTGCTTTTTGGGCATAAAGATCTAGGCAATTATCTTCAAGCTGACATAGTGCAAAATGTAATTACTTGTGAAATGAAAAACTTGTCAGAATAAATGATTCAATTTAAGCACAAGTTTACATTTTAATAATCTTAATCATTATATATATTAATGTAATCTTCTTTGATCAGTAAACCTGTAAACATACCCAAATAGAATAAAAATGTATGCTTGCGTTATGGTTAATACTGATAAGTCAGAGAAATTTTACCTCTTTTTATTAAACTGTGGTCTTTAGTAAAAGACTTGTGAAAGTTATACATAAAGTTATGAATCAGATATTCATTATAAAGTATTTAAAAGTGTGTATATCTAAGTAAAAATCTATGTTTCAATTCATTTTTTAATTAAAGGGAAACAAAGTGTTGCGTACAGTTCCTCTACTAGCAGCATGCCTCCCCCAGGACAAGTGTAAAGTAAAGATTGGTCGTCGCTTCAGTGAAGAAAGGTAAACTAACTGTTAGGGCAATGTAAATAATTCTTTTCTACACAGATCTTAAAAAATGGTTTCTTTCAGCTTATTCATAGTCTAAAGGGTGGAAATTAGTCAAAAAATTTAGGTTCTGCTAACCCCTGACCGCACAAAATAATACAAGACAAAACAAAACAAAATCAGAAATACAAAAATAATGTATAAGCAAAGGAATGATAGCATTATCTGAATTTCATAGTAATGTATGTTTAACTTAAAAGGCAAATATACTTAGTGTTTATATCATTTTTGTTAAAAGTGCCTTCCAGTTGGTAGATGGTAGGGTTCTTTTTTTTTTTTCTTAAATATCTTCCACAACATTTTTTTTTTTTTGGTGGGGTTCTTGTATTAGATTTAGTTCAGTTTTTTTTTCCCCTGTGGTGCCTAATATAGTGCTTACTCAGTAAATTATTATTGTTATTATTTTTTGAGGCAGGATCTCACTTTGTTGCCCAGTCTGGAGTGCAGTGGTGCAGTTTTGGCTCACTGCAAACTCCACCTCCTGGGCTCAAGTGATTCTGCCACCTCAGCTTCCTGAGCAGCTGGGACTACAGGCATGAGCCACTGGGCCTGGCCAGTAAATTATTATTTGCTGATGAATTTTAAATTAAAGCAGATTAGAACTATTAGTATAAATGCGGTAATTGAACGATTAATTTAGGCTTTTGTTAGAGTACATGATGAAATCATGGGGGAATGATTAAGAGACGTACTGCTTTTGGTGTCCTTTGTAAATTTTTGCCTCTAGTATATAAGAAAACAATTGGTTTTTATATATTAACCCCATATCCAGTAACTTTCTAAATTCATCTGTTAGTTGTAGAAATTGTTTTGTAGATTCCCTGGAACTTTCTATGTAAGCAGCGTTGTCATCTGCAAATGAGATCATTTATATTTCTTCTTTTCTGATACTTATCCTTTTTTTTTTCCTTGCCGCACTGCAATAACTGATACCTTTAGTATAATGTTTATTAGAAGTGGTGAAAGCCAACATCTTTACCTTGGTCCCAAACTCTGCGGACGTTATTAACTATGATATTGGCTCTATGTTTCTGCCCCCCAAGCATTATTGAGGTATAATTGATAGATAAAAGTTATATTTATCGTGTACAGTGTGATGTTTTGATGTATGTATACATTGTGAAATGATTAGCACAATCAAGCTAATTAACAAATTTATCACCTCACATAGTTAAGATTTGTTCAAAATGTTCAATAATATTGAGAATACTATAGTATGGCTGTGTCAGGAGAGACATAATGAGGAAGTGAAGCCAAAATGCATGAAAGGAAAGAAGTTTATTACACACAGATACCAGAGAGGTTAGGATGCCAATGTGAGGCCAAAGGGAAGTCTGGAAACAGCAGGGGATTCAACCGCTGGGTGGGTGGGAAGGGGAGACCTGTGGGATTATGCCTTTATTAAGGTCCGTGGGGATTATCCCTTGGAATTTCTCTGTGGGTTGTAGACTGGCTAGTTTAAAGAGAACAATGTGAAGGGGGAGCTTATTCATATGACTGTGGTATTGACCTTTAAGTTTTATTGTGGTCAGCAGCTATGGGATGTGTTGGGTTTTGGGTTAGTGAGGAACAAGTAGGCTATATGGCAAACACCACACAGGGAGGGAAAGTTTTAAGTAGACCAAAGATGATAGGGTTGGCTGGATTACAGATAACTTATGTCAGGCCTAAAATGGATGCCAAGACAACAACTGTATTAAACAGATTTATAACAATAGTTTTACTTTTTTTTTTTTTTTTTTTTTTTGCAGTGATAACATTTAAGACCTGCCTTCATGGCTGTTTGCGAGTATACATTAACTGTAATAACCATGTTATACAATGTCATTTATCAGTTTCTAAAGTGATGAGAGTTTTAATTATGAATGGGTGTTTGTTAAATTTTGTGAAATGCATCTATTGAAATGATCATGTAGTTTCTCTCCTTAATTCTGTTAATATAGTATATTATATTGATTGATTTCTGCATGTTAAAACCCTTCTATTTCTAAGATAAAGCCCACCTGGTCGTATTATAATTTGTGGGAAGGTTTTTTTCTTACAAATATAATTCATTTATTAAACATAAGGCATTTCATATTTTCTATTTATTTTTGTGTCAGTTTTTATATTTTGTACCTTTTGAAGAAATGGTACAAGTTATCTAAATTGTTGAATTTATTGTCATAAAGTTGCTTGTAGCATTTGTTTATTGTTATTTTCATGTCTGTAGAATTTGTAGTGGTAACCTCTTTTAATTCCTGATTTAGGTAATTTGTGTCTTTTCTTTTTTCTTAGTCTGTCTCGGTCGATCTCTTTAAAGAACCAAGATTTGGCTTTGTGTATTTCTCTGGTTTTCTAATTGATTTCTACTCTTTATTGTCAATTGTTTTCTTGCTTTGAATTTAATTTCTCTCTTTTCTTTTTTTAGTAGAAGATTAGATAACAGATTTTAAACCTTTTTGTTCATTCATATAAGCATAAATTTTTTAAAAAAATAAATTGAGATGGGGTCTTGCTATGTTGACTAGGCTGGTCTCAAACTCCTGGCCTCAAGTGATCCTCTCACCTTGGCCTTCCAAAGTGCTAGGATTACAGATGTGAGCTACTGTACCTGGCCCATGCATATAAACATTTCAGCTATAAATAGATCTATAAATTTTTCCTTTTTTTTTTTTTTTTTGAGGCAGGGTTTTGTTTTCCAGGCTTGAAGTACAGTGGCACACTCATAGCTCCCTGTAGCCTTGAACTCTTGGGCTCAATTAAAAGTTTTCTTTTGTAGAGACAGGGTCTTGCTATGTTGCCCAGGCTGGTCTCGAACTCCTGGCCGCAAAGCATCTTACCTACCCGCTTTGGCCTCCCAAAGTGCTGGGATTACAGGTGAGAGCCACGATTGCTGGCCAAGTTTCTCTTCTTAACCATTGCTTTATAAATCCCACCAATTCTGTTATATTGTGATTTTGGTTCGTTCAGTTCAAAATATTTTAAAATTACTCTTGTGATTTCTTCTTTCGCACATGGATTGTTGAGTAGTGTGTCGCTTAATTTCCAAATATTTGGGGAAGTTTTAGATGTATCATGATTATGTTTATTTTGATTTCTACTCTTACTTGTTTATACTCTGTGATTTTAGGTTTAAAAATTTTATTGATGCTTGTTTTGTGTTCTAGCATGTCATCTGTTTTTTGGTAAATATTCTATATGCACAATAAAAGACTGTATTCCTCAGTTGTCAGATGTAGTGTTACACAAATTATCAATTAGGTCAAGATGGTTGATAGTGTTATTCAAATATTCTGTATTTTGACTGATTTTATGAGCATGTTTTCTCTCAAATATCAAGGAAATTGTGTTAAAATCTCCAGCTATGATTAGGGATTTGTTAATTTTTACATTTTGTTCTTTTGGTTCCTGTTTGAAAACTCTTTAAGTAGGTGAATATGTGTTTTGTATTATTATGTTTACTTGATGCACTAGTCCTTTTATCATTATTGTGTGTTGTTGGAAAAACTCTCATTTTTCCTCTGCTGTGGTGTCAATACCACAAACTTCAACACAGAAGACTTCTGTGACCCCCAGATATGTGAGGATTTCTCCCCACAAGCAAGCAAGCAAGCAAGCAGTCAATTTTGCAATAATACTAGTTGGGTGTTCTCCAGTTCAATTCTGACCCTGCCTACCTGGGGATAGTGTCACATCCCACAGGATGAAGGCTCAGTTCCCAAGACTGCCCCTTCCCCCCTTCAGACACCATTGGCAAGTCCGGCCCCAGGAACTTCTGACTGATCAGCTTCAAGGTGGGGCTTCCACAACTCTTGGTTTGGGTTCAGTTAATTAGAAACACTTAATGTTTACCAGTTTATGATAAAGGATATTACAAAGGGTACAGATGAGATACATAATGCAAGGTACAGAGAAAGGGGTGCAGAGCTTCCATGCCTTCCCTGGTGCACTATCCTCCGGGAATGGCCACATGTTCAGCTCTCTGAACCCTGTCTACTTGGGTTTTTATTTAGACTTCATTATTCAGGCATGATTGATTAAGCCATTGGCCACTGGTGATCAACTTGACCTTTAGCCTCTCTCCTTCCCCTTAGTCTTTCCAGTGACTAATCCCACCCTGGAGCGTCAGTCAATATTAGCATACAAAAAAACAACACTTTGGAGATTCTAAGGATTTTAGGAGTTGTATGCCTGGAAACGGAAAGAAGACCAAATATATATTTCACAATATCACAAATGTCTGTCTTTATCTCTGGTAATACTCTTTGTCTTAAAATCTGCTATGTGTGGGTGCTAGTGTTTATATGGTGTGGGTCTTGGTTTTTAAATTTAAGCAGAAATTTAAACAATCTCTGCTGTTTAATTGGAGAGTTTATTTCGTTTTCCTGGATGTAATTATTGATTTGTTTTCTTTTACATTACCAGTGAATACCATAGTGATATTGGTCCTCTGTTGGTCTTATCAGTTATTTGATCTTTTGTTCCTCTTGTATGTCTTTCTTCTGGGTTACCAAGTTTTTCCTGGCATTCCATTCTATTTCTTTGTTGGCTTTTTAGGTATGCCTTTTGTGGTTAGTCTTTGGATTATACTATGTATTCTTACTTTATCACTGTTTACCTTGAATTAATAATGTTATACGTTAAGTATATAACATAAGAACCTTGTAAAAATATAATTCCATGCAAGCTCTTTCTATTTTTTGTGTTATTGTTTTCATGTATTTTACTTTTAGATAGTAAGGGAAACTGGGTGTAGTGTTTATAGGAATTCTCTGTACCATTTTTGCAATAATTCTGTAAATCTAAAGCAGTTATTTAGATATTCTTTGCTTTTTTTTTTTTTTTTTTTTAATGGAGACAAGTTCTCACTATGTTGCCCAGGCCAGTCTTAAACTCCTGGGCTCAAGGGATCCACCTGCTTTGGCCTCCCAAAGTGCTGGGATTACAGATGTGAGCCGTTGTGCCCGGTCCTTTTTACTTTTTATCAGAATTTTTTAGTGTTTCACATACAGGTACTTTACATATTTTAATAGATTCACACCTAAGAATTTCATTTTTGGAGGGCTATTTTAATGGTATTTAAAACAATTACAAATGTGAATTTTTCGTTGCTGGTATGTGGGAAAGCAATTGACTTTTGTATATTAACCTTATATCTTATGACCTTGCTGTACTTATTTACTTGTTCTTGGAGGTTATTTTTATTTATTTATTTGTTTATTTTGGTCTGTTCCCTGGACTTTTCTACATAGATGATTAGGTCATCTGAGGAGTGTATATGGTTTTATTTCATCTTTCTAGTTTGTATATCTTTGGTTCCCTTTTCATATTTCAATAGCTAGGGATTGAATAGCAGTGGTGAGAGGATATCCTTGTTTTGTTCTCAGTCTTAGAGAACTATTACGTATAATGCTAGCTATAGGTATTTTGCAAATGTTCTTTATTAAATAGAGGACATTCTCCCCTATTCCTAGTTTGTGGAGAGTTTTTATCATGAGTAGACTTTGGGTTTTGTCAAATGCGTTTTCTTTGTGAATTGATACAGTCCTTTGATGTTTCTTCTTTAGTCCATTGATGTGAGTGATTACATTTATTGATTTTGAATGTTAAACCAACCTTCCATCCCTGTAATAAATCTGATTTGTGATGAGATAACTTTTTGTGCATCATTGGATTTAATTTGCTGATATTTTGTTGAGAATTTTTGCCTTTGTGTTCATAAGGGGTATTGATCTGTAGTTTTCCTTTCTTGTAATGCCTTTATTTGGTTTTGATATGAGGGTAATGCTGGCCTTATAGAACGAATTAGGCAATGTTCTGTCTGTTTTTAGTATCTGGAAGAGATTGTAGAGAATTGATACCATTTCTTCCTGAAATGTTTGAGAGAATTCACTGCTGAAACCACCTGGGCCTGGTGATTTCTTTTTTAGAAGATTATTAATTATTGATTCAATTTCTTTAATAGACTTAGAGCTTTTCAGTTTTCCTATTTCTCCTTGTGTGAGTTTCGATAGTTTGTTTTTCAAGGAATTAGTTAATTTCCTCCTAACTATGAAATTTGTGGCCACTGAGTTTTTTGTAGTATTTATTATTTTCTTAATGACTATGGAATCAGTAATGATCACCGTTTTTATTTCTGATATCGGTAATTGTGTCTTTGCTCTTTTTTTTTTAATTACCTCAGGTGTAGTTTTATCAATTTACTTGATCTTTTCAAAGAACCAGTGTATTAGTTGGCTAGGACTGCCATAATAAAATACCACATACTGGGTGGCCAAAGAGAAGTTTATTTTCCACAATTCTTGAGTTTAGAACTCCAAGATCAAGAGGCCAGTAGATTTGGTTTCTCCTGAGGCCTCTCCTTGGCTTACAGTTGGTTGCCCTCTCATTGCCTGTTCATATGGTTGTCCCTGTGAACAGGTGTGCCCCTGCCATCTCTTCTTTTGTGTCCAAATTTCCTCTTTTTATAATCATACCAGTTAGATTAGAATAGGGACCACCCTAATGGCTTCATTTTAGCTTAATCACCTCTTTAAAGGTGATTTATCTATCTCTAAATACCATCATATTCTGAGCTACTAGGGGTTAGGACTTCAACATATGAATTTTGGGGAGGACACAATTCCTTCTGTAACAATCAGCTTTTGATTTCATTGATTTTTTCTGTTGTCTTCCTATTTTGAACTTCATTGATTTCCATCTTAGGTTTTACTCTTTCTTTTCTTTTTATAGTGCTTGCTTTAGACTTAAATTGCTCTTCTTTCTCTAGCTTTTTTTTTTTTTTTTTAAATTTTTTTGTCAAGACAGAGTCTTGCTACATTTCTCAGGCTGGTCTTGAGCTCCTGGCCTCAAGCGACCCTCCTGCCTCTGGGATTTGAGGCATGAGCCACTATGCGTGGCCCTATCTAGCTTTTGTTGTTGTTGTTGTTTTTGTTGTTGTTGTGTTTTTAAGGAGGAAGCTCAGACTGTTGATTTTCAGGTCTTTCCTCTTTCCCAGTGTGCATTTTAATGCTATGAATATCCCTCTAAGCAGTGCTTTTGCTGCTTCCCACACATTTTGATAAGTTGTATTTTCATTTTCGTTTAGTTCAAAATATTTAAAAATTTCCCTTGGGACTTATCTCTTGACCTGTGGTTTATTTAGAAGTATGTTGTTTAATCTCAAATGTTGTGGAGTTTTCCATCAAGTTTTCTGGCTCTAATTTAATTCCATTGTAGTCTGAGAGCATACTTTGTATGATTTTTATTTTAAATTTGTCAGGGTATGTTTTATGGCCCAGAATGTGGTCTGTTTTGGTGAGTATTTCATGTGAACTTGAGAAGAATGTGTATTTTGTTGTTGGTGGACTATTCTATAAATATCAATTAGATCATGTTGATTGATAATGCAGTTCAGGCCAACAATATCCTTAATGATTTTTTGTCTGCTTGATCTACCAGTTACTGACAAGGTTGTACTGAAGTCTCCAGCTGTATTATTGTATTTGTCTATTTCTCTTTTCAGTTCTATTGGTTTTTGCCTTACATGTTGTGAACACTGAATTGTTAAGTACATACATGTTAAAAGATTGTTACATCTTCTTGGAGAATTGACTCTTTTGTTATTATGTAATGCCTCTCTTCATCCTGATAAGTTTCCTTCTGATGTCTGCTTTGTCTGTAGTTAATATGGCTATTGCAGACTGCAGTTACCTTGTTTTTTTTTTTTTTTTTTTTTTTAAGACAAAGTCTCGTTCTGTTGCCCAAGCTTGAGTGTAGTGGCACAATCATGGTTCACTCACTGCAGCCTTGACCTCCCAGGCTCAAGCGATTCTCCTGCCTCTGCCTCCCGAGTAGCTGGGACCATAGGTGCACGCCACCATGCTCGGCTAATTTTTAAATATTTTTGGAGAGACGGGAGTCTGACTGTGTTGCCTAGACTGATGTTGAACTCTTGGGCTCAAGCAGTGTTCCTGCCTCGGCCTCCCGAAGTGCTGGGATTACAGGGGTGAGCCACTGCCTGGCCTGGAATTATCTTTTGACTAGTATTATCATATATCTTTATCCTCCCCCCCTTTTTTTGAAAGGGCTTTATTGAGATGTAATTCACATACCATTTAATTTACCAATTTAAAATATACAAATTAATTGGTTTCTAGTATATCCAAAGATATTTGCAGCCATCACAAGTCAGTTTAAAATATGTCATCACCTCAAAAAGAAACCCTCTACCTTTAACTGTCACCTACCTATCCCTATGCCCTCCGTCCTCTCCAACTCCCTGTGCCTTCCCAGTCCTAAGCAAACAATAGTCTACTCTGTGTTTCTATTGATTTTCCTATTTGTTATCCATATTTAATATCCGATATTCCATATAAATGAAATAATATATTTGGACTTTTGTGACTGGCTTCTTTCACTTAGCCTAATGTTTTCAAGGTTGTAGCATGTATTTTGTAACATATATTAGTACTTAATTTCTTTTTGTGGTTAAATAATAGGTACAAAAAAGCTGTGGTAAGTAGTTTCTCTTGAGGGAAAGGCCTTTGTTATGGAGAATGCTGTGGGCTATTTCAAGATGGTTACTTTTCTTTTTTTTTCCTCTGGTTTTTGGAGTGTTTGCCCTGGGGCCTCAATTCTCTGATGAATCTAAGAAAAGTTGTTAATTTTCAGTTTGTTAGCGTTTTTCTTGTGAAGATGGGCTTGATGACTTTCAAAGTCTTTATTTCTGAGCTGAATTTGGAAGTCCAGATTATATTTCAAAGAAAAGTGATAATTTGTCTCCTTTCCCCTTAATAGCATTTTGTTTTGTTTTTTGCTTGTGGGCAAAGGGTGTCTCATTCATTGTTTTATCTCCAGTACCAAAAAGCTTTGACACGTTTTTGAATGAATGTTGAATCAACTAACTCTATAACTGAACTGGATGGTGGTGTAGGGGCCAAGGGAAACGTTCCTCTTCACCCTGTGAAGGTCTGCTGAAAACCATCTGACAAAAGGCAAATTAAAGGGAGAAAAGGCATACAAATTTATTAACGTGTAAGGGAGTCTTATGAAATATAAGAACTCAAAGAAATGGCCAGATGGTTGGCGCTTTTATGTCATCTTGAGATTTACATAAAGAACAGGGGCTTAGAGCATGGCAAAGCTGTTTATTATGGCAAAAACATCTGGGACGGGGAGAAGAGGAGTCCTGGCTGGCAAAAGTGGTCTTGTTATGCAAATGAAACTGCACCGATAGCAGCCTTCATAGAGAATAGAGGGTAAATATTTCTTTCAGACCATTAAGGTTGTCAGACTTTCAGTTATTATTTTCTAGATCTGGACAAGGGAAGGTCCTCAGAGAAAGCCTAGCTGCCATGTGTTTTTCTCTACAGATGCAACAGCTTTTCAAGGCTGCTGCTGTTTGCAAGCCCTCTAAACAGCTGTCTCAACATATGTCAAATAAGTATATTTTGAAGTGAAATATTTTGGTTTCCTTCAATAGATAATATACGGTGTTATAAGAAAAACTTCAGCCAAATTAAATTTAAAGGAATTTAATTGAGCAATGAACAATTTGTGAATCGGGCAGCCCCCAGAATCACAGCAGATTCAGAGAGACTCCAGGGATGCCTCGTGGTCAGAACAAATTTGTGGACAAAAAGAAAAAAAAAGGGAAGTGACGTACAGAAATCAGCAGTGAGGTACAGGAACAGCTGGATTGGTTACAGGTTGGGGTGTACCTTATTTGAACACTTAGCAGTCTGTGAGTGGCCAAGACTCAGCCATTGTTACAGGTGGATACTCCTAAATTAGGTTTTCAATCTTGTATATTAAGATAGGTTAGGGTTCATCCACAAGGACTCAAATATAGAAGTATGGAGTCCTTTTCAGGCCATATTTAGTTGGCTTTAACAAAGGTGAATTTGAGCATGTGGCTTGCCTGTGCAACCTAACTTCTCTTTACGGTTCTTCCATTGCTACTAGATTTTGCCTTGGGATTGTTAGGATTGTTTGTGCTAGGATTGTTAGGCAGTGCCAGTTGTTTACTTTGATAAAGTGGATCAGATTACACAAGAAGTATTAGTGAGGAAAGGAAGAATTCTTTGGAAGGGCTAAGGTTATGTCACTGGCAGTTGGATAGAAAAGCTTTAATAGAGAAGAATAGTGAGGACTGGAAAGGCTAGAGGAGAGTGGCAGAATTGTGGTGAATACATCAGTAGAGAGTACACAAAATTTTGAGTCTTTTTAATTCATACTTTATAAACTAATACCTATATTTGATTAGACAAATGACTAGATATAGGGAAACTTTTATGAGGAAATTCAATAAGCATAATAAAATCTTTTTTCCTCACAAGCTAATAAAAATATATTTTTAAAAAACTTTTTCAGAGATCCTGAACTTTCAACTGTTTGCCGGAAGTCTGGTACATTAATATTATATCCAGGGGCTGAAGCTGCTAATTTGGAAGAATTTATATTAGATTCTCCTGTTTATCCTTCTACAATCATCATCATTGATGGCACATGGAGCCAGGCTAAGGATATTTTCTATAAGAACTCCTTGTTCCGACATCCCAAACAGGTAAACTAGTAATTTTAACAGAGAATAAATATAAATGTATAATTAGGTATATTGTGTATGTTTTCTGTGAAGGGATACACATACATTTTTATATATGAATTTGGTGGTATTTCTATGTGTGAATATATAGTACCTAGATATATGTATGCTTATGTTTATGAGTTTGAATATATATATATTTTGAATATATATATATAAAATTTCAAATTTGTCATTTTTTCTCTCCTCCTGCCAAATTTTACTGTAGTTGAGGCATGTGGCTATATTAAGAGTCTCTTAGACATTTAATCAGAAAAGTCTAAGGATTTTTATATGTATTAATGTGTTTTAAGAAGCATTATCTTATTTAAATACTATTATTTGGTTACTGAATTACCTAGTTCTTACTAGGAATGACTAAGTTTTTATTAAATACTTTTTGTCATTCCTTATTACAGTTATATGGTTTATTCTTCAGTTTTTTGAGGTAATTAATTATGAAGACACCTTTCTTAATATTGGTCCATTCTTATATTCCTAGAATGGACTCGACTGAGTGAACTATTAAACATTTTTGATATATTGCTGAAAATTATATTTTATTTAGTGGCATTGAATTATGTGTATTTTTGGTCCACTGTCAGGTTTGGGTATTCAGATAATGTTAACTTCCAAAGTAAATTGGAGAGAGTTTAATATTTTTCTATGACCTGGAATAGTTTAAATAATACTAGAATTCCTTGCACCTTAGAAATTTGATGGAACTCACTGGTGAAATCACTTGGTTCTGTTCTCTTTAAAAATGGTAGCTTTTAAATCCTTCTTTCAGACTCTTCTAAGGAAATTATTCAAGCTTTCTACTTCTATTTAGATCAGTTTTTAATAACTTTTATATTTCTCTAGGGAATTATCTCTTTTCTCTAAGTTAGCAGATTGGTTGCCATATACTTATATACAGTCTTAATTATTTTAATTACTCAGGAATGCTTTTTTTCTTGTTTTTAATCATACACACACAGACGTAGACACACACACACATACACAAACGTTCTTTACACAAACAGATTCAAAAGAGGTTTCTGTATTTTATAGAGCTTTTAAAAGTATAAGATTTTAGGTTGTTTATATTGGCTATTATAGTTTATTTTTATTTCATCACATTGAACTTTTTTCTTGACCAATTTTTTATTTCATCTTTTTGGGCTTATTTTCTTCTATTATTCTTCTGATTTTATAAGATTTTTACTAAGAGTACTTCTGTAGACTGAATTGTGTTCCCTGTCCTCCCTCGACCCCATGCATATATTGGAGCCCTAACTTCCAGTATAATGGTATTTGGAGATGGGACCTTTGGGAGGTGATTAGATTATGAAGGCAGAGCCCTCATGATGGGATTAGTACCTTTAGAAGAAGAGACATGAGAGGTATTTCCTTTTTGCTCTCTCTCTCTCTCTCTGTCTCTCTATCTCTCTCTCTCTTTCTCTGTCTCTCTCTGCATGTGAGGACACAGCAAGAAGACTTCCATTTGCAAGCCAGGAAGAGAGCTCTCACCAGGACCGTGACCATGCAGGTGCTCTGATTCAGACTTCCCAGCTTCTAGAACTGTGAGAAATGAATGTTACAACAGCCTAAGCTGACTAAAACAAGTACTAAATTTCTTTATTAAGATTTCTGAGTTCTGCTAGGCTTGGTGGCTTGTACCTATAACTCCAGCTACTTGTGAGGCTGAGGTGGGAGGATCACTTGAGTCCAGGAGATTGAGGTTACAGTGAGCTATGATTGTGCCACTGCACTCCAGCCTGGGTGCCAGAGAGAGACCCTGTCTCTAAAAAAAAATCACTTTCTTTTTTGAACAAAAGGGGCGAGATGGATGCAATATTTCTGCTAGTATAACTGTCACTGTATCCCCTCATTTTGGGTTGAAGTGTTCTTTTATCAGTAACGTTGATATAAGTTGTTTTGAATTCTTTCTACCCATGGATTATCAATGAATTCTTTTTTTTTAAGTTTCAATAGCTTTTGGGGTACAAGTGGTTGTTGGTTACATGGATGAATTCTGTAGTGGTGAATTCTGAGATTTTAGTGCACCCGTCACCTGAGCAGTGTACACTGTACCGAGTATTTAGTCTTTTACTCCTCAGCTCCCTCCTTCCACCCAGAGTCCCCAAAATTTATTATGTACGTCTTTGCATCCTCATAGCTTAGCTCCCACTTATAAGTGAGAACATAACGGAATTTGGTTTTCCATTCCTGGGTTACTTCACTTAGAATAATGGCCTCCAGTTCCATCCAAGTTGCTGCAAAAGGAACTTAGTTTGTTCATTTTTATGGCTGAGTAGTATTCCATGGTATATATATATTACATTTTTCTTTGTCTACTCATTGGTTGATGGGCACTTAGATTGGTTCCATGTCTTTGCAATTGTGAATCTTGCTGCTATAAACATGCCTGTGCATGTGTCTTTTTTTTTCTTTTTAAATTGAAATGAGGTCTCACTGTGTTGTCCAGGCTGGTCTTGAACTCCTGGGCTTAAGTGATCCTCTCCCTACCTTGGCTTCCCAAAGTGCTAGGGTTACAATCATGAGGCATCACACTTTGTTTATGTGTCTTTTTCATATAATGACTTATTTTCCTTTGGGTAAATACCCAGTAATGGGATTGCTTGACTGAACGGTAGATCTACTTTTAGTTTTTTTTTTTTTGAGATGGAGTCTCACTTTGTTGCCCAGGCTGGAGTACAGTGGCGCGATCTCGGCTCACTGCCAGCTCTGCCTCCCGGGTTCACGCCATTCTCTTGCCTCAGCCTCCTGAGTAGCTGGGACTACAGATGCCCACCACCGTGCCCGGCTAATTTTTTGTATTTTTAGTAGAGACAGGGTTTCACTCTGTTAGCCAGGATAGTCTCGATCTCCTGACTTTGTGATCCACCCGCCTCGGCCTCCCAAAGTGCTGGAATTACAGGTGAGAGCTACCGTGCCTGGCCTACTTTTAGTTCTTTAAGGAATCTCCATACTGTCAATGAGTTCTTAATTCTTAAGTGTTTGAACACTTTTCATCATTATTTTACTTTTATTTCTGATTTTTGGAATCATGATAAAAGAGCATTACTCACACTATTTTGAATAAGTTTATGATTTCTGTGTGAATAGTTACCTGGTAGATTTTTGTTCATGTTCTATTACCATAAAAATGTACATTCTCTATTTAGGGATGTAAACATTCATACTGTTGCTTTTAAGTTTGTTAATTGTATTTTTCTTTATGTTTTTATTTTTTGGTATACTTGGACTGTTTGATACTGAAAAAGGATTATGAAAAGCTTTAGTGCTTATGTGTTTTTAACGATGTTATCCCTGCATTCCCAGTAGTTTTTGTGTTATCTGCTCTGTTGTTGGGTGCATACAAGCCATGCACTTAGTGAAGAATAACAATGGTACCCTGACTTCTGAGGTTTTAAAGTTAAATTCTTTATAGTTTTATTCCCTTTGACCAAAATGCAGACATCGTTTTTAGATGAGACTAAAATATATAACACAATTCTAAAAAATAGCTAATGCATTGAGTGCTTTGATGGAGCAGGCTCAATTCCAAATGTTTTACATGTACTTACATGTATTATCTTTCCCCAAATCCCATGAGGTAATAAGTATTGGTATTTTAGATAACAGATGAGGAAACCAAAGTACAGAGACATTAAATAACTTGCTTTAGATCTCATAACTATTTCACAGCATAGCCGCAACTTGAACTCATCTTGTTAGAGCTAAAGCCAGTAGTCTCAACCACAGTGGTATACTGTTTCTAAATGGAAAACTTCGATTCAGGATATTTACATAGAATAGCTTTAGATTTCTCTGACTTCCTAAATATTCATTGATATTTGTTGTCTTCCACGTAACAACGAGTTTATGTCTAACTCATAAAAGGCATGGATACTGTTAGATTGTGGCACATCCCAGATAAAATTTTACGTTCACATTACATTTAAATATCTCCCAATATACAGAGAAAGTTTAACAAAAGTGTTACATCTGTAAAACATTTTAGTCTAAATATTTGAAAAAAAATTTTTTCCTGCATATGTTATGTCTACATCTTTAATCTTTTGTTTTGTGGTAACTACACAGCTATCACAGAGATGAAGCACAAAATCACATTAAAAAGGTTAAAATCTATTTCAAAAGACAAAATTCATCAGAATTATTTTCTCATTTAAATTGAGCAGCAGATTAGGAAATATATAAATAATTTCTCAGTTCTACTATACTATACATTTCTATCACCTTCTCCTTTTTTTGTTTTTTCGAACCAGAAGCAAATGCAGGTGGATATTTAAACTTGAGATAGGTAATGCTTTACAGCCATAGGATAAAAGCAAAAATACTTCATGGAAACATCGGACAGATTTGATTACATCATACGAAATATCACATAGACTCAAGTGAAAAGGCAAATGGCTTTCTGAAGAACTATCAAATCAGATAAAGACCTCATAAGCTTAGAATTAGTAGAAATGAATAAGGTAAATGTGAAAATCTAAATAAAAAGGCCAAAGATATGAAAAAAAGTTCACAAGATAGAAAATAAATGTTCTTATAAAAATCATCATTTACCCTATTAATCATATGACAAGATCCTAAGTTGTAAATTTTTATGAAATAACTTGAAATTTACAGAAAAGTTTCAAGAATAATACGAAGTACCCTTGAATACACTAATCCAGATTCCTCAAGCATTAACATACCATATTTGCCTTACTCTCCCTTTATGTATTTATGCATGTATGTGTGTAATTATGTTTTTCTGAATCATTTGAGAGCAAGGAATAGATATCCAGATTTCACTATTTCACTTTTTTTTTTTTTTTTTGAGATGGAGGCTTGCTCTGTTTCCCAGGCTGGAGTGCAGTGGCACAATCTCAGCTCACTGCAACCTCTGCCTCTTGGGTTCCAGCGATTCTCCTGTCTCAGCCTCCCGAGTAGCTGGGACTATAGGTGCGCACCACCATGCCCAGCTAATTTTTGTACTTTTTAGTAAAGAAAGGGTTTCACATATTGGCCAGGCTGGTCTTGAACTCCTGACCTCAAGTGATCCACCCGTCTTGGCCTCCCAAAGTGCTGGGATAACAGGCGTGAGCCACCACATCCGGCGAGATTTCACTTTTTGAAATTGATGTTTTGCTAGCACTAGGCCAGCAAGATGGTCTTTTCCTAAATAGTTGTAGGAAATAAAAAAAAAAAGTAGTTAAAAACCTCACCCAATATATAAAAACCCAAATGTTACATATCTTGGTACAGTCTCATCTAAATATACTTGAGAAATATGGATTATCATAGAATTAATATTATTTATGGAATTTTAGAGTCTCATGTACCAAGCCCAAATATGAGTATGGCTTGATCAGACAAAATGTTTTTGGAACTTGTTGCACAAAAACAATGAAATCTGTATATTTACTCCTTTAAAATATATATATATATATATATAAACAGATAAATAGGGAAATTGAGTTGAGAAAGGTATTGATTTTTTAAAGTAACTATATGCTTATTTTTAGACATCTATAAAATTGTAAAATGATAGTGGCAATTGTAGTGCTTTTATGATGAATTCTAAACTACCTTATGTAACACTAAAAGTTTATTTTAAAATATATTTTTAAATTCTTGAAAAATTGCCTGTTCACATTTTTAGTATATTGCAAGATTTAGTTAATTAGTAACCCTGTTCCCCAGCTTTTCTGGATGAAGATAAATTCATTTAATTACATAATAGACTTTCCTAGGGGCCTGCCTTAGTAGATGGATACAAATAAGTTAACATGCCCCATTCATGGGTAACTGACAGAATTTCGACTCACACTAACTTAAGGACATATATAGATCATGTACCGGTGAGGTTCAGAGTGAGTAGGAGTGGCTTCAGGCTTTGCTGGATCTGGTTCTCAGGCAGTTCTGTTTTTGGGGTATGCTTCTCTTTGTTTTGGTCTGATTTTCTCTTATGAATGGACTTCTTTCCTGTACTGGAAATGATCTATAGGAAGCAGGAGATTAATATCCTCCTGGTAGGAGATACTTCCAGTATGATATGACATGCTCAGTAGCTAAACTGCTGATAAACAGCTGTGTGAGACCTGGGCCGGTTAGAGGAGTTCACCGCCCCTGTCTGTTGGTCTGCCCTCTGCCTTTTTGGAAGACTCTTGAGAATCAACCAGAGGAGTTTTCCTGGAGGTCCCAGGTAGGGGAGGGATACAGAATCTGTGTCTTCTGACTAGTGTGAAGCCACACTGGGCTGCAGAAGCCAGTCTTCCCAGCAATTATGACAGCTCTTGGATTTTTTTAGAATTTTTTATGCCCTTCCGAAGCATTTAAGTGTTGTCTAACATGTTCCAGTGTCTGTCTGAGGTGGCTTAGAAAAGCAGGAACAAAACTTCTAGTATTCAGAGTCAGGCTATTACCGGTGGAAGAGATCCGAGTTACCCTGGGTTACCAGCCGCACATCTGTGCGGGTCTGCAGCAACTTCAGTCCTTGCCTCCTCAGAAGAAAGACATTGAAGGACATAAAGCAGGAAAAGAGACCAAGGCACGTTTCAGAGTAGGAGTCGAAGTTTATTTAAAAGGCTTTAAAACACAAAAGAAAGGAAAGCTTACTTGGAAGAGATCCAAGAGGGTGCCTGAAGGTCAAGGAGAATGTTTAACCTTGATCCTAGGGCTTTATAGGCTCACCTCTTTCCCATGATTCTTCCGTTATGGTGGGCTTCCCGCATGCGCAGTGCCTCCCTTACCCTTGGAGCTCATGCAGTGTGTTTAGCAAGTTGCATACATGTCTGTCTGAGGCTTTCTTCCCTTTTTTCCGGTGGTGTATACCTGGAAGGTCATATTTTGCCATTTTGTCTCTTAGTGAGCATGCCCAGGAAGTTTTTTCTCCCTGGCATCTGCATTCAACTAACACTTTAATGTTAGTAGCTGTGGATCATCAGGAAATGGCGTTGCTCTGGCGCCCTGAATGGGCTAACAAATTATCATTTTTAGAGGGGGCAGTGTGATAATTGTCAAACCTCACCTGATATTCCTAGTAGGTAGGGGGAGAGCTCTCTCCTGCCCTGCTCATGCCTGTCTAACTACCTGTAACAAGGTGAGAATGAGGTACAATTTATAAGGTGAAGTAAGGTGAAATTTCATTTCATGTTTCCAAAACCATGATTATCATTTCACTGAAATGAAATTTTCCCAGTGTTATAAATTGCCTATTAAAAAAAAAAGCTTATTGAATGCCTACCTGGCAGTATATACCAGGCAATGTGCTGGTTAAAACAAAGAATAAGAATAAAAACTTTTGAGGAGTTCTCAAAGAAGAAAAATAACCTCTTGGTTTTATTTATGCTAACAGAAAGATGGTTTCTCTTTCCCAGAGTAGAATCCTGGATGGCCCTTTTATTAAGGTTGGGGTGGAGAGTGATACCGTTATTGACAAGAAGACTGCATAAATTAGGAAGTTCCTCAGAGGACATGGGCTGTTGTTTTCAGAAGGATGATTTAAAAACCAGGAAGAACTTGAATCTCTGAATAGACCAATAACAGGCTCTGAAATTGTGGCAATAATCAATAGCTTACCAACCAAAAAGAGTCCAGGACCTGATGGATTCACAGCCGAATTCTACCAGAGGTACAAGGAGGAACTGGTACCATTCCTTCTGAAACTATTCCAATCGATAGAAAAAGAGGGAATCCTCCCTAACACATTTTATGAAGCCAGCATCGTCCTGATACCAAAGCCGGGCAGAGACATAACCAAAAAAGAGAATTTCAGACCAATATCCTTGATGAACATTGATGCAAAAATCCTCAATAAAATACTGGCAAACCAAATCCAGCAGCACATCAAAAAGCGTATACACCATGATCAAGTGGGCTTCATCCCTGGGATGCAAGGCTGGTTCAACATACGCAAATCGATAAATGTAATCCAGCATATAAACAGAACCAAAGACAAAAACCACATGATTATCTCAATAGATGCAGAAAAGGCCTTTGACAAACTTCAACAACCCTTCATGCTAAAAACTCTCAATAAATTAGGTATTGATGGGACATATCTCAAAATAATAAGAGCTATCTATGACAAACCCACAGCCAATATCATACTGAATGGGCAAAAACTGGAAGCATTCCCTTTGAAAACTGGCACAAGACAGGGATGCCCTCTCTCACCACTCCTATTCAACATAGTGCTGGAAGTTCTGGCCAGAGCAATCAGGCAGGAGAAGGAAATGAAGGGTATTCAATTAGGAAAAGAGGAAGTCAAATTGTCCCTGTTTGCAGATGACATGATTGTATATCTAGAAAACCCCATTGTCTCAGCCCAAAATCTCCTTAAGCTGATAAGCAACTTCAGCAAAGTCTCAGGATACAAAATCAATGTACAAAAATCACAAGCATTCTTATACACCAATCACAGACAAACAGAGAGCCAAATCATGAGTGAACTCCCATTCACAATTGCTTCAAAGAGAATAAAATACCTGGGAATCCAACTTACAAGGGATGTGAAGGACCTCTTCAAGGAGAACTACAAACCACTGCTCAATGAAATAAAAGAGGATACAAACAAATGGAAGAACATTCCATGCTCATGGGTTGGAAGAATCAATATCGTGAAAATGGCCATACTGCCCAAGGTAATTGATAGATTCAATGCCATCCCCATCAAGCTACCAATGACTTTCTTCACAGAATTGGAAAAAACTACTTTAAAGTTCATATGGAAGCAAAAAAGAGCCCGCATCGCCAAGTCAATCCTAAGCCAAAAGAACAAAGCTGGAGGCATCACGCTACCTGACTTCAAACTATAGTACAAGGCTACAGTAACCAAAACAGCATGGTACTGGTACCACAACAGAGACATAGATCAATGGAACAGAACAGAGCCCTCAGAAATGATGCCGCATATCTACAACTATCTGATCTTTGACAAACCTGACAAAAACAAGAAATGGGGAAAGGATTCCCTATTTAATAAATGGTGCTGGGAAAACTGGCTAGCCATATGTAGAAAGCTGAAACTGGATCCCTTCCTTACACCTTATACAAAAATTAATTCAAGATGGATTAAAGACTTACATGTTAGACCTAAAACCATTAAAATCCTACAAGAAAACCTAGGCAATACCATTCAGGACATAGGCGTTGGGAAGGACTTCATGTCTAAAACACCAAAAGCAATGGCAACAAAAGCCAAAATTGACAAATGGGATCTAATTAAACTAAAGAGCTTCTGCACAGCAAAAGAAACTACCATCAGAGTGAACAGGCAACCTACAGAATGGGAGAAAATTTTTGCAACCTACTCATCTGACAAAGGGCTAATATCCAGAATCTACAATGAACTCAAACAAATTTACAAGAAAAAAACAACCCCATAAAAAGTGGGCAAAGGACATGAACAGACACTTCTCAAAAGAAGATATTTATGCAGCCAAAAAACACATGAAAAAATGCTCATCATCACTGGCCATCAGAGAAATGCAAATCCAAACCACAATGAGATACCATCTCACACCAGTTAGAATGGCCATCATTAAAAAGTCAGGAAACAACAGGTGCTGGAGAGGATGTGGAGAAATAGGAACACTTTTACACTGTTGGTGGGACTGTAAACTAGTTCAACCATTGTGGAAGTCAGTGTGATGATTCCTCAGGGATCTAGAACTAGAAATACCATTTGACCCAGCCATCCCACTGCTGGGTATGTACCCAAAGGACTATAAATCATGCTGCTATAAAGACACATGCACATGTATGTTTATTGCGGCACTATTCACAATAGCAAAGAGTTGGAACCAACCCAAAGGTCCAACAACGATAGACTGGATTAAGAAAATGTGGCACATATACACCATGGAATACTATGCAGCCATAAAAAATGATGAGTTCATGTCCTTTGTAGGGACATGGATGAAACTGGAAAACATCATTCTCAGTAAACTATCGCAAGGACAAAAAACCAAACACCGCGTGTTCTCACTCATAGAATGTAATGTTAAGGGTGAGGCAAAAGAGGACATGGATACATATGTAACAAATCTGACATTATGACACCTAAAACATATGCAGGTAGCTATACCTGCCTCTGGGGTTCAATGTGTAGAGCCAGTGGGATGATATATGCAAATCACCTCTCATAGTACCTGGATCCAGGCAGGTACTCACTCGGTATAGGCATAATTCGTGCTGACTAATGACAGTAAATAAAGGATTTTTTTTGACATCAAAAAAAAAAAAAACAAAACAAAGTGTGACTAAGCAAACAAAAAACTCCCTATATACTATAGTCTACTATACATAGTTTATTTGTAAATATAGTCTTTTGCTTATTTTTTTTTTGTTTACTCAAGGTGCTCTTTATAAATGTTTTAACAATTGTCGCTTATAGTCTTGTCTACAAAGTAAAAATGTTAAAAGAAAATTTAAATCAGTTTTTGCATAAGTTTCCCAAATCTGTAATGTTGTTTAAAATAATTCAGTTTTATTTCTAAATGTAGTGTTATTTTTTCTTACTATGCCTTCAATATGCATATACCCCCACTGCTGTTTTTTGCATAGAATTATTATCACTTAGTTGATCCATTCAGTTTCTGTAGTAGTGTAAAAATTTTGCTCTAAATATATGAGAGAAAAATGGCAGAAAGGAAAGAAAAATTAGAATTAAAGTGCAGAGTGCTGTGTTTATAGAAGAAATATAGTTCCCCCCCCCCAATCAGTAACTAAGCATATGTGAACTTCATACTTACATAATTGAGGAATGAAAGAATTGTAATGCAAACCCGTTAACTTGGCTTCCTTTTAATCTTGAATTCTAATATATCCAGACCATTTGGCAGTGAATCTCTTTCCCAGAGGAATTTTACACACAAGACCCTTGACATTTACTAGGAATAAATCCAAGGTGAATATGGAAATGTTTGTAGAGGCTCCTGGCTTTCTTCATAAACATATTTCCATGAAGTAGTTGCATATCCTTTCTCTACTGCTGTTAAAATGTCCACTAAAAGTTAATTTCTCACTTGATAAGCAGAGCGCTGTTGGGAGCACTCATTGGGTAAAACATTTTTATGCGAACTTTTACTGGTGTCCACATAGAGCTCTTACAGACTGGTTTATGTTATATATCTTATCTATTGCCAAACACATCGTTATTCTTTTGATTTTATCCAATACTTCAGTTTCTTAAATCTCTATCGGCCTTCAGAGTTAGTTTACATTTTAACACAGTCTCATTGACGTGTAGATTCTGAATAGGCTATTCTACTTACTGTTCGTTAAGTGACTTTTGTACTGTATCTTCCAGGAAATATGCTTTAAATTAGTGCCACAGCAAAATAATTTCATGTTTTGAAATGTCTTCCTCCTTTGGGTCAGAGCCAGAACCCTTGAGTGTTAAATTCAAAATGCCAATGGTCTAACAAATCAGTGATTTACTTTTTACTTTTTTTTTTTCTTTTTCTTTCTTTCTTTTTTTTTTTTTTTTTTTTTAAGAGATGGGGTCTTGCTCTGTTGCCTAGCCTGGAGTACACGGGTGTGATTATAGCTCACTGCAGCTTCCAACTCGTAGGCTCAAAGCAATCCACCCACCTCAGCCTCTGACCTCAGTGGTGGGACAGCAGGTGTGTACCACGACAGCTGACTAATTTTTAAACACTTTTTTTCAGAGAAGGGGTCTCGCCATGTTGCCTAGGCTGGTTTTGAACTCCTGGCTTCAAGCAATCCCCCTGCCTCAGCCTCTCAAGGGATTTACTTTTTTACCTTTGCATATTATTCATAATTTTATAGGCAGAATATATCCACACCTCTGGATCGTTTTGGCTTCTGTTTCAGGGTGCTATGTACCCCTCACAGCTAGGAGGCTTATCTCTGAGGTTGTAGATAGTATTTACAAATAGAACTTGAGTTAACTTGAAGGTACATTTGCTTCCATTGAGTGTATGATTTTGTGTGATAGAATAGGATATAATAGGAACTATGATCTTCCTGTGTGCAAAAGGATAATTTAAAAAGGGTTATCAGAGATCTTGACATGGAATTCTCCGCCTCCATACTTCCATCCATTCTTTATTGAATTCTTAACTGTGAACTCACTTCTCTTACTGGGTTACATAGATAATTAGTGGCAGATATGAAACTTGAATCCAAGTTTACTAACCCAGGTCATGGAAAAAACAAAGAATGCTCCCCCATTTACTTTATGAATGTAGCATAATAATATCAAAAATTGGCAATAACACATAGATATAAACAGACTAATCTTATGAATATAGCTGTAATATTTCTAAGTAGTATCCTGGCCCACAAAATCTATCACTGTATAAAAGCATAATGTTTTATGAGTTAGTACTATTTTTTATAGAAATACAATTTAGTTCAATATTTTTGAAATTGTGATTTCATTGATTGATGCTGAAGAAGAGTTAGATAAAATCTAAAGTACATTTTTAATTTAAAAATGCCTAATCAAAAAAGGATTAGGAAGATGTGCATTTTCTTAATCTATGCATTGAGACAAAATGAACTGTGTTTAAAGCAAAAGTTAATCTTTGCCCCCATTCCAGGTAACCTCACACCTCTACTCCCCTACCCATACCTTTAGATATTTAGTGTTAAAAGTATGTTGTGTTTGCTTCCAAAAGTTTTTCTGTGTTCGTATATACTACAATAATATGTATTCACAGATATGGTATTCTTTATCTCTTTTTTTAAAAAAGAAATAGGATGACAGTGTAATATATATGATACCCCAGTTTTCCTTTTCATGGGAGCATTCCTTGAAATTAATGTATGTAGATATGTCTTAGTTGGCTTGGGCTCTTTATTTTTTCAGGGTGTTGTAACAAAATACCAAAGACTGAGTGGCTGAAACCAGCCGTCCCCAGTCTTTTTGGCACCAGGGACAGGTTCTGTGGAAGACAGTTTTTTTTCCATGGACTGGAGGTGGGGTGGTGGATGGTTTTGGGATGATTCAAGCATATTACATTTAATGTGCACTTTTTTTCTATTTTTATTACGCTGTAATATACAATGAAACAAAGAAAGGAGACTAATTCGTGGGGATCCTAGTTTTCTACTACAGTTTCAAACAATCCATCTTCAGGTGAATATATCTTACATGTATAAGCCTAAGATTTTATTTGAAGTGTGAAATGCCACTGTTTGTAGGACAATTTAGTTATATGAGAATAAAATTTCAAATATAGTATAAATATGAGATGATCTTTGGTTCAATATAAGCGTAGATGGTAGAAGAAAAAACAGGAATGATAAACATCGTAATGTTTAAACAGCAGTGTGGTAGACAGCTATCATATGCATGGCTGAGTATAATCATCTTCTGGGAATTCCCTTGTTATGAACCTTATATATGATACAAATTACAGCTCAGATTGTAAATCTCCCATATTGGGAAACAATAGTCTGTGAATGTTTCTGCACACTCAGGATTTTTTGAGCGTGGAACACTTGGCCCCTCCATTAAAGGATGTATGAATGGTACACATGCCTTTGAAGTTTGAGATTGTGTGTTGACCCAGAGCCATTTGTTCACATTCTAAAGGTGGTAGACCTAAAGAAGCCATTAGTTTGCATTCTAATGATAATAAAACCTGAGTCATTTGCTCATACTTCAAGGGTTTTAAAAACCTAGAGACCATTTTCTTCTCTCCACAGAAAGGATTTGTTTACATTCTTTGTGAAGGAAAGGAGGAGCACATGTGCTGGCAGTTCCTATATGAGCTCTGCATTTGATAATTTCAGAGTTCCTCTCCTTTGTTTCCAACTCTTGCACCAGCAGATGATGACATCTGCTTTCACTGTTTTGCAGCATAGGGAATTGGGGGAACTGGCATAAGATGCTCTGTGAGTAATTAAAAGTCTGCCTCTGATCTAGAACCTGTGTTTCCTGTGAGGATGATTAAATAAATATATGTATGTGTATAATATCCAGTCTCTCTTGCAGCTAGGTATCAGACAAATGACCTCTACTTTTCAGATCAGAGCCACCTGTGAGTGAGACTTTGGCGAATGACAGGAAGGGGCCCTATGTGAAATCCCCATTTTTGATGTATGAGTGGTGGCAAATGTGTCTTGTTTTTGGTTATGAGAGTAGCAGCAGCAGCATAGGTTTTCCAGTGGTTGTGAGGTCACATTCCTTTTCTTTTTTTTTTTCCTGGTTGAGACAGGGTCTCACCACGTTGCCCAGGCTGGTCTTGAACCCCTGGGCTCAAGTGATCCTTGTGCCTTGGCCCCTGAAAATGCTGGGATTACAGTTGTGAGCCACTAAGACTGGCTGAGATCACATTCTTGATGCAAGAGTGGTGTTGGCATTGGTGACAGTAGCAGTTGCAATAAAGTTGGGTTCTTGGCATTGGATGATGGTAAAAGTAAGAAAGCATCATCTTCATCAGGCCTTCTGTGGTAGCTTCGGATATTGCTTCTGGAAGTTTAACTTTGTGTCTGTTTCTATAATTCTCTCAATGATTTTGTGAACTGCATAATAAAGCCCTGTTCTTTTTTTTTTCTCTTGAGACAGAGTCTCACTCTGACTAACCTGTCACTAACTCTATTGTTCAGAGAATGGTGTGAACCCAGGAGGCAGAGCTTGCAATGAGCCGAGATCGTGCCACTGAACTCTAGCCTGGGCGACAGAGCGAGACTCCTTCTCAAAAAAAAAAAAAAAACCTTACTGATATAAAATGTCATCTCTTGGTGGTCAGATTATCCATTTGATGTTTCTTACCTTCTTTTTTTTCCAGACGTTTTCAGTGAGCAATGTATTACTTTTATATTTAGAAGAACAAACAAAAAGACTGAAAGGATTTAGGCTTCCTGACTTCTCTGCTGCATCTGAAAATCCAAATAATGAATGTATTAGTCCATAATATGGTTTGGCTGTGTCCCCATCCAAAATCTCATCTTGAATTGTAATCCCCATGTGTTGGGGGTGGGACCTCGTGGGAGGTGATTAGATAATGGGGGCAGTTCCCCCATGCTGTTCTTGTGATAGTGAATGAATTCTCATGAAATTGGATGGTTTTTTTTTTTTTTTTTTGAGAGTCTTTTTGTTTTTTTTTTTTGAGACGGAGTCTTGCTCTGTCCCCCAGGCTGGGGTGCAGTGGCACGATCTCGGCTCACTGCAACCTCCGCCTCCCGGGTTCACGCCATTCTCCTGCCTCAGGCTCCCGAGTAGCTGGGACTACAGGCGGCCGCCAACACGTCCGGCTAATTTCTTGTATTTTTAGTAGAGACGGGGTTTCACCGTGTTAGCCAGGATGGTCTCGATCTCCTGACCTTGTGATCCGCCCGCCTCGGCTTCCCAAAGCGCTGGAATTACAGGCTTGAGCCACCGCGCCCGGCCTTTTTTTGAGAGTCTTGCTCCGTTACCCAGGCTGGAGTGCAGTGGTGTGATCTCGGCTCACTACAACCTCTGCCGCCTGGGTTCAAGCGATTCTCCTGCCTCACACACTTGAGTAGCTGGGATTACAGTCACGCACCACTGCTCCTGGCTAATAATTTAGTAGAGACAAGGTTTCATTCACTATGTTTGGCACTCTGGTCTCGAACTCTTGACCTCAAGTGATCCACCCACCGTGGCCTCCCAAAGTGCTGGGATTATAGGCATGAGCCACTGTGCCCGGCCAATTGGATGATTTTACAAGGGGTTTTTGTCCCCATTTCCTGGGCACTTGTTCTCCTGCCCCATGTGAAGAAGGACGTGTTTGCTTCCCCTTCTGCCATGATTGTAAGTTTCCTAAGGCCTCCCGAGCCCTGTGGAACTATGAGTCAATTAAACCTATTTTCTTTACAAATTGCCCAGTCTTGGGTTTTTCTTCATAGCAGTGTGAGAATGGACTAATATTGTCTCTGAAATGGATTGTATTCTTGCATTTGGACATAGGTGCACTTATTTTGATAAATCCTTAATATGACCTAAGAGTCAAAAACCTGGCTGTTTCTTTTTGCCTTCCCTATTGTTTCTTTCCATGTGTTTTATTTTAGGGGAAAGGGACCCTCATCACCTGTTAGAGCTACTCTTTTTGTAAGACGTCCTTTTGTAAAATGTCCTTCTTATTTTCTTTCAGTTATTAAGACATGCAAGTAAAAAGATTATAGTTCCTGCACTGTCATTGTCTGGTAGTAGCACATCAGCAATTAACTTAAACCCGAATTTGAGATTTCTTCTCTATCTCAACTATCTTGCTACTTGGTTTGGTAGTCAAATTATAAGCATCTACATATAAATAATGTAATAAAACTAGATTAGTATATTATTATATTTTTGTCAGTTTAAAATACTTTTTGTGATACCCAGGTTAGGATGAAGGGAGGAACCTCAATTTCCATAGATTTTCATGAGGTTCAGTTTTATTGATGAGTATAATTGTAATTAGTTGTAGTTCTAATGGGGTCAGAAAAAAAAGCAAGTATTCCTCTGGATCTTTCTGATCCAGAGTTAGTGACACTAGACTCTGGACACTAGAGTTAGTGACACTAGACTCTGGACACTAGAGTTAGTGACAAGTTAGTGACAAAGGCTATTTGGATTTTATTCTGAGTAATAACTGTGACTAAAATTGTATCATTTTAGATAGGTAAGGAAGCTTCTTCCACATTAAATTGAAAGGCAAAATCATTTGTATTATGTTTCTGTTTTATTAGATTTACTTTCTTTTAATGTCTTTTTTTTTGGGGGGGGACAGATTCTTGCTTTTGTTGCCTAGGCTGCAGTGCAATGGTGCGATCGCCACTCACTGCAACCTCTGCATCCCAGGTTCAAGCGATTCTCCTGCCTCAACCTCCCAAGTAGCTGGGATTACAGGCATGCGCCACCATGCCCAGCTAATTTTGTATTTTTATTAGAGATTGGGTTTCTTCATGTTGATCAGGCTGGTCTCGAACTCCCGACCTCATGTGATCCACCCATCTCGGCCTCCCAAAGTTCTGGGATTACAGGCAGGAGCCACTGTGCCTGGCCTTAATGTCTTTTAATAGACTAGTGATGAGTTATAAATCAGAGTATGGGATCTCTTATTTACTGCCACTAAATAACAACAACAAAAAAATCATGGACCACATATCCTTTGTTTCTGATTTTAGATAAAATGTGAGAGTAAACACTAGAAGGTGACAGGCAAATCAGATAGGCAACAGAGTTGTCATTTTTATACAGCTAACCTTTTTATCCAACAATCTTTATGCTTCGGGTCTGAATGCTTCCTTGAGATATTGGTTGTCTGTGTTCCAGTTGGCTCAGATCTTCAACCAATTTCTCAAGTTTTTGAAATGTGAGTGAGTGGCTTCATTTAATGGCCTAAGTAGCTACCCTTCCCTCAACCCCAATCCCTTATTGGGAATTTACTTTCCCTTTTGTTGTATATCCAACTTCTTTAAGAGTGCTTATTCATGTTGCATTACTTTTGTGGAGTAGTTCCTGTTTGGATATCAGAACTTCCTCTTACTTTTAGAATTATCCTCCATACGCAGACACAGTCAGTCTTGATGGTAAAGGACAAGGGTAACCAGAGGACTAGATCCTGAAATACCTAGAAAACCATCAGCCACTTGCTGTTTTACTCACACACCTAGATGGAATTCTTAGTGATTAGTTGAAATTGTAGGCTTCCACTCACTACACATGGGAAGAGTTTAATTGGACTCAGTTATATTTCAAAGATTAGGCCTGGCGTGGTGGCTCACGCCTGTAATCCCAGCACTTTGGGAGGCCGAGGCGGGTGGATCACAGGGTCAGGAGATCGAGACCATCCTGGCTAACGTGGTGAAACCCCATCTCTACTAAAAATACAAAAAATTAGCCAGGCGTGGTGGCGTTCGCCTGTATTCCCAGCTGCTGGGGAGGCTGAGGCAGGAGAACGGCGTGAACCTGGGAGGTGAAGCTTGCAGTAAGCCAAGATTGCGCCACTGCACTCCAGCCTGGGCGACAGAGTGAGACTCTGTCTCAAAAAAAAAAAAAGTTCAAAGGTTAGCTTACATATGGGTTATTTTGGGGGCTTATCCTGGTTAGTGGGAATCCTTATTTTTATTTCTGATTTTAATGGAAAGGCTTCTAGTACCTGATCACTAAACATGATACAGGCTTTTTTTTCCATATTAAGAAAAATATATGTATTTTTTGAGACAGAGTCTCCCTGTGTTGCCCAGCTCGAGTGCAGTAGCCCACTTCGAGTGCAGTAGAGTGTTGTCCAGGTCGAGTGCAGTAGCCCAGGTCGAGTGCAGTAGGGTCACTGCAACCCCTGCCTCCTGGGTTCAAGTGATTCTCATGCCTCAGCCTCCTGAGTAGCTGGGATTATAGGCGTGTGCCACCACGCCCAGCTAATTTTTGTATTTTTAGTAGAGCCAGGATTCTATCATGTTTGTCTCGAATCCTGGACTCACGTGATCCACCCGCCTTAGCCTCCCAAAGTGCTGGGATTATAGGCGTGAGCCAGAAAAATTAAATTTATATTAATATATTTTTGTTTTATAAGGATTTTTAAAAAACAGAAATGGTGACGAATTTTATAGAACGTGTATTCAGCACCCAGGATGCTAGCCAAATGGCCTTACTCCTTTGATTTAATAATTTGGTGAATTATATGAATGCTGCCTAATATTGAACTGTGCCTGCATTCCTGGAAGAAACCACCCTTACTTGTTTTATTTTACTTGTTTTAAGTGATAGAGTCCAGCTTTACTGCTTAAGCTGGAGTGCAGCTGTTATCTTTTTAATGTATTGCTGGGTTATCTTTGCTAATATTTTGTTTTATGTTTTGCCAGTTAGACTGTAAATTCCATGAGAGCAGGATTGGTTGGTGCAAAATTAATTGCTTTTTTGCTGTTACTTTTAATGTCTTATTATATTTACTGTAGTCAAGGATTTTGCATTGTACCTGTGCTCAATAAACATTTAAATAAGTAACTAATATAATTGATATAGGTGTGTCTTGGTTGGTTTGTGCTGCTGTAGCAGAATACCACAGACTGGGTGTTCTGGCTCACAGTTCTGGATGCTGGGGATTCTAAAATTAAGGCACTAATAGGTTTGGTGATTCTGGTTCCAAGATGGTGTGCTTTGTCCTCAACTGGCAAAAGGTGGAAGGACAAAAAGAGAGTAGGAGAAAGAACCCACTGCTAGAGCCTTTTTAATAATGATGGTTTTAATCTATTCATGACGTGGAGCTTCATGACAGAAATGCTTACATTAGACCCTACCTCATAACATTGTCACATTGGAGATTAAGTTTCCAAGACATGAATTCTAGGGGACACATTTAAACCAGAGTAAGGTGAAACCACCAAGGATACAAAACTGCCCTAGGCTTTTATATATCTGATAAGAAGGCATATCTAAGGTCAGCGAGACAAAATCATAAACATAAAATACAAAGAAAAGGTCATACATTAATACATATTAATTTATTTCATTTATTTTTATTGTATGCTTGGTTTAACTTTCACTTTTTATTGCTCTTTTGCTTTTTCCCTTCTTATAAAATGAAAATAAAAACCACTATACTGCCAGCCTAATCAGCAGTTTCTGTTAGCTGTATTTTATCAAGTTTATTACATTATTATTTTCATATGATACAGCTTTCTTTGAAAGATTAAACAGTTTTATTTGGTTTTATAGTCATGTTTGCCAGTTATTTAAATTGTGTTTAAATTGATGTATTGCTTACTACTAGTACTTTTTTCTGTTGTTTCCCAGTTTTTATGACTTCTTACGGTTATTCACTTCTTCAGTTAGCTAGACTGTGTTTTTAACACAAACTTCAGGAAGATATAAAGATTTAATTCACTTCTTGAACTCTCATATACTTAAGAATCTTTGTTCTTGTGACCAGTGAAATACAGTTTGGTTTAGTATACAATTCTTACTTAACATCTTTTTAATTTTAAAACTCTATAGACCGTACTCACTGATGAGTCAGTTCTCCAGAGGGACAGAAACACACACACACACACACACACACAGGGGTGTGTGTGTGTGTGTGTGTGTGTGTGTATATGGTTCATGTGATTGTGGAAGCTTGATCAAAATTTGCAGTGTATACCAATAGGCTGAAGACCGAGGGAAGAGTTACTGTTTGAGTCCAAAGGTGATCTGCTGGCAGAAGTCCTTCTTGTTGAAGGAGCTCCAGGTTGGAGTACTTTCACCCTTCCCTAATGAGCCATGTCCCTGGCCCCCACCCTTCTAAGCTAGGGACAATTAGAAGAACGTTTAACCCATTTATACCTGAGGTGGCAGTATTTGGAATTTTTGCAATCAGACCTTTCGCGATGACCCTCAGCAGTAGGATATAAATAACTCCCACATGCTTAGCATCCCAATAATGGAACGCTAGGCATAAGTGGGTTAATTAGAATGTCTTCCACTTAGTAATGAGCCCTAACTATACCTACAAACTAGTTACCAGCACCGATTGTCGACTTTCGTTGTGGATCAAATTAAATTGCATCTTGTTGATAGCTTTGGTATGTTTAGTTTGTGTTTAGGACTTTTCTTGTTTTCAATATAGATCCATTAATTCACTGATTAATCCGTACATTTACCCAATTCATTTGCAGTTCAGCTACGTTCCTTTAATGCTATAAGTTACTGGTGAATTCTACTGTTATTCTCATGGAGTTTATAGTAAGCTGGGGGAAAAGACAAAAGTAAACATAATAAATAAAATATTGCCATATATATTTCAAAGGGAAGCAGCAGGGGACTTAGATGGAGAATACCTGGAGAAGAGAAGCCCTGTCAGAGGAGCTGACATTTGTTCTGAGTCTTGAAAGATGAAGCAGAATTAGCCATGAAAAAATTGAGGAAAACATTCCAGTACAGTAAAACAATAAGGGCAAAGGACCTGAAGTGAGAAAAAGCTTCGCATGTTTGAGGAACTGAATGAAGACCGGGGTGGTTGGAGCTTAGTGAGAGAGGGACAGAATGGGTCAAGATAAGCTTGTAGGGATAGGCTTGAGCCAGATGCAGGGCCTTGTGACCTTAGTAAGAAGTTTGGTTTTTTTTTTCTAAATGTACTGTGAAGCCATGGACTTTTGTTGTTTTTGCTATCTTCTGTACAGTTCTCCCTTCCTTTGAAACATCACACTGATCTTGCTTTGGGTGGAAATCACCCCATTTTCAGTCCAAGTACTTCAGGTGGAGATTTTTAAAATCTAGGCTCTTGGCTATAGTGATTAGTTCAGAGATAAATCTGTGTCCCAAATCAAAACAATTACATTTAATCAGAGTGAATTTGGGATTTCTGTTTGAGTCAGGCTTCTGCTAGCTTACATTATGTCTTTGTGAGAGTAATTACCAAACAGTGCCCCTCTGATGGATGAATTATAGAAAGGTGTCCTCTAATGCATAACTTCCTGAAGATGGCTTGGTGTGAAGAAAAATATGCCTCTTTCTTATAGATGCCAGAGTTGAGTGACATGTTGGTTAGATTCAGTTCCTTTGCCCCCTTGTTTTGGTACCTTGTGTGGTGCACCAAATGCACACCCACACATATGCCCCTGAGTAGGGATAGAAATTTGGAGTTGCTGATGGCCATCTTGCCACTAGTGAGAGTTGGTCTGTGAGAGCAGAGCCAAGTACAGAGATAATAGCTAGAAGGAGATTGGGTCCTATTGATATTATTTGAGTTGTTCTCCAGTTTCATCCAGGTTGTCGCAAATGGCAGAATCCTTTTTTAAGGCTGAATAATATTACATTTGTGTGCGTGTGTATGTGTGTGTGTGTATATATACACACACACCACATTTTGTCTTTTCTTCCATTGAAGGATATTTAGGTTGTTTCCATTACTTGGCTATTGTGAATAATGCTACTGTGAACATGGGAGTGCAGATGTCTTTTCATGATTCTGTTTTCAATTCCCTTGGATATATACCCAGAAGTAGGATTGCTGGATCATATGGTAGTTCTATATTTATTTCTTTGAGGAACTTCCTTACTGTTTTCCGTACACTATACCAATTTACTTTCCCACCAACAGTGTATAAGGATTCACTTTTCTCCACATCCTTGCCAACACTTGTTATCTTTTGTCTTTGCTAATAGCTATTCTAACAGACGTAAGATGATATCTCATTGTGGTTTTGCTTTATATTTTCTTGATGATTAGAGATTATATACCGTTGACCATCTGAATTTCTTCTTTTCGGGTGCTCGAGTGGCACAGTCAGTGTGTAGTACTTACATGAATTTCTTCTTTTGAGAAATGTCTGTTTAGTTCATTTGCTGATTTATTAATTGGGTTGGGTTTTTGCTATTGAGTTGTATAAGTTCCTTATATATTTTGGAGATTGTCATGATCACATACATGGTGCTGTGCTCGAATTTTTATGTCTCTTCAAAATTTGTATTTGAAAGCTAACCCCCGAAGGTGATGGTTTTAAGAGGTGGGGACTTTGGAAGAGGTTAGGTCACAAGACCTCTGCCTTCATGAATTGGATTAGTGCCCTTATAAAAGAGGCCTGAGGAAGCTTATGTGTGCCGTCCCCCATTTGAGAGCGCATAGAAGGTGCCATCTCTGAGAAACAAGCCCTTACCAGACACCAGATCTGCTGGCACCTTGATCTTGGACTTCTCAGACTCTGCTCCAGAACTGTGAACAATAAACTTCTGTTGTTTAATTACCCAGCCTAAGGTATTTTGTTATAGTAGCTTGAATGGACTGAGATGAAAATTGGTGCTAAGAAGTGGGGTGCTGTTGTAACAAATAACTAAAAATGTGGAAGCAAGTTTGGAACTGCGTAATGGGGAGAGTCTGGAAGAATTTGGCATACATGCTAGCAAAAGCCTACACTGCCATGAATGGAGCATTAAGAGCAATTGCGGTGAGGCCTCAGAAGAAGATAACTGCAGAGAAAGCCCCAGTTTTCTTAGAGGTGGCCTAAGTGGTCATGATTAAAATGTTGGTAAAAATACGGATAGTAAATGCCATTCTGATGAGGTCTCAGATGGAAATGGGAAGATTTTATTGGAAATGAAAGGAAAGGCTATTGTTATTATAAAGTAATAAAGACCTTGGCAGAACTGTGTCATGTCCTAGTGATTTGTGGAAGGCAGTACTACTGAGCAGTGAAAAAGTATAGTTGGTGGAAAAAATCTCTAAGCAAAGTGTTGAGGGTGAGACATGACGTCTCTTAAATGCTTATTGTAAAATGCAAAAAGAAGCAAATTAAAGATGGAATTTATAATCAAAAGAGAAGCAGAACGTTTAAAGATTTGGAAAATTGTCACCCTGGCCATGTTTTAAAGAATGAAAAAGTGTGTTTGGGAGAGAGCACCAAGGGTATGGCTGAATGAATGTTCGCATGTTATAAGGAGATCGGTATGGAGGGGCAGAATCCAGGTGCTGTTCACCAAGACAAGGAAAGAATAACCCTGAAGTCATTTTGGAGACCACTGGGCCTGCTACTCCCATGACAAGCTTCAGTAAATGAATATCTTATGTGCAGGAGAAGAGCACAGATGGGCTGACTGGAGGGCATATTGTAGCATGCTATGGAACTAGGTCTAGTGGCATGGAGTGCTAAGTACGGGGGAATACAGTGGCTCCAGGTCTGAGGCAGGGACATAGTGTCTCGTCATTTCAGGCAGCTCTCTGTGTTATTGTCAGCTACATAGTCATTGGTGGCAAGAATTGTGGGAGGTCTTTGGTAGCTGTGAGGGCTGTTTGGACTCTTATCTGTGCTTGTGGATCTGGCACTGTGGCTTCAGCCCTGTAATCTGCATGTGTGCGCTTGCAGGGTCTGATTGCAGCAGTGTGCACACTGGTGGAAGCTGAACCTGGTGGCAGGGCCCTGGGGTGGTAGTGGACATGTGTGGGGTGGCTGCTCTGGTTCCCAGGGCTGCGTTGCCCATGGTGATGCTTACTAAGGTAGCTTAGGCAAGTGAAGTCTGAGAAGGTGAAAAACTGGTAGGCCCTTGATAATAAAAGCTGTCGGGGGTCTGCAGTGGCTTGGCTGGCTATTGGTTTCCTCAGTGGTGAAAGCTTCTTGAGTCCTCTGCAAAGCAGCCCTCTGAGGTTCATGATTGTGAACACTTGAGGTCCTCAGTGCTCACAGCTGTGGGGCATCTGCAGTGACCCCAAGGGCTGTTGAGTTTCTCCATGTTGAAAGGTGTTAGAGTCTTTTGCTGAGAAGGCCACAACCTGCCATGTGGTTGATGCCAGTAGGCCACCCACTTCTTTGTTCCTAGCTGTTTCCAGGTGACTCAGCTATGCGGGTCTCCCCATTGATCTGGGCGGAGTATAACTGAAGCAGAACCCTAAAAGGATGGAGAAACTGGTGCTTACCTTAATCTTTTCTCTTGTGAAGGGAACTCGGGTCAGGGAGTTTCCTTGTATTGCTAAACACTGTTGGCTTCATTCAGGAAAAATGAGACTTTTTACCATCTTTGGGCAGTTATTTTTGGGCTTTTGCTCTACTGTGTTGCTGCAGCTCCTTAACTCCTGAGCTCTTTTAGAGCTATTTTCGTTTATGGATAATAGTTTTTTGTGGGTGGAGGAAGGTTGGGATCTCCTACTTTGCCTTCTCACTGACGTTCTTCCTGATGAATTGTGTTTTAGCTTAAGTGATTTGAGTTTAATTTTTCATCACCAGCAACTGAAATGTTTTAACCAGAAGGGTGGTGCAGTCTTCAGATTACGTTTTCTTCTCTATTACTTTTGTTCCTTTTGATGAGTATCAGTGAGTTGGTTTTTTTTTTTTT